>NW_021635066.1:0-544081 GCF_004799145.2 Neltuma alba | reverse complement strand
AGTTCTCACATGGATTTACAAATGTTTTGAATGCATTGTTGCAAGGACCCATCAAGGAGCGTTACTCACATGAGGATGAATGTACAACTGTAATTTTTGGTATTGAAGCTTTGACTGTGAAGATCTGAAAATAATTGAACTACCTTGGAGCTTAAGAAACTGATACCCTCAGTAGTTCAACCTCCTGAATTGGAGCTTAAAACCCTTGCCATCAAACATTAAAGTATGCATATTTAGCTGAGAATGAAAGACTACCGGTGATAATCTCTAACTCTTTGACTGATCTTGAAGAGTCTTAATTACTTGCTGTTTTGAAAAGGTATAAAAGTGCAATTGGGTGGTCCTTAGCAGATTTCCTGGTATTAATGCTTCAATTTGCACTCATAGAATATTTAAATGGAAATGCAAAGCCCATAAGGCAACCTCAAAGAAGACTTAACCCACTCATACTTGATGTTGTTAAAAAGGAAGTAACAAAGTGCTTAGTGCTGGTATCATATACCCTATTTCAGATAGTGAGTGGGTAAGTCCAGTTCAGGTTGTTCCCAAGAAAAGTGGGATCACTGTGGTTAGGAATGAGAAAAATGAATTAATCCCCACTAGAATCCAGAATTCTTGGCGTGTTTACATTGATTATAGGAAGCTTAATGATTCTACAAGAAAAGATCATTTTTCCCTACCCTTTATAGATCAAATGCTTGAAAGATTAGCTTGTAAATCTCACTATTGTTTCCTTGATGGTTTCAGTGGCTATTTTCAGGTTCCCATTGCACCTCAAGATCAAGAGAAGACTACATTCACTTGTCCATTTGGCACATTTGCATATAGAAGAATGCCATTTAGACTATGTAATGCACCGGGCACATTCTAAAGGTGTATGCTATCCATATTTAGTGATTTGCTAGAGAATGGGATTGAGGTGTTTATGGATGACTTTACCATCTATGGAAATAATTTTGATGAATGCCTAGTGAACTTGGAAAAAGCTCTATCTAAATGTGTTGAAAAGGACCTTATCCTAAATTTTGAAAAATGTCACTTTATGGTTCAGTAAGGAATAGTTCTAGGTCACCTAATTTCTGAAAAGGGAATAGAATAGAGGTAGACTGTCACACCCTGATAATTTTATTCTAGTTGATGAATGATTTGTGACTGACTAAGGCCAAGTAGTATAGTAGACTGGTAGAGGATCCAGGCTATGAGGAAAAATCAGGATAGGGACATAACGGTCATTTCTGAAAAGATCAGTTAAGAAGGGCAGTATTGGAAATAATGTCCAAATTTCCTGAAAATTCCCAGAAAATCATGAAAAATAGAAAGGAGGGTACAGAATAATGTTTGAGGCTTAGAAGATGAATATGAGATTAAAAATAATTTATCAGGAAATTATTTGTAATTATTGGAATTTTTGGTTAATTAAGGAAAATTAGCCAATTTCCATTATTAAAATATATAGAGGCCTCAAAAATTCAAGGAAAAATATGGATAAATTATGTGACATATTATCCTAATTTATAAAATTATTTCCCACCTTTGGATGTACAAAGGTTAGCTTAAAGGATATTTACTACCGAATTATTATCGGTAGAATAGTGATTTTTGACAGAATAAAATTTAGAAAATTATAGAGGGAGATAGAACTTGAGAAAAAATGGATTACCCTTGGAATGAGGGGAATTTAATGAGGTGTTGAAATCGGAATTTTGTGACAGTAAATTGGACAGGATTGCTGGAAAATCGGGCGGAAATACACAAATAATCAGTGGATTGCACTGATTATTGGATGAGTCATATTTTTCCCAATATTAAGAGCAATAATTCGGCCAAAATTAGAAGGAGAGGACAAAGTTGGAATTTTCCACATTGTTCAAGGGCATAAAGGGAAATAAGAGACAAAATAATAAAATAATATTTATTTTCCACATGAAAATCACATGGTGATTAGGTGTCCCTACATGTGTCACTTTCTTATGGTGAGTGCCCTAAGATTTGTCCACGTGTAAAGTAGAAAAAAATGAACGGCCGAGATCGCATCTTTTCCCGAAGGGCATTTTCGGCATTTTGAAATATCAAGGCCTATAAATACCCCCCTTTCATGAAGAATTCGGCCAAGAGGTGTTTGTTGGGAGAGAATTTTGTGTTCTTGAGTTCTAGGAGAGAGAAGGAAGAAAGAAGAGAGAGAAAGAGAGACAGCAAGCTTAAAACACCTCTAATCGCCGATTAAGCGCTAATTAAGGTATGTTTATCTCCCTAAGTGTTAATTATTTTTAGTTGATTATTTATTTGAGGAAGATTAGGATTAATTGCTTTGATTAATTATGGTTTAGTGATTAACCAAGAAAGCATGATTAATCATGGATTAAGGAAGAATTCCAAGACCTTAATTGAGGATTAAGGCTTGGTCAAACCAAGGTCAAAGGTTTAGGAACGGTATACAGAAATTATAAATTGAAAGATACAAGGGTAGCATTATATTGAGAAAGAATGGTATACTGGATATGGAATTTACCATACCCTTACTATATGGTTGATAGGCAACACTTCTGGAAACCTAGGAGGATCTCCAGCAAAGGAACAAGAAGGAAACGTTAAGCAAGGAATTGAGGTAGCGTGAACTGCAATTATTTTGTTGATCTGCATTTGGTGTATCTGCTATGTGTGTTTATGTGCCATGAGAATGTTATGTACAGATGATGTGAACTCCTTGCAATGTATGCCTTGGCTCTTGCATGATTGAGTTTTAACCATAATGGTTATATGCTCCATGATATGATGACATGGATACAGAATGATTATGGCATGGCATAAAGACTAGAAATGTTATTATACTGCATGTAGTATGACATCTTATGCATGTTGACTTGATGGTTGTATGTTCAATGCTACTGGGATTTCTATGAAATCTCATTCCTCCTATAACATGATATCCTAGGTGCCACTACTGCCAAGGAGAAAGGAAAGGAAATAGTCATGGCTTGAAGAAGTTATGAATTATGTAATGTATTATACGGTTTTGAACTTTTCTCTTTCAAGCCATGTAAGCATACTATGTTCATAAATACATGATATGATACCCTTTTTGGAATGTATATTAATGATAGAGTAGCTTTATAAGTGATTATGGTATGATTATAGTGAAAAACGAAATGCTGTCAAAATTAGTGAAAAAGGGGATAAAAATGGTCTAGATTTGACCAAACTTTGACCAACGAAGACCCTGGTCAAATGGTTGACTTTTTCCCTGAAATTTGGTATGCGAATAGATCTTATTTTTCCCTTTAAAATAAGTGGTAAAGCGTCACAATCGGAGCTCTGTGTAAGAAGTTATGCCTTTCCGAAGTTAGGCAAAAATCCTGGAAAATAGAAAAATGACCAAATGAACAGTACTTTTCGAAATTGAAAACGAATGCGTTTCTGATTAAAGCGGAACCTGAGGTCATTTTTCCTTGATAGATGATGTTAAGAGCTTCGAGTGAGACTTGGAACGACCTCATTTCGATTTTTCTAAAATTAGCTATGATTTTTCAAAGTTATGCCAAGTTTAAGGTTACGGTGAATAGTAATGCGGGAAAAGAAATTTTCAAATTCAGGTTTTTCAACCCGGTAACCTTAGATTGCGCTTCTGAATGTCTTAACTTGGCACAACATAAGGTCGTAAACGTAAGGTGTTACATAGACAAAGCAAAAGTTGAAGTAATTTCATCTCTACCCTATCCAACAAATCTTAAGGAGCTTAGATCTTTCCTAGGCCATGCTGGATTTTATAGAAGGTTCATAAAAGATTTTAGTAAAGTGTCTTTTCTAATGTCCAAATTACTGCAAAAAGATGCTTCCTTTGATTTCACTGATGAGTGTAAAATGTCTTTTGATGAGATTAAATCCAGATTGATTCTCCGCCTATTTTGACTTGCCCTAATTGGAATTTACCATTTGAATTGTGTTGTGATGCCTCTAACAATGCGGTGGGAGCAGTTTTGGGACAAAAGGATGGTAAGGCTTCCAAAGTTATTGCTTATGCTTCAAAGACTCTAGATAAGGCTCAAACTAATTACACAACTACTGAAAAAGAGCTCTTTTCTATTGTTTTTGCATTAGACAAGTTTAGACCTTACCTAATTAACTCTAAGGTTACTATTTTCACTGATCATTCTGCTATCAAGTATCTTTTCAGCAAGCCACAATCCAAACCGAGGCTCTTAAGGTGGATGTTGTTGATTCAAGAGTTTGATATTGATATCAAAGACAAACCTGGAGCAGAAAATGTGGTGGCTGACCATCTAAGTCGCTTACCAGAAACTACAAGGGGAGTAATTGATTCAGATATTGTTTGTGATGAGTTTAAGGATTGTTCTGTTTCTGCCTTGTCTCTCATGGAACCTTGGTATTGTCACATTGTCAACTTTTAAGTTACTGGTCTAATTCCTCCTTCGTTGTCTCATTTTCAGATGCAGAAGATTAAAAGCGAGTCTAAACACTACATTTGGGACCCTCCAATCCTTTGGAAGGTATGCAGCAACCAAATCATTCGAAGATGTGTGCCAAATGAAGAATTTCAAGACATCCTGTATGCTTGCCACTCTCAAACTTGTGAAGGTCATTTTAGTGCTAACAAGACTGCAAGAAAAATATTGGAAACTGGTTTGTATTGGCCATCACTCTTTAAAGACTCTTATGAGTATTGCAAGAATTGTGATATTTGTCAAAGATTTGGTAGCCTAACTAAGAAACATGAATTACCCCAATACCCAATGCTTTTCTGTGAGGTGTTTGAAGTATGGGGTATTGACTTTATGGGCCCCTTTCTTCCTTCTATGGGTTTTACATACATTCTTCTTGCAGTTGATTATCTTTCAAGATGGGTAGAGGCCATAGCAACCAAAAAGAATGATGCTGCCACTGTTTCAAAATTTCTGAAAAATAACATCTTTTCTAGATTTGGCATTCCTAGAGCAATAGTTAGTGATAATGGCACTCATTTTTGTAATAAATTGCTAGAAGGGCTATTCACCAAGTATGGTGTGACACATAAGACATCCACACCTTATCATCCCCAAAGTAATGGGCAAGCTGAAAATGCAAATAAAGAAATCAAGAAGGTGTTGGAACGCATAGTTAAACCATCTAGGAAGGATTGGAGTGCTAGATTAGATGATGCTTTGTGGGCATATAGAACTGCATTTAAAACCCCAATATGCATGTCTCCTTATAGATTGGTTTATGGTAAGATGTGTCACCTACCGGTTGAGATTGAACATAAGTCTCTTTGGGCTGTAAAAGCATGTAACCTTGATTTTGATTCTGCTAGTATGGAAAGATTATTGCAATTACAGGAACTTGAACAGTTGAGACTTGAAGCCTATGAGAATTCCAGGTTCTACAAGGAGAAGACGAAGATGATCCATGACAAGCAAATTTTAAGGAAGACTTTCAAGGTTGGAGATAAAGTGTTGCTATACAAAGCACGATTCACATTTAAACATAGGAAGCTGAGCACAAGATGGGAAGGACCATACTTGGTCACTAAAGTCCACAAGTTTGGCATTATAGAGCTGCTGGATGAGAAGAGCAGTAAGACTTTCAAGGTCAATGGCCACCTGCTCAAAATTTACAAGGAGAATTTTGATCCACCATAATTCCAGGTTGTCCCCTTCCTTACACACTTTAGTTTGTGTTTATTTGATTATTATCATTCTTGAACTCCATTTTTGAACAAGTGTGGGGGAGGGCATATCTAGTAGCAAGTGTAGGTTGTTTTTAGTTTGTTTAAAGTGTTCTGTTGTTTCTTTCCATTCCTTCCTTTACCAATTTTCCTTGCTATCTTTTGTTCAAATTTGCATTGAGGGCAATGCAAGGATCAAGTGTGGGGGAGTGAATGTTGTGTTTTTGTGTGTTTTGTGTCTTTTGTAAAACCTCAGTTTTCAAAAACTTTTTGAAGGTTTAAGCTTGCTTCAGGAATTCTAATGTTACATTTGTGACTGATTTGATTTGGAAATTAAATATCCTGAAGTGAAATTTTCTAATGCATAGAGATTAAGCATGATATGTTCTTTAGCTGAAGTGAATGAATATGGAAGACAAAGCCTAGTTGGAAGGATTCTTTGAGCCTTTATATTCAATTTTGGTGTGTGTATTCACTTAGTTCTTATGCTCTCTAGAACTTGTCTTAGTTCTTAATCAAGACCACATGTAACATTAGTACTCTTGAACATGATTGAGGCATTCATTCAAATTAGCTACTTAGACCAAATGGCCAACCCCTACATGAGTTATACCTTGTTACCCATTTGAGCCTTTTAGTTGAATTTTTCCATTCATTTCACTCTCAATTATAAAACTTCTTTCCTACAAGGATGCATATTTCATTTCATTCATTCTTTTCAGAATTCACTAGCATTTTGATGGATTCAATTAATGGATTGATTTGAGGAAGTGCATACTTGAGCTAAAAAAAAACTGAAAGAGAAAAAGAAAAGAAGAAACATGCGAAATATATATAAAAAAAAAAAGAGAAAGAGAATAGAAAAGTTGAAAATAAATGAAAAAGCAAGAGAGGAAAAGAAAGTGGGAATAAAAGCACCTTTATAGCTTAAGAATTCAAGATCAAGAAATCAACCCTTAAATTGAACATTACTAATGCTATTGAATTCTACACATTGATTCACATATTATCTCTATCCTTCTATGCATTCTTGTGCATTTCTTCCTCACCCTTACTTTACAAGCCATAAAAGTCCTCTTGATTCTTGAGCACTTATGTATTTAGGTGGTGGAAAGGTAGAGCTATTATAAGCATATGGTAAAGCATTTGAATAAGTGAATTGAGTGAAAGAACCTTTAATATTTGTGAGTTGAGCGATACACTAATTCCCTTGTGTGATCTTCAATATCTTATTCACTTAGAATAAATTACATATCATTGCTTGATTTCTTTGCACTAGAATGTTCCATGGATGGATGTTGGTTGAAGAATCATTGTTGGCTGTAGTTGTAACCTGAACTTTTGAGCTTGCTTATTTCTTTCTCTCATCCTTCTCTTTCACAATATGTTTAGACTTGATTTGCTCAGGACGGCGCCAATTTGATAAACCTTGTCGCTAGGTAATCAAAGTTTTACTAGGGAAATGCAGTAAGTGAGGCACTACCTAGGTCATTCTTCTCAAGGAACCTTAAGTTGTATTTTAATTCTTAACAATTCACTTTTAATTATCAAATTACCAAGATGAAAGCTTGAGTTTTAGAAAAGAGAAATCAAAACAAGAAACAAATCTAATGAAAGGTAAATTGCAAATAAGATTCAGATAAGAGATAGTAGTTCCCCTAGCAATTTATCCAAAATTCCTTGTTCAATCTTATAATTTAGAGTCTCTTAATGTCAATTAAATGGATAGATTCAGCTACTGCTCAAATCTCTCTTAACACAGATCAGAAACAACTTATCTTACTAGATTCGTTATCTTGTTCTGTGAGAAGGAAAATCAATTGACAAGAACACTTGAGAAGCAAGTTGCAATTCTCTAAGGATGACCATAACTGTGAATCATCAATATATTCAACCAAAATTCAGATTTACAGAACAACAGTTCAAGTAAACGAATTAGATTTACAAATCAATAGAGAATCCTCTATTCAACTGAATTAAAGGACACAACTCACATCTGAATGTTCAATTAGATCTAAATCCCAAGAAACATAAATCTAATCATCTAACCTTCATTCTAACCGCAATTGTTCAACTGAAACAAATGAACCTTAGAATAGAAAGTAGAAACTAGATCTGAATGACTCCCTGTTCAGCTCCATGAACTCAGGTCAGCTTCATTGCTAGAAGAACTTGGAAATTCAGCTACTCATACTCTGGATTAGGGTAGAAACAGCAAGAATTGATGAAAGATCCATGGTTGATCGGTGGAAATTGATGAAATTGGATGAAAATGGAAGAAGGAATTGAGAGAAGGCGGAGAGAACAAGAAAATTGCGTCTGGAGATGAATGAGAAACTGAAATCTGGTCCCCCTCGCTGAAGCGCGCGATTCTGGTTTTAAATCTGAAATTTTCTGTCATCCGCCGCGGCGCCTGTCCTGTACAGCGTCGTTTTGATTAATGATCTTGGGCTTCATGAAAACTTCCGTCCGCCGTGGTGCCTTAGTCCATCCGCCACGGTGCTTTTCACCGAGAGTATCATTGGAAATCCATCGTGGCGCCTTCTCATATCCGCCGCGGCGCCTCAGACAGCACTGAAACTCCCTGAAATTCACACCAAAGCAGGGATCAAAAGTACACACATACAAAATCATATAAAAGCATGTAAAAACACCTGCAAAACCTCATAATTCTTCTCACCAACTCTTATGCACAATGGAAGCTAATTATGCCCAAAGTATGTAAATATAGATGGCAAAAGTATGTGTTTAGGGCTAGAAATGTATGCAAATAATGAGACTTATCAACATTCTACCATAAGCTTGTAATGACCCTAAAATCTCCACTACTATTTAGCATCCATGTAAAGAATCAAGAGGACTTTTAGGGCTATAGTGATGGGAAGGCTAAATGGAATAGAAAAAAGGTGAAATCGAGTGTTAAGAATTAAAGAAATATGAGTTGAATAACATCTATTTTTAGTCAAGGAAGTTCAGATCCCAACCTTCTATCACTAAGGGAATACTTTATTCAACTTCATTTTGCTGTGATAGCTTATGTATATATAAGGAGTATTTCTTTACTCTTGTGTTTTTATTTTTGTTTTATTTTTGTTTTATTTTGCTTTTTTTTTTCAAAGTTAAATAAAAGGAAAATTCCCAATTAAGAGCGATGAAGACCAGGAAATCATAATTGCTGAGATAGATTCAACTCAATTAACATCGTTATTCAAAACATTCAAAGTGGTAGATAACATGAAGGAAGTGCAGGCTCAAAAATGGTCAAGCAACGGATAAATGGTTGTGGGTTGTATTTGGGTAGAAGGTATAGAAAAGAATGCCTCCATCATATTCAAAATCATAAATGCACATGTAATTTTGACTAAGAGCTAAAACAAGTTCTAGAGAATATAAACTGTCACATCCAGCATTATGATAATTAGAAATAAGAAATATTCCCAAATTATTGAGGATTAAAAATAATAAAGAGAATTTTGATGGAAAATAATTAGTAATTTTCCAAGCCAAAAGTAGGAATTTGACTAATTAAGGAAAATTGGTCAAAATTTAAATAAGGAAAAATATTTCCAAGCCTTGGAAAATTAAGGAAAAATGAGGATAATATCCTTTGGGAGTTATAGGAAATTATGAAGCTAGTTTTATGACCAAATTACCCTTATATAATTTATAATTTATAAGAGAATTTAAGGGTGTTTTAGGCTAATTAGGGGATTTTATTTGGAAAATTCCAAATAAATATTTTTAAGGGGAACAAAATTTCAAGAAAATTCCTATGAGATCCCAAGGAATTATAAGGAATTATGGAATTAAATGAAGACCCTCAAGTATCCAAGATTTTTCCAAATAATGATCAAAAGTGGAAAAATGCCTAAAGAGAAGGAAATTAATTTTCCCTTTTAATTAATTATTAGGAAATTAATTTTGAGGCAAAGACGACAATTTGGAAAGATAAAAATGAGGAGATTAAATTAAGGATCTAACAGAAAATAGTTACAGAGGCTAAGCTACTGTAATTATAGAAAAGAAGTCAAACTCAGAGCCAAAGTACACCGATAAAGCAAAATTAATGTCTTGCAAATCAAAGGGATCATACTGAGCCATGTGTCAAGCTCTTGATGGAGAGGATTTGAACTTGCCAAGTGTCATTCCTCAAATGGAGAGGATCTTGACTTTAGTAATTAATTTCTTTTGGAATTTTGTTAATTATGAAAGAGAAATCAAGATTAAGGGGGGTAATGACACTTGGACTATCATTAAAGATGGTGGTTGAGATATTTTGAAGCATTAAACAAGCTCATCTCCCCCTTATTTCAGATGAGTGTTTCAGCCAAGAGTGAAAGAGGAGAGAAAAGAGAGAGGAAGTGAGCACTTTGGTCATACAAGCAAGGATCTAAGGTGAGTTCATAGTTCTAGATGTGTCTTGCTTTCTTTTCTTCCCTTTTTATGGTTGAAAAATTTGTCTCCTCTCTCTGTTGATGCTGGCCAAATTGAATATTTAGGGGGGAAGGGAGTTTTGATCATCACACTTGTTAAAACACAACAACACAAGTTAGTTCCTAGTGTTTGCAAGTGACTATAGGTTGTTTTAAAGCATTTTTCATGGTTGTTTCTTTGAGTATTATTTTTGGCCAAGCTAATGACTGAACCCTAGGATGAGTTTTTTTAATGTTTTAAGGCTTCCATGATGCTTAAAATAAGAAATGGTGTAGGGTAGACCAAAAGGAACAAGTGTTGGAAGCTTTAAAACAAAGTTGTAAATTTTTGGGTCAAAACCCTCTTTGGTTCAGTCAAGGGTAGCTGAAAGAAGCAGTTTTATTTTCCTAGATCTAAGCACATATTTGGAATCTACATGAAAAACCATGTAGGAATGAGTCAAGAAGTGATTTTTAAGGTTAAAGAGAAACAAGTCCAAAAATGGTGAACAAAGGAGGGAGCTTTATGGATCAAGAATCATTTTTTATTTATGTTCTTGCTTTTTTCTTGGTTGGTTAATGATTCTTGCTGCTCTTTTTTATGAATTGCATTGTTAGGGTTTGATATTTGTGAAGGATAAGAGGAGAAGGAAAGAAAGGTAAAGCTTTTGGAGCAAGGTAGCAAGTTAAACCTAGCTACTAATACTAACTTAGCATTATTGATTATTGCATGATTAATTGCTATTATGTGGTTGGACTTTCTTGATTATATTATGGTTGCTCTTTGTACTTCTTACTTTGGCCTTTGCATGATTGAGTTTGCCAAATGATAAGCATGCTAGTTCACCAATAGTAGTTAATATAATTGTGCATGTTGATGATGCTTGTTGGTGTTATAATTGGTTAATTTGCTATTGGGATTTCAATGAAATCTCATTCCACAAATACAACCTAACATTTTAGGGCTTGAAGGGAAATTTGTAGATTGAAGGCTAATTGTGGGGTTTAACCACAAAAATTCGTGAACTTATTTTGGTTATGTACATATTATACTAACAGTGTTGTAAGCACACTGACACTGTCTGGTTCTCGTGAATTTTTGATTATACTCCCAAACGCGTTTAGTCACGAAATTTGGCATGGTGAAAGATAATGTCCTAAGCTTCACTTTGATAGCTAATACGTTAAAAATGGCCCAGTATACCATTTATTATGATTTTTAAAAGTTAAAGGTCAGAATCTGGAGAAAGGGTTTTTGGCAAATGGACAGTGTTGTATTTCTCAAAAACCTGATGCTTTTTCACAAGGAATTGGACAATGAGATTAATTTTCCTTGAAAAAGAACTTAAATAAATTTAAGTAGAATTTTAAACCTCCCCAATTGGATTTTTGTGGAATAAGTTATGAATTTTTGAAGTTGGGCCAAAAAAACTAGATTTTTACCCGATGAAAGTAAAAATCCGAAATTTAGCGTTTTTATGGTAAAAAGTAAGATGTGCTCTAAAATGATTTTGAAAGGAACCTAAGTCAATATAATAGTAAGGTGTGACATTTTCGGTATCAGAACAGAGGTTCTGGCATAAGATAGAATGCTCTGCTTAAGTATTTCCTAGATTTTGGGTTAGTTAAGAGGGAATTAACACCTCGTTAGAGGAATAGGATGGGAATTGCTATGGATGGGAACTCTAAGTCTGAGCCGTCAGTCAACAATTGGGATATTCATGTGATTGATCTCACTAATGTAGGGATCACTGCAGAACAGTTGCTGTACCTCCCCGGACCCGGGGACCTGGTCAACCCTGTAACTGGCTTGTACCAAGAGCTATTAGATTTAGATCTTTATGTTCAGTCTCTTAAGTAGCCTGTTGCCCCTGTTATGCATCCATGTAGTGTTCCTGGACCTAATGCTGTACCAGTTGTACCCCCAGCCCTGGTAATACCTGTAACACCTGCAGCACCATTTGTACCTACCCTAGTACAGCCTAATCATGAGATCCGCAGTGTGGGTCAGCTGGGTGACTGGCTGAGGTTCCTAGGGCATCACATCAGGAGGGATGTGGATGCAGACCTGAGAGTACACCTAGACTATCTCCAGGGTGTGAGGGAGCTGTATCAGGCACATGGACCAGGCAACCCTTACCTGGATCCTTATGATTGGCTGAGTGAGATGGTAGAGGTCCTACCTAACACCCCTTTCTGGACCCATGAGATTACCTGCCTAAACTACTTGTTGGGGGATGATGTGGAGGACTGGATCCGAAGCCTCGAGGGCTTTGTTATCGTTCACTTTCTGTAGATGATTAGGACAATCCTATCACTAACGTAGGATGTATTTTGGTACAGCTAACCCGAGTAGGTTAGGCTGATAATGCTTGGTTCATGAATGTTTTGATTGTACTCTGGCTGGTTGATCCTTAACTACTAATTGTTGTATGCTTATTTTGTGAATGAAATCCAAGCATAATAATTATTTCCTGTTCCTTGTTGTGCTATCCGATTAGTTAAGCGATGGTTAGAACTCGATGAAACCTTTCACTGGAGAGACCCCTAGTGCAAGATGCAAGGGTCCCTCCTGATCCATTACAATTAATTCTGGATTGCCTCGAGCAACAGCAGAAGACCATCGAAGACATGAGAGCAGCGCAAGCTCGCCAGGAGCAAGAAAGGGATGCAGCGATAGCTGTAGCAGTGGCAGCGGCATTAGCGAACCTCGAGAGAAGACAACCAGAGGAAGAGGTCTCTGCAGCACTGAAGAGAGCCTTTCGTCATTCACTTAGGGGTTCTCACTCAAAAATAAATCCAAGCTATGCAGTATAATGCAAACTCGGGTCGTTTCACGCTTGGGAGCCTTAATTAATTACCTAAGTTAGACTAAATGCCATGCAAAGTTATGAAAAGGGGTTTTTGGGTTTTTAACATTTAAATGAATGGTGCCAAAATTGAATGCAATGAAAACAAATCTAAGATACTATGTTTTTGGAGATTTTAAGATAAAATGATGTAATGGAAGTGATTGATAGGAAATCTCTTGAAAATGGTTTTGTTGGCAATCATGGTTCACTTAAAATACTGGGAGTTTAACAAATCCATTAGGTTTTCTTAAATAAAAACCTCATTAACTCAATGAGTCCAAAGCTTTCATTAATGAACTCATTAATGAAAACTTTGTTTAGCTTCCCTAATGTGTAAATTTGGAATGATCATGTAATTGGCTCAATGTAACACATAATCAACTCAGTACCGAAACATAACCATGCAAGATAGGAGAGAATCATGAGAGTTACAATAAGCATATATGCAACTACATATATATAAGCATAAAATTCTACATCAATCAATCCAAATTACAAATATTAATTAGTAACTGATTACAGAATTAACCCAAGTGTCTAACTAAGACTTTACAATTCCTAGACCTAGGAAATCATAAACACATAGCTAGAAACTAAAGATTAAAACTAAAACTCCCCTTTGAAGCTTGGAAACTCATGCTACTCCACCATCTTCAAGAGTTGAAAAGCTTAGCTCATCATAGCCTTGGAATCAGCTCCAACCAGAGGTAGATCTTCAGCCATAACAGTAAGGTGATGAAGGAAATGAAAATGGATAAAGAAGAAGTGCAAGAAAATGGAAGGTGAAGGAGATGGAGATGGAGGATTAGGGTTCTGTGGGAAAGATGAGAAGAGATGATGATAGAAAACGTAAGTGGTGGCTATCTCCTTATGTCTGACCTCACCCATACCCAAAATAGGGTTTCTAACCCAAAAATTACGTGTATGGGTCGGTTCCTGAGGGTGGGTAGGTCAGAATTTCCCGAAATGGTCGGGTCTGAAATTTACTGATATGAGGGGTTCGCCACGACGAACCATGGCAGAGAGCTTTGCTTCTTGATGGACGATGTTCGCCGCGGCGAAAGCAGAAGTGTGCTGCGACGAACTGAGGCAGATGCTCCTCTCTTGCTTCTTGTGCCTTGAGTTCTTCAATTCTGGCCCCAATCTTTAGTGTCCTACAATAAAAAGTAACAAATTGAAGTATCAATTGTCCTAGAAATCAATTGAATACAATTAATAACCAATTATGACAATTTTATCCTAAAAAAGACACTAACTTAAAGTAAGGACTCTTAATCTAAATTAAGCACAATTATCATTAAAAAGGGCCAGAAAATACCACAAAATCATGGATAATGTAATGAAAAGATAATAATAACTTGAGCTCAATCAAATTCCCCCACACTTAGACCTTTGTACTCCTGGACAAAGCTCAAGAATAATTCAAAGAGATACTAGCACAAAGAGAAACACTACCATGCTTAAAGATGAAAGCAGAAGATTAGTAAGAAACTCTCACAGGGCTTGACATTAGTAAAATAAGGATATGCTAGGAAAAGGAACACAATGGACAATTAACTCAAAAGATTGATCAAAAGAGATCTATCTCATGGATAAGTGTTTCGCTCTAAACTCACTTGTTTTGGGATTATTTCACTTTAAATCTACTCAATCCAATTTCTACCATAGGCTTGTAATAATTCTACCTCTCTACCACGGGAAACAACTTTGCAAATCAAGAGGACTTTTAGGGGTTAGAATTGGGAATGAAGGCCAATCGAAATGAATGGAATGAGAATGAAAATGGAAATGAGTACAAGCATACAAATTATTAAGACAGAATTAATCTAAATAAAAGCAAGGGGAGAAGCTACTTAGTTTTTATTTTATAATTTCTATATCTTTATCCTTTCTTTTCTTTGCTTTTTCTCTTTTTCTTTCTTTCTTTCTTTCTTTCTTTCTTTTTTTTTTTTTTTTACAAAATAATTGCATGCATGTACTCAAGATGAAGGTCCAAAGGGGTTTACAATGGTAAAGTGATTGGGTTTGTGTTTGGGAAATAAGGATTTGAAATCGAATGCCTCTATCATATTTACAAAAATTGATTCACTAAGCTTCGATTAAGAATTAAAACAAGTTCTAGAGAAATATGAAATAAGCAGATTCACTCAATTTAATAACTTTAGGCCCAAAAATCCTTCCAACAAGGCTAAAATCTCAATTAATCAATCTCAAGGGTTAACAACCACATAGTCATAATTTCAAAGCATATCATCATTTACTATATGTCAAACACATGAGAATAACTAGCCTAAGTTCAACCCTCATTTAAAAGCATGGGAAGTTTTCTAAAAGCACAAGTAGACTTTGAACTTTCTATCAATTTTAAAAGGGATGCAGGAGCATAAAGATTCTAAGCCAGGAAAAATTTCTGAAGACCAGCTGAAATTGCAAAGAATTTATTATTTAAATAAAATTATTTTTTTTTTTAGGGGGTCGCCGCGGCGAAGGCTCACAGAGAGCCAAACCTGGAGAAAGGCCCTGCTTCGTCGCGGCGAAGGTGGCAGAAGTGTGTGCAATTTCAACTCTTCAGCAAATCAAGTTCAAAAATTTTCAATTCAACCAATTTATCAGTTCAAAAACACCTCAAAATCACATAAATGCATGGATGCATGAGAATTATTTGCTAAAATCCACAATAATTCCTCCCCCACACTTAAACACAACATTGTCCTCAATGTGTGAACAATGTGAATCAATGACAGCAAATACCATAAATGAAGTGCAGGGGTGAAAATAAAGCAAAGATCATAACAAACCAATGAGAAAACATCCATCTAAACAAGTTCAAAACTAATGGAGCACAATAAAGGTTAAGAAATATCCAGCCTCAGAACAACAAACAACAAAACAAATGAAACAAGAGAAAACAACAGAAACACAGAGACTAAAAACTAAGGCTGCTGCCCAGGATTAGCTACCTCAAACCCTGACGGTCCTGCACCTGATGTGCCTACTCCATCTATACCCATACTGCTCTGTGGCTCCTCTTCCTCAGCTGGTAAGGCAAAGTTCAACCGGTCCGCAATCAAGGCATCAATACGGCGGTGGTAGCGATGATCTCGCTCATACAATGCATCACGGTCCTTTTGCCGCTTAATCTCCCAGAGTAGTGTAATGCGTAACTGGTGAACATCCTCGGACAGCTCGTCAATGTCATCTGCAAGTGCGTCTAAGGTGACTGGCTGGGAAGGCTTAGGAGCATCTTGGCCTTCCTCGACTGGCTCAGCAGCTGCCTGGCCTGCACTAATATCATAAACAGGATGGATAGGAGGGTGGGGTCCAATAGTAGGCTGTTTGAGGCGCTCATACTGGAAGAGGGGTGCAGGTTCGAAATAGCTGTCATTATCAAATTCAGGTACCCCGCACGCGCAGAAAAAGTCAGTGATAAGGTGGGGAAAAATGATGTTATTGGTGATTTTGGTGGTGTTAACGGAATCGTAGAGGGTTGATTGGATAGTTTCAGCTACATCGAAAGTTTTTCCGGTCATGAGGAGATAAACGTAAAGTGCTTGGCGTTTAGGAAGGTTCTAGAGATGGGAAGTGGGCAAGATGTTGTTACAGACCAGGTACAGCCACGGCCTCACCTCAGGCTGAAAATCAGAGCGTTTCAAGTAAAGCTCAGCAGTGCGGGGACGATGCTAAGTGGCACCATCCCGGCACAGGGTCTGGACAATTTCATCAAAAGGGTAATTATCTCTGTAATGCGAATAGTGGGAATGACGAACCTCAGGAAGGCGGTAGTGGCGGGATATGTTATTTGTGGTGAAGGAGTAATTCACATGATGGTCAAGGAACACGATGGATAACATGCCATTAAGGCGGGCGTAGGTGTAAAAGTGGCGGACAAAGGCATCATTGCCCATTTCTCATGGGCGAACCAATTCGGTCAATTGGGATTCCCGGAGTTTTTGGACAAAAGGGTGGTCTGGTGGATCAAGAGGAAAGGGTCTCTCCTTAAGGAGGGGGCGTTGGTCTACTAACTTATAGAGGTTGTCATAAGACGAGTCTTCCCCTGAGTCAGAGTCAGACGTGGGCAAGGGTTTAGGGTGTTTGGTGTGAGGCATTGTCCTGTAGCAATAAACAACAAAAACACTAAACACAGAACAAACAACCACAACCTAAATAACCCAGAAAAAACCAAAATTACAACCTAGACAATAGCAAATGGTTATATAATGATTCATAGGTTTTTAGTTTATCAAAAACTTTCAGAATTAAGCAAAGAGATTAAAGAAAAACACAATGTACTATGAATCATTAGATAACCTACAAGCTACATAAGTACAATCTAACAACAAAATAACCTAACCCAACTACACAATACCAGAACAAACAAGCTAATTAACAACTAAACAAAATTAAACTAAAGGAAAGAACAAAGGAAGAGAGAAACATACAACAAGAGAGGGGGAGAGAAGGACCGGCGCGCACAGTGGAGGAAAGAGAGAGAGGGAACCCAAAATTGGAAGAGATAAGGGAGAACAGAAGAAAGGGGGAAGGCGAAGGGAGGGATAAGGAGAGGGAGATCGACGAGCTTGGAGATGGAAGGCAGAGAGGGTTGTCGCTCGAAAGGGGAGAGGGCGAGGGGTTACTGAATGAGAAGGGCCAAGCGGTTTCTGAATGAAGAGGTCGAGCGGTTTCTGAATTGAAGGGGTAATGGGAGTATAATGGGATGGGAGAGGAAAAAGACCAAAATGGGCTTAAGATAAAGGAATGGGTGAATCAAAAATGGGGGTAAAGAGGGAAATTCACGCGAAATACTAGGAGAAAACGAAACCGTCCAGCGCAGAAATGGTGGGTTCGCTGCGGCGAAGAATAGGTTCACCGCGGCGAACCATGCCCGAGGCGAAAACAAAGGGAGAAAAGAAGGGTTTCGCCACGGCGAAGGTGAACATTCACCGCGGCCAAACCTTCCCGAGAGCAACAACACAGAGGCTAGCGACCTTCACCGCGGTGAAATATCACCGAGAGCAACACAAGAGAAAAAGAACCACTTCGCCGCGGTGAAGGCTAGGGTTTACCGCGGCGAAGTGTCACAGAGAGCACAGAATAAAACATAAAACACTTAAACATCAGAGAAACACAACACCAAACAACAGATGAAGCTGGATACTTCAAAAACTTTAAAGTGCATCAAAAGAGATCAGAAGGTGTTCAATAAGTCCATGATTAAGCAGTATACCACAGACAAACTTTCTCAATCAATTTGAATCATATAATTCATTACAAGCACCAAATAATCAAGCATAAAATAAGATAGGATAGAGATCAAAACTTCTAGGGGGTCTTATTGAATTCAAACAACAACTACAATTCTTTCCTACTGAAAAGGGTTTCTCCCCTACACTCATTCAACATACAATGCACAAAACATAGCAGGATCAATAATTAAGCAAAAGCATGTAAATCAGTAAAGGAAAGAAATGACCAGGGAGTTAAGGAGGCTTTTGGTTCTCATGGTAGAGCTTCAGTAGATGGCCATTAACTTTAAATCTGACCCCGGTTTCCTCGTGTAGTAGCTCCACCATACCGAAATTGTGCACTTTAGTGACTGTGTATGGCCCATCCCATCTAGTGTTGAATTTTCCTTGCTTGAAGGTAAATCGAGCCTTGTACAACAGCACTCTATCGCCTTCCTTGAATTCCTTTCTCAAGATACCCCGATCATGCACAAATTTGGTCTTCTCCTTGTAAAGTCTGGAGTTCTCATAAGCTTCAAGTCTAATCTCCTCCAGCTCTTGGAATTGCAGCTTCCTTTCCATGCCAGAGGACTCTATATTCATGTTGCACTGCTTGACCGCCCAATAAGCTTTGTGTTCCAGCTCCACTAGCAAGTGACATGGCTTTCCATAAACTAAGCGGTAGGGAGACATGCCAATGGGTGATTTGTATGCAGTCCGGTAAGCCCATAATGCTTCTTCTAAACGTGAGCTCCAGTCCTTCTTGGATGGCTTTACCATTTTCTCCAGAATATGCTTCACTTCCCTATTAGATATTTCAGCTTGGCCATTGGTTTGGGGGTGATAGGCAGTAGAGATTTTATGGGTGACACCAAATTTGGACAATAGGCTGTTGACTATCCTATTACAAAAATGTGTTCCCCGGTTACTCACTATAGCCCTAGGGATCACATACCTACAGAAAATGTGTGATTTTAGAAATCTATGTGCAGTTGGGGCATCATCTTTTCTGAAGGTATAGCTTTAATCCACTTGGATACATAATCTATGGCTAATAAAATATATACAAAACCAAGGGAAGAAGGAAAGGGTCCCATAAAGTCAATTCCCCAAACCTAAAAAAGCTCACAAAACAGAAGTGGTTGCTAAGGCATCTCATGTCTTTTTCCCAACCCCCCAAATCGCTAACACTTGTCACAAGATCTACAAAATGTAAAAGAGTCTTTTAAAAGGGTGGGCCAATAAAATCTTGAATCTAAGACCTTTCTAGATGTCCTCCTTACACTAAAGTGACCACCACAAACCATGGAATGGCAAGCTGAAATAATAGGTTCAAAATCCTCCTCCGGCACACACTTACATATTACTTGGTCACTGCACATCCTCCACAGATGAGGGGCATCCCAAATGTAATACTTTGACTCGCTACGAAGCTTTTGTGCCTGAAATCTAGACATAAAGGGAGGAGTGAGTCCAGACATGAGATAATTGACAATATTAGCATACCAAGGCTCTAATGTAACCACAGAACATAAAGCTGAATCAGTAAAAGAATCACAAGTCAAGTTAGAAGAATCTACTCCCCTTGTGTCTTCCGGTAGCCTACTCAGGTGATCGGCTACTTGATTCACTGCCCCGGGTCTATCCTTAATCTCAATGTCGAACTCCTGAAGCAATAAAGCCCATCTAATCAATCTTGGTTTAGATTGTGGCTTTTTGAGCAAATAGCGAACAGCTGCATGATCTGTATACACAACCACTCGAGAATTGATTAGATATTGTCTAAACTTGTCTAAAGCAAATAGAATGGCAACCATTTCTTTCTCAGTGGTGGTATAGTTGACTTGAGCTGGGTCAAGTGTTTTAGAGGCATAGGCTATAACTCTAGATTGCTTCTCCTCCATCTGGCCAAGCATAGCACCCACTGCACAATTAGAAGCATCACATGAGAGTTCAAAATGTAAATTCCAGTTGGGTGCAGTCAAAATAGGAGGTGAAACAAGCATAGACTTGAGAGTATCAAAGGCATGTCTACATTTTTCATCAAAATTAAATTCAACATCCTTTTTAAGTATAGTAGAAAGGGGCAAGGCAACTTTACTAAAATCTTTAATAAAGCGCCTATAAAACCCTGCATGCCTAAGAAAAGATCTCAAGTCTTTCAAACAAGTGGGGTAAGGCAAAGATGATATAACTTCAATTTTAGCCTTATCAACCTCAATCCCCTTACTAGAGATGAGGTGACCTAACACTATGCCATTGCCCACCATGAAATGACATTTCTCAAAGTTCAAAACAAGATTTTTGGCTATGCATCTCTCTAGAGCTTGCCTTAGGCTATTTAGGCACTGATCAAAGCTCTCCCCATAAACCGTAAAATCATCCATGAAAACCTCCATATTGTGCTCTAAGAGATCACTAAAAATCGCCATCATGCACCTTTGAAAGGTGCCTGGAGCATTACATAACACAAATGGCATCCTTCGATAAGCAAATGTACCAAAGGGGCATGTGAAAGTGGTTTTGTCCTAATCCTCGGGAGCTATGGGTACCTGAAAATAGCCAGAAAAGCCATCTAAAAAGCAGTAATGTGATTTACCAGCTAGTCTCTCCAACATTTGGTCAATGAAGGGTATAGGAAAGTGATCCTTACGTGTTGCATCATTAAGTCTCCTATAGTCTATGCACACACGCCATGAGTTTTGAACCCTTGTCAGAATTAACTCATCCCTTTCATTCCTTACTACTGTTACCCCACTCTTCTTTGGCACAACATGCACCGGATTGACCCACTCACTATCAGAAATTGGATATATTATCCCAGCACTCAACAATTTAGTAATTTCTTTCTTAACTACATCTAATATGAGAATAGAAAGCATGTAATTAACCACAGTACAATCAAGACAAGTAACATCACCACCACATGAGCAAGTAGAAGGTGTAGAGTAAAGAGATGAAAAGGAATAAATAGATTCATTCTCATCAATAGATTCATCAGTGTAAATATCAGAATAGAAAGAGGCATTTTGCAATTCAACTTCAGAACAAGCATCCTCAACAGCAATGTCTATCATGTTAACCCCCAAAAGTGAATAGTCCTCATAAGGATGTTTCATTGCTTTATACATGTTAAAAGAAACTTTATTATCACCCACCTCCATAGTTATGGTGCCCTCTTTCATGCTAATCATGGTATTAGCAGTCCTTAAGAAAGGTCGACCAAGGATGAGTGTAGTGTCATTTACAAGTTCAGAAGACATGTCAAGCACATAAAAATCAGCAGGAAATACCAATCCCTTAACTTGGACTAAAATGTCTTCAATAATGCCCTCAGGATACCTAATAGTCCTATCAGCTAATTGGAGCACAACAGTAGTATACTCTTGACTCCTAGAGAGGTGTATACGGACTTAGGCATGACATTAATGGCTGCACCTAGATCTAACAAGGCTCCCCCTATAGTAACCTTTCCTATAGTGTAAGGGATAGTGAAAGATCCAGGGTCTTGACACTTTACAGGAATTTGGGGTTTAAACAATGAAGACACATTAGAGGGTAATTAGACTCTTTCATTAGGTTTAAATCTCCTCTTTTGAGTGCATAATTCTTTTAAGACCTTAGCATACTTAGGAATATTTTTAATCAGGTCAAGCAAGGGTATATTCACTTCTACTTTTCTAAATGTCTCAAGCAACTCATGATCTTGCCTCTCCTTACCCATTTTCACATTTTTCAAATAAGCATTAGGGAAAGGTAGTTCACTGATGTTTACCTCCTTACCTTTCTTGCTTGAGGCTCCATGATTGCTTGGCTCAGATTCCACAATTGTCCCCTTGCCATTATGTTCTTTTGAGGCTTCTTTCAGCTTTAGCCTCTTCTCCTTGGAGCTTTCAGACTGCTTCTCTTTTGAAGGTGCTTGTGGCAACTCATCACACAAGATCTCCTCATCTATAACTCTTCTCTGAATTTCACTTGCTTCCCGCTCTTAAGGGTAATAGCATTCAAGCCCTTAGGATTGATAACAGTGTTGGAGGGGATTGCGCCACTGCTCCTTGCTTGTTGCTCACTCATGTTATTGGACAACTGAGTTACATAGGAGTTAATGTTCTCAGATTTAGTCTCCCATTGCTCCATCCTCTTTTCCAAAGCACTAAATCTAGCATCATTCTTGGATGAGTCTTGTTGAATTAGTAAAGCTAAGGAGTTGAACTGAGTAGCATTAGCAGCCCTTTCTTCCTTTATTAAGGTCATCATATTTTGTAGGAGTTGATTAGTTTCATCCTTAGGTGGGATAGTTAGGGCTTGAGATTGGTTTTGGAACTGGTTTGAAGATGGACCAGCTCCTCTACTCTTCTGAAATCTATTTGGAGGTCTACTATCCTCATTCCTCCAGCCCAATCGAGGGTTTGCTTTCTATCCCTCGTTGTAAGTGTTGGAGTAGGGGTCCCACTTTTGATTTGGACGGCCTTGAAAGACTGCAGACACTTCCTCATAGTGGTCTGGACAAATGCTAGAAATATGCATGACTGATCCACATGTTTCACAACTAGGCGCTGTAATGTCCATAGGAGCGGATGGGCGATGCACACTCATATTCTTCAATTCAGCAGTGATCAAAGACAATTGAGATGTCACTTTGCTTTCCAAAGAATCTACTTTTAATTCCAAAGCGTCTATTCTCCTACTGTGCACCGAAGCAGCTCCCACCTCATGCACTCCTCTAGTATCTCTCACACCATGTTGTTGATGATTCAGGGCCATCTTCTTTATCAAATCCCAAGCCTCCTCAGCAGTGGAGTCTATCAAAGATCCTCCTGATGCAGCATCCAACATACCTTTCTCTTGGTTCTTCAACCCATCATAGAAGTACTGCACCAGTTATTCATCCGGGATTTGATGATGTGGGCATCTTGAAAGTAGGTCCTAAAATCTATTCTAGTAATCATAGAGAGAATCGTCATAGTCTTGCTTGGCAGAATAAATCTCCTTCCTCATTGATGAAGTACGAGAAGCCGGAAAGTATTTCTCCAGAAATGTCTTCCTTAAGTTCCCCCAACTGTGGTATGCATCAGCTACATGTCTTGGGAGGCTCATGTACCATTCCTTAGCTTTTCCTTCCAAGGATAGATGAAAAACCTTCCATAACACTTGGTCCAATGATGCTCCCACAGGCTTCATACTCTGACAAATCATGGAAAGAGATTGCAGATGGAGGTATGGGTCTTCTCCTGTCAAGCCATGAAATTTGGGAAGAGAGTTAATCAATAAACCTTTAATCTCAAAGTTAACTTCAAAATTTGGACAAGCTGCAGTAAAAGGGTCAAAATTTACATCAGAAGTTGTGGCTTCTCTAATTGTTCTTCTCCTAGGGTTTCCATTATTTTCTCCCACTCTCTCTTGTTCACCATTACCACCATTCCTCACTTGATTAGCATTGGGGTTAGGATTAGGTTGGTTAGGTGGTAATTCAGCTATTATCTCTTGATCAGTAGGCTCACTCTCACTACTAGATAGGCTAGATTCCACAGAAATATTCTCTTGCTCAATCACCAACTCACTTGTCCCCTCAATTCTTTTCTCGTTTCTTATCTCTCTAAGTCTTCTCTCAATCTCAGGGTTATAGGGCACAAGTTTTGTCTTCTGTGGTATGCAAGATAAAAGTCAGAAGAGAAAGAGCAAACAAAATTGACTTGCAGCACATAAAGTCAACTAAAAGCATGCAATGTGATGAATGCAAGTGTATGGCTAAGTATGCAAGTGTATGGGTGAGTATGAGTATGTATGCACAGAAAAAGAAGCAAAAAGTGTAAGTTTCAAAATTTTCCAGAATAGTTTGCCGTAGCGAAAGCAGAGGTTGGCCGCGACGAAGGTTGACAGAGGCAACCAGATATCTGATTGCAGGGAGTTGGCCGCGGCGAAAGCAGGAGTGTGCTGCGGCGAAGGTATCCCGAGAGGAATCCTTAGGTTTTGCAAATAGTTGGCCGCGGTGAAGTGTCACAGAATGCTTATTAGATACTGGACTCCACTGATGGAACGTGAGAGATGCTGAAAATCAAGAAAATCAGTATATTTGTTTGTATTTCCAAAAATTTTGATGCTATGCAAGATGAAAACCTATACTATGAACAAATATGCAACTAAACTACCTAAGATGCTACCCAAAAAGATCAAAACTTCAATTGACAACTAATTAGCACAAGCTAACCTAGAGAACCAATTTCTTGGCTCCCCGGCAACGGCACCACTTGAAGAGAGCCTTTCATCATTTGCTTAGGGGTTCTCACTCAAAAATAAATCCAAGCTATGCAGTATAATGCAAACTCGGGTCATTTCATGCTTGGGAGCCTTAATTAATTACCTAAGTTAGACTAAATGCCATGCAAAGTTATGAAAAGGGGTTTTTGGGTTTTTAACATTTAAATGAATGGTGCCAAAATTGAATGCAATGAAAACAAATCTAAGATACTATGTTTTTGGAGTTTTTAAGATAAAATGATGTAATGGAAGTGATTGATAGGAAATCTCTTGAAAATGGTTTTGTTGGCAATCATGGTTCACTTAAAACACTGGGAGTTTAACAAATCCATTAGGTTTTCTTAAATAAAAACCTCATTAACTCAATGAGTCCAAAGCTTTCATCAATGAACTCATTAATGAAAACTTTGTTTAGCTTCCCTAATGTCTAAATTTGGAATGATCATGCAATTGGCTCAATGTAACACATAATCAACTCAGTACCGAAACATAACCATGCAAGATAGGAGAGAATCATGAGAGTTACAATAAGCATATATGCAACCACATATATATAAGCATAAAATTCTACATCAATCAATCCAAATTACAAATATTAATCAGTAACCACTGATTACAGAATTAACCCAAGTGTCTAACTAAGACTTTACAATTCCTAGACCTAGGAAATCATAAACACATAGCTAGAAACTAAAGATTAAAACTAAAACTCGCCTTTGAAGCTTGGAAACTCATGCTACTCCACCATCTTCAAGAGTTGAAAAGCTTAGCTCATCATAGCCTTGGAATCAGCTCTAACCAGAGGTAGATCTTTAGCCATAACAGTAAGGTGATGAAGGAAATGAAAATGGATGATGAAGAAGTGCAAGAAAATGGAAGGTGAAGGAGATGGAGATGGAGGATTAGGGTTCTGTGGGAAAGATGAGAAGAGATGATGATAGAAAACGTAAGTGGTAGCTATCTCCTTATGTCTGACCTCACCCATACCCAAAATAGGGTTTCTAACCCGAAAATTGCGTGTATGGGTCGGTTCCTAGGGGTGGGTAGGTCAGAATTTCCCGAAATGGTCGGGTCTGAAATTTGTTGATACGAGGGGTTCGCCGTGGCAAACCATGGCAGAGAGCTTTGCTTCTTGACGGACGATGTTCGTCGCGGCGAAAGCAGAAGTGTGCCGCAGTGAACTGAGGCAGATGCTCCTGTCTTGCTTCTTGTGCCTTGAGTTCTTCAATTCTACCCCCAATCTTTAGTGTCCTACAATAAAAAGTAACAAATTGAAGTATTAATTGTCCTAGAAATTAATTGAATACAATTAATAACCAATTATGACAATTTTATCCTAAAAAAGACACTAACTTAAAGTAAGGACTCTTAATCTAAATTAAGCACAATTATCATTAAAAAAGGCCAAAAAATACCACAAAATCATGGATAATGTAATGAAAAGATAACAATAACTTGAGCTCAATCAAGCACAAGCATCAGAACCATCGCCCAGGCTGGCAGTACCAGTAGCAGACCCTGACAGCATCCAACAATGGATGACCCGCTTCAGTAAGCACAACCCACTCTTGTTCAATGGAACATTTGATATTCAAGCGGCGGAAGAGTGGATTAATCGCCTAGAGAAGATCTTCAAGGTACTGGACTGCTCATTAGAGCGAAAAGCCCAGATGGCGATATATAAGCTAGAGAAAGATGCTGATCGCTGGTGGAAAAACACTGAAATTCTTCTTGATGCTCGGAACACAACAGTGACTTGGGAAGTGTTCCTGGAGCAGTTCTATGAGAAGTATTTTCTGAGATCTATCTGAGATAAGAGAGAAGCAGAATTTCTGACTTTGAAGCAAAGAGATGACGAGCCTTTTGATGAGTACTTAGCTAAGTTCATCTGTCTCTCTCATTATTCAAGCTATCTACGATATAGAGATGATGAGAGGTGGACAACAGAGAAGATGGTTCGAGGATTGAGGCCATCATTGAGGGAGATGATTGCTCCCAGACAATTTGAACAATTCAACAAGGTAGTGGAGGCCTGCCGAATCACGAAAAGCAGCTTCAACCATCATCTAATGGTCAAGACAACTCCCAGAGTAGAGAAGGGAGGTCAAGGAGGTCAAGGTAGTACCTCATTTAATGTAAATAAGAAGAGGAAACAACCCTGGAATAACCGCAAGAACAAGAAAGGCGGTAAGGCACCAAAGGGCAAGGACTCTGCAAAGTATGACAAGAATCATGGTGACAGACCATGCATGGTTGGACAGAATGTTTGCTACACATGTGGCAAACCTAGACACTTCTCAAGAGAGTGCCCACAGAACACTAAGCAGGCAAGACCACGCACCCAGGGTCGAGTGTTTGCCCTCACAAGGGAAGAAGCTCGGAAATCTCTGGAGATGATCCAAGGTACGATCATGATTAACAATTTCCCGGTGATTGCAATGTTTGATTCAGGTGCTAGTCATTCTTTTATTTCATTTGCTTGTGTGGAAAGACTTGGCTTGAGTATAAATATATTGCCATATGATATTCATGTGTCTACCCCAACACAGAGTAGGGTAATTACATCTGATGTGTGCTTGAACTGCAAAGTTTGTTATAAGCATTGTTGCACTGCTATAGATTTGATATGCATGCCTTTCCATGAGATTGATGTGGTGATTGGACTAAATTGGCTGTCATCCCACAATATCCTAATGGACTGTAAGAATAAAACCCTAATCTTACCCACGAGAGATTTAGAGTTGAATTCAGAAGTTAGATTGAACTTTATTACAGAAGCCCAAGCGGGCAAATGCCTACGGAAAGGCTGTCAAGGATTCCTCATTTTCTTCTCGGTGCAAGTAGAGGTTGAGGAAGGGATAGGAGAAATCCCAGTGGTTAGGAAATTTTCAAAAGTGTTTCCGATAGAGATCATTAGATTACCCCCAGACAGAGAAGTATAATTCACAATTGACATTGTACCTGGAGCAGGACCAATTTCTAAGGCTCCTTATAGAATGGCTCCAAATGAAATTACAAAACTTAAGAAGCAGATAGAGGATTTACTTGAAAAAGGTTTTATTAGGCCAAGTGTATCACCATGGGGTGCTCCAGTGTTGTTTGTCAAGAAAAAGGATGGTAGTCTAAGGTTGTGCATAAACTACAGGGAGTTGAACAAAGTCAGAGTTAAGAACAAGTATACGCTCCCTAGGATAGATGATCTGTTAGACCAGCTAGTTGGAGCCAGTGTGTTCTCTAAGATTGATCTAAGATCTGGCTACCACTAACTCAAGATTAAGTCAGAAGATGTGCCTAAAATTGTGTTTAGAACTCGATATAGGCACTATGAATTCTTAGTGATGCCGTTTGGATTGACGAACGCACCTACGATATTCATGGACTACATGAATAGGATTTTTCATCCTTACCTGGATCAACTTGTGGTCATATTCATTGATGACATCTTAGTGTACTCCAAATCTCTGAAGAGCATGAAAGGCATTTGAGGATTGTCCTAAATACCTTGAAAGAGAAACAGCTGGTGGCTAAACTTAGTAAGTGCGAGTTTTGGCTCTAGGAAGTGCAATTTCTCAGCTATGTGATTTCCCGAGAGGGAATGGCGGTCGACCCCAGTAAGATTGAGGCAGTACTCAACTGGGAAAGACCCAAGATGGTGACTGAGATTAGAAGTTTTCTCAGACTAGCAGGGTATTACAAAAGATTCATCCAGGACTTTTCTCGAATTGCTCTCCCGTTGACCAAGTTAACCAGGAAGAACCAGTCGTTCTTGTGGGATGAGAAGAGTGAGGCTAGTTTCCAGGAGCTGAAGAGGAAGCTCACTTCTACTCCCGTACTTATACTTCCCGATCCTTCACAACCTTATATGGTTTATACAGATGCTAGTAAGCAAGGACTGGGATGTGTGCTTATACAACAAGGGTAGGTAGTAGCCTACGCCTCACGCCAGTTGAAATCTCACGAGGAGAATTACCCGACCCATGACCTGGAATTGGCAGCGATAGTTTATGCACTGAAGATATGGAGATACTATCGGTATGGAGCAACAATAGAATTGTTTTGTGACCACAAGAGCCTCAAGTACCTCCATGACCAGAAGGAGTTGAATATGAGACAACGAAGGTGGATGGACTTACTTAAAGACTATGATTTTCAGATTAAGTACCATCCAGGCAAAGCGAATGTAGTTGCGGATGCCTTAAGCAGAAAGGCAGTACAAGTAGCATCGCTTATGATCAGAGAGCAGAAGCTGGTAGAGGATTTCAGAGATTGGGGTCCTCTATATCAGATGTAGTTAGTAGAAGGAAATAGAGGTAGAACCCAGTTTACAGCCCTGCTTAAGGATCAAATCAGAGAAGCACAGTCATAAGATTGGCTAGCGAAAATTTTCAAAGAGAAGCTGTTTAGAGGCGAGAATAAGAACTTTGAAATTTCTGAGGAGGGGATGCTGAAGTTTAAAGGAAGAACCTATGTTCCCCAAGTGTCTGACCTCAGAAAAGAGATCTTGGCAGAAGCCCATAAGAGCAAGTATACTCTTCACCCAGGAATGACAAAGATGTATCATGATGTTAGAGAACTTTTTTAGTGGCCTGGAATGAAGAAGGATATTACGGAATATGTGACAAAGTGTCTTACCTACCAGAAGGTGAAGGTAGAACACTAGAAGCCTGCAAGAGAGTTGCAACCCCTGGATATCCTTGAGTGGAAATGGGATAGCATATCTATGGACTTTATAGTGGGGTTACTGGTGATAGCGTCGAAACATGATGCAATATGGGTGTGATTGAGCTCAAGTTTTTATTATCTTTTCATTACATTATCCATGATTTTGTGGTATTTTCTAGCCCTTTTTAATGATAATTGTGCTTAATTTAGATTACGAGTCCTTACTTTAAGTTAGTGTCTTTTTTAGGATAAAATTGTCATAATTGGTTATTAATTGTATTCAATTGATTTCTAGGACAATTGATACTTCAATTTATTGCTTTTTGTTGTAGGACACTAGAGATTGGGGCCAGAATTGAAGAACTCAAGGCACAAGAAGCAAGAGAGGAGCCTCTGCTTCAGTTCGTCACGACACACTTCTGCTTCGTTGTGGCGAACGTCGTCCGTCAAGAAGCAAAGCTCTTGCCATGGTTCACCGCGGTGAACCTATGTTTCACCGAGGCGAACCCCTTGTATCAGCAAATTTTAGACTCGACCATTTCGGGAAAATCTAACCTACCCACCCCCAGGAACCGACCCATACACGCAATTTTCGGGTTAGAAACCCTATTTTGGGTATGGTAAGGTCAGACCCTTATTTTTTAGCCACCACTTACGTTTTCTATCATCATCTCTTCTCATCTTTCCCACAGAACCCTAATCCTCCATCTCCATCTCCTTCACCTTCCATTTTTCCTGCACTTCTTCTTCATCCATTTTCATTTCCTTTATCTCCTTACTGTTATGGCTGAAGATTCACCTCTGGTTGGAGCTGATTCCAAGTCTATGATGAGCTAAGCTTTTCAACTCTTGAAGATGGTGGAGTAGCATGAGTTCCCAAGCTTCAAAGGGGAGTTTTAGTTTTAATCTTTAGTTTCTAGCTATGTGTTTATGATTTCCTAAGTCTAGGAATTGTAAAGTCTTAGTTAGACACTTGGGTTAATTCTGTAATCAGTGGTTACTGATTAATATTTGTAATTTGGATTGATTGATGTAGAATTTTATGCTTATATATATGTAGTTGCATATATGCTTATTGTAACTCTCATGATTCTCTCCTATTTTGCATGGCTATGTTTCAGTACTGAGTTGATTGTGTGTTACATTGAGCCAATTGCATGATCATTCCAAATTTACACATTAGGGAAGCTAAACAAAGTTTTCATTAATGAGTTCACTAATGAAAGCTTTGGACTCATTGAGTTAATGAGGTTCTTATTAAGAAAACCTAATGGATTTTGAAACTCCCAATATTTAAGTGAACTATGATTGCCATTAAAACCATTTTCAAGAGATTTTCTATCAATAATTTCCATTACATCATTATTATCTTAAAACACCAAAAACATAGTATCTTAGATTTGTTTTCATTGCATTCAATTTTGGCTCCACTCATTTAAATGTTAAAAACCCAAAAACCCCTTTTTATTACTTTGCATGGCATTTAGTCTAACTTAGGTAATTAATTAAGGCTCCCAAGCATGAAATGACCCGGGTTTGCATTATACTGCATAGCTTGGATTTATTTTTTGAGTGAGAACCCCAAAGCGAACGACGAAAGGCTCTCTTCAAGTGGCGCCATTGCCGGGGAGCCAAGAAATTGGTTCTCTAGGTTAGCTTGTGCTAATTGGTTGTCAATTGAAGTTTTGATCTTGTTGGGTAGCATCTTAGGTAGTTTAGTTGCATATTTGTTCATAGTATAGGTTTTCATCTTGCATAGCATCAAAATTTTTGGAAATACAAACAAATATACTGATTTTCTTGATTTTCAGCATCTCTTACGTTGCATCAGTGAAGTCCAGTATCTGATAAGCATTCTGTGACACTTCGCCGTGGCCAACTTTCTCCTTCGCTGCGGCCAACTATTTGAAAAACCAAAGGATTCCTCTCGAGATACCTTCACCGCGGCACACCTTTTCTTTCGCCGCGGCCAACTCCCTGCAATCAGATATTTGGTCGCCTTTGTCAACCTTTGCCGGGGCCAACCTCTGCTTTCGCCGCGATGAACTATTTTGGAAAATTTTGAAACTTACACTTTTTGCTTCTTTTTCTGTGCATACATACTCATACTCACCCATACACTTGCATACTTAGCCATACACTTGCATTCATCACATTGCATGCTTTTAGTTGACTTTGTGTGCTGCAAGTCAATTTTATTTGCTCTTTCTCTTGTGACTGTTATCTTGCATGCCACAGAAAATAAAACTTGTACCCTATAACCCTGAGATTGAGAGAAGACTCAGAGAGATAAGAAGGGACAAGTGAGTTGGTGATTGAGTAAGAGAATATTTATGTGGAATCTAACCTATCTAGTAGTGAGATTAAGCCTACTGACCAAGAGATAATGGCTGAATTACCACAAAACCAACCTAATCCTAACCTAAATGCTAATCAAGTGAGGAATGGTGGTAATGGTGAACAAGAGAGAGTAGGAGAAAATAATGGAAACCCTAGAAGAAGAACAATTAGAGAAGCCACAACTTCTGATGTAAATTTTGATCCTTTTACTGCGGCTTGTCCAAATTTTGAAGTTAACTTTGAGATTAAAGGTTTATTGATTAACTCTCTTCCCAAATTTCATGGCTTGACAGGAGAAGACCCATACCTCCATCTGTAATCTCTTTCCATGATTTGTCAGAGTATGAAGCCTGTGGGAGCATCATTGGACCAAGTGCTATGGAAGGTTTTTCATCTATCCTTGGAAGGAAAAGCTAGGGAATGGTACATGAGCCTCCCAAGACATGTAGCTGATGTATACCACAGTTGGGGGAACTTAAGGAAGGCATTTCTAGAGAAATACTTTCTTGCTTCTCGTACTTCATCAATGAGGAAGGAGATTTATTCTGCCAAGCAAGACTATGACGAATCTCTCTATGATTACTGGAATAGATTTCAGGACCTACTTTCAAGATGCCCACATCATCAAATTCTGGATGAACAACTGGTGCAGTACTTCTATGATGGGTTGAAGAACCAAGAGAAGGGTATGTTGGATGCTGCATCAGGAGGATCTTTGATAGACTCCACTGCTGAGGAGGCTTGGGATTTGATAAAGAAGATGGCCCTGAATCATCAACAACATGGTGTGAGAGATACTAGAGGAGTGCATGAGGTGGGAGCTGCTTTGATGCACAGTAGGAGAATGGACGCTTTGGAATCAAAAGTAGATTCTTTGGAAAGCAAAGTGACATCTCAATTGTCTTTGATCACTGCTGAATTGAAGAATATGAGTGTGCATCACCCATCCGCTCCTATGGACATTACAGCGCCTAGTTGTGAAACATGTGGATCAGTCATGCATATTTCTAGCGTTTGTCCAGACCGCTATGAGGAAGTGTCTGCAGTCTTCCAAGGCCGTCCAAATCAAAAATGGGACCCTTACTCCAACACTTACAATGAGAGATGGAAAGCAAACCCTCGATTGGGCTGGAGGAATGATGATAGTAGACCTCTAAACAGATTTCAGAAGAGTGGAGGAGCTGGTCCATCTTCAAACCAGTTCTAAAACCAATCTCAAGCCCTAACTGTCCCACCTAAGGATGAAACAAATCAACTCCTACAAAATATGATGGCCTTAATGAAGGAAGAAAGGGCTGCTAACGCTACTCAGTTCAACACCTTAGCTTCTCTAATTCAACAAGACTCATCCAAGAATGATGCCAGATTTAGTGCTTTGGAAAAGAGGATGGAGCAATGGGAGACTAAATCTGAGAACATTAACTCCTATGTAACTCAGTTGTCAAACAACATGAGTGAGCAACAAGCAAGGAGCAGTGGCACAATCCCCTCCAACACTGTTATCAATCCTAAGGGCTTGAATGCTATTACCCTTAAGAGCGGGAAGCAAGTGAAATTCAGAGAAGAGGAGGATGAAGTTATAGATGAGGAGATCTTTTGTGATGAGCTGCCACAAGCACCTTCAAAAGAGAAGCAGTCTGAAAGCTCTAAGGAGAAGAGGCTAAAGCTGAAAGAAGCCTCAAAAGAACATGATGGCAAGGGGACAATTGTGGAATCTGAGCCAAGCAATCATGGAGCCTCAAGCAAGGAAGGTAAGGAGGTAAACATCAATGAACTACCTTTCCCTAATGCTTATTTGAAAAATGTGAAAATGGGTAAGGAGAGGCAAGATCATGAGTTGCTTGAGACATTTAGGAAAGTAGAAGTGAATATACCCTTGCTTGACCTGATTAAAAATATTCCTAAGTATGCTAAGGTCTTAAAAGAATTATGCACTCAAAAGAGGAGATTTAAACCTAATGAAAGAGTCCAATTACCCTCTAATGTGTCTGCATTATTTAAACCCCAAATTCCTGTAAAGTGTCAAGACCCTGGATCTTTCACTATCCCTTGCACTATAGGAAAGGTTACTATAGGGGGAGCCTTGTTAGATCTAGGTGCAGCCATTAATGTCATGCCTAAGTCTGTATACACCTCTCTAGGAGTTAAGACTCTTAAGTCTACTACTGTTGTGCTCCAATTAGTTGATAGGACTATTAGGTATCCTGAGGGCATTATTGAAGACATTTTAGTCCAAGTTAAGGGATTGGTGTTTCCTGCTGATTTTTATGTGCTTGACATGTCTTCTGAACTTGTAAATGACACTACACTCATCCTTGGTCGACCTTTCTTAAGGACTGCTAATACCATGATTAGCATGAAAGAGGGCACCATAACTATGGAGGTGGGTGATAATAAAGTTTCTTTTAACATATATGAAGCAATGAAACATCCTTATGAGGACTATTCACTTTTGGGGGTTAACATGATAGACATTGCTGTTGAGGATGCTTGTTCTGAAGTTGAATTGCAAAATGACTCTTTCTATTCTGATATTTACACTGATGAATCTATTAATGAGAATGAATCCATCTCTTCCTTTTCATCTCTTTACTCTACACCTTCTACTTGCTCATGTGGTGGTGATGTTACATGTCTTGATTGTATTGTGGTTAATTGCATGCTTTCTATCCCACACACATTTTCTGTTTCCTCCCTTGACTCCAAAGTAGACTTTGATTCCTCTATTATTAGTGATGATTCCCTTGGGGAAAGGTTTCCTGTTGTTGTTTCAGATATGGAAGAAGAAGTCATGGAGAAGAATCCCTCTAAGGCAGTTGCTGTAGATCAACTAGAAGTTGGTTCAACGCTTAGAGAGGAAGTTAACTACAAGGCTGAGGAATTATCATTGGTTGAAGGAAAGAGGAGTAATCTGTTCTCTCTTGAAATTCATAAATTGATTCCTTCTATTGTGCAACCACCTACACTTGATTTGAAACCCTTACCACCCACTTTGAAATATGCTTTCCTTGAGTCTAATGAACAACTACCTGTTATAATTGCTAACTCACTGTCTGAGAGTGAGGAAGAGAGACTCTTATCTGTTTTCAGGGAGCATAGAAGGGTAATAGGTTGGACACTAGCAGATATACCTGGAATTAGTCCTGCTGTGTGCACACATAGAATTTTACTGAATGAGGAATCAAAACCAGTGAGACAACCCCAAAGAAGATTGAACCCTCTCATATTAGATGTAGTTAAGAAAGAAATAACTAAATTGTTGAGTACTGGGATAATATATCCAATTTCTGATAGTGAGTGGGTCAGTCCGGTGCATGTTGTGCCAAAGAAGAGTTGGGTAACAGTAGTAAGGAATGAAAGGGATGAGTTAATTCCTACAAGGGTTCAAAACTCATGGCATGTGTGCATAGACTATAGGAGACTTAATGATGCAACACGTAAGGATCATTTTCCTATACCCTTCATTGACCAAATGTTGGAGAGTCTAGCTGGCAAGTCTCATTATTGCTTTTTAGATGGCTTTTCTGGCTATTTTCAGGTACCCATAGCCCCCGAAGATCAGGACCAAACCACTTTCACATGCCCCTTTGGTACCTTCGCTTATCAAAGGATGCCATTTGGGTTATGTAACGCTCCAGGCACCTTTCAAAGGTGCATGATGGCGATTTTTAGTGATCTCTTAGAACACAATATGGAGGTTTTCATGGATGATTTTACGGTTTATGGGGAGAGCTTTGATCAGTGCCTAAATAGCCTAAGGTAAGCTCTAAAGAGATACATAGCAAAAATCTTGTTTTGAACTTTGAGAAATGTCATTTCATGGTGGGCAATGGCATAGTGTTAAGTCACCTCATCTCTAATAAGGGGATTGAGGTTGATAGGGCTAAAATTGAAGTTATATCATCTTTGCCTTATCCTACTTGTCTGAAAGACTTGAGATCTTTTCTTGGGCATGCAGGGTTTTATAGGCGCTTTATTAAAGATTTTAGTAAAGTTGCCTTGCCCCTTTCTACTCTTCTTAAAAAGGATGTTGAATTTAATTTTGATGAAAAATGTAGACATGCCTTTGATACTCTTAAGTCTATGCTTGTTTCACCTCCTATTTTGACTGCACCCAACTGGAATTTACATTTTGAACTCTCATGTGATGCTTCTAATTATGCAGTGGGTGCTATGCTTGGTCAGAAGGAAGAGAAGCAATCTAGAGTTATAGCCTATGCCTCTAAAACACTTGACCTAGCTCAAGTCAACTATACTACCACTGAGAAAGAAATGTTTGCCAATGTATTTGCTTTAGACAAGTTTAGACAATATCTAATCAATTCTCGAGTGGTTGTGTATACAAATCATGCAGTTGTCCGCTATTTGCTCAAAAAGCCACAATCTAAACCAAGATTGATTAGATGGGCTTTATTGCTTCAGGAGTTTGATATTGAGATTAAGGATAGACCCGGGGCAGTGAATCAAGTAGCCGATCACCTGAGTAGGCTACCGGAAGACACAAGGGGAGTAGATTCTTCTAACTTGACTTGTGATTCTTTTACCGATTTAGCTTTATGTTCTGTGGTTACATTAGAGCCTTGGTATGCTAATATTGTCAATTATCTCATGTCTGGACTCACTCCTCCCTTTATGTCTAGATTTCAGGCACAAAAGCTTTGTAACGAGTCAAAGTATTACATTTGGGATGCCCCTCATCTGTGGAGGATGTGCAGTGACCAAGTAATACGTAAGTGTGTGCCGGAGGAAGATTTTGAACCTATTATTTTCAGCTTGCCATTCCATGGTTTGTGGTGGTCACTTTAGTGCAAGGAGGACATCTAGAAAGGTCTTAGATTCAGGATTTTATTGGCCCACTCTCTTCAAAGACTCTTTTACATTTTGTAGATCTTGTGACAAGTGTCAACGATTTGGGGGGTTGGGAAAAAGACATGAGATGCCTCAACAGCCCCTTCTATTTTGTGAGATTTCTTAGGTTTGGGGAATTGACTTTATGGGACCCTTTCCTTCTTCCCCTGGTTTTGTATATATTTTATTAGCCGTAGATTATGTATCCAAGTGGACTGAAGCTATACCTTGCAGAAAAGATGATGCCCCAACTGTACATAGATTTCTAAAATCACACATTTTCTGTAGGTATTGGATCCCTAGGGCTATAGTGAGTGATCGGGGAACACATTTTTGTAATAGGATAGTCAACAGCCTATTGTCCAAATTTGGTGTCACCCATAAAATCTCTACTGCCTATCACCCCCAAACCAATGGCCAAGCTGAAATATCTAATAGGCAAGTGAAGCATATTCTGGAGAAAATGGTAAAGCCATCCAAGAAGGACTGGAGCTCACATTTAGAAGAAGCATTATGGGCTTACCAAACTGCATACAAATCACCCATTAGCATGTCTCCCTACCGCTTAGTTTATGGAAAGCCATGTCACTTGCCAGTGGAGCTGGAACACAAAGCTTATTGGGCGGTCAAGCAGTGCAACATGAATATAGAGTCCTCTAGCATGGAAAGGAAGCTGCAATTGCAAGAGCTGGAGGAGATTAGACTTGAAGCTTATGAGAACTCCAGACTTTACAAGGAGAAGACCAAATTTGTGCATGATCGGGGTATCTTGAGAAAGGAATTCAAGGAAGGCGATAGAGTGCTGTTGTACAAGGCTCAATTTACCTTCAAGCAAGGAAAATTCAACACCAGATGGGATGGGCCATACACAGTCACTAAAGCGCACAATTTCGGTATAGTGGAGCTACTACACGAGGAAACCGGGGCCAGATTCAAAGTTAATGGCCATCTACTGAAGCTCTACCATGAGAACCAAAAGCCTTCTTAACTCCTTGGTCGTTTCTTTCCTTCACTCATTTACATGCTTTTGCTTAATTATTGATCTTGCTATGTTTTGTGCATTGTATGTTGAATGAGTGTGGGGGAGAAACCCTTTTCAGTAGGAAAGTAGTGTAGTTCTTGTTTGAATTCAATAAAACCCCCTAAAAGTTTTGATCTCTACCCTATCTTATTTTGTGCTTGATGATTTGGTGCTTGTAATGAATTATATGATTCAAATTGATTGAGAAAGTTTGTCTGTGGTATTGAAAGAGAGCCTTATCTTGTCGTTCGCTTAGAGGTTCTCGCTCAAAAATTATCCAAGCTATGCAGTAGTGCAAACTCGGGTCGTTCTCTTTTGGGAGCCTAAATTAGATGTCTAAGTTAGATTAATGCTATGCAGAGTGATGAAAAAGGGGGTTTTTGGTGTTTTTAGCCATTAATGAAATGCCAAAACTAAATGCAATGAATACTAATCTAAGTTACTATGTTTTGGATTTTTCTAAGATAGTGGTAATGAAGTGAAGTTAATGATATGAAATCTCTTGAATACAGCTTTGAAGCAATCATAGTTCAAAATAATTTTGGGAGTAGAAATCACCAAGTCTTCTAATGAAAACCTTAAAGAACTCTTTAAGTCTAGGATCTTAATCAATGTCACCCATTTCATAAGATCCTATTAAGCTCACTTGGTGTGTGTATTAAGATTAATTAATGCACTTGGTTAAATGCAAGCTCAGATCAACTCAACAATCACACATTACCATGCAGGACAGAGAGTATCAACAGGGATGCATAGAAACATATATGTAACCACATATATTAAAGCTCAAATTCAACATTAACTAATCCAATACACAAAATGATCATCCAGAATTGATTACAACCATAATCAAAATAGTTCAGCTCAAATTTACAAATCCTAGACCTAGAAATTCATAAATAAAGAACTAGAACTCATAGATGAAGCTACTCCCCTTTTAAGCTCTTGGAACTCATGCTCCTTCCACCATATTCAAGAGTTGAGAAGCTTAGCTAGTCATAACTCTTGAACCAACTCCAACTAGATATTGTTCTTCAGCCATGGCAGCAGCAGATGGAAGAAATGGAAATGGGATTAGGGTTTCTGAGATGAAATGAGAGAAGAGGATGAAAAATATGAAGGTGGAGGCTGAATGATAGTCATCTCCTGTCATCATACCCAAAATAGGGTTTCTAACCCGAAACTTACGTGCATGGGTCGGTTTTTGGGGATGGGTAGGTCAAAATTTCCCGAAATGGTCAGGTCTGAGATTTGCTGCTTTGAGAGGTTCACCGCGGCGAAACATGGCAGAGACCTGTCTTCACGGGTGGGTTTTCGCCGCGGCGAAGTGAGATGTTGGCCGCGGCGAACTTAGGCAGAGGATCTTCTCTTGCTTCTTTTGCCTTGAGTTCTTCAACTCTGGCCCCAAATCTTTAGTGTCCTACAATAAAAAGTAACAAATTGAAGTATCAATTGTCCTAGAAGTTAATTGAATCCAATTAACAACCAATTATGACAATTTAATCCTCAAAATGACACTAACTTAAAGTAAGCACCATAAATCTCAGTTAAACACAATTTTCATTAAAAAGGGACCAGAAAGTATGACAAAATCATGGATAATGATATGAAAAGAAACTAACATTTTGAGCTCAATCAAATCCCCCCACACTTAGACCTTTGTACTCCTGAACAAAGCGCGAGAATAATTCAAAGTGACACTAGAACAAAGAGAAATACTACCATGCTTAAAGATGAAAGTAGAAGATTAGTAAGAAATTCTCACGGAGTTGACATCAGTAAACAAGGACATGCTAAGAAAATGAGGACAAAGGAAAATTAACTTAAAAGATTGATTAAGAAAGATCCATCTCACAGATAAGTGTTTCACTCTTAACTCACTTGTCTTTAGGGTTATTTCACTCCAAGTCTACTCAATCCAATTTCTACCATAGGCTTGTAATAATTCTACCTCTCCACCGTGGGAAACAACTTTGCAAATCAAGAGGACTTTTAAGGGTCAAAATTTTGAATGGAGGTCAGTCGGAATGAATGAAATGAGAATGAACATGAAAATGAAAATGAGTACGAACATACAAATTATTAAGACAAAATTAGTCTAAATAAAAACTGGGAGAGAAGTTACTTATTTTTAATATTTATATCTCTCTCTCTTTTTTTTTTTTTGGCTGAGCAACTTCTCTCTCTCTCTCTCTTTCTTCTCTTTTTTTTTATTTTTCTTCTTTTTTTTTTTATGTTGCATGCATGTACTCAAGATGAAGGCTCAAAAGGGTTTGCAATGGTAAAATGATTAGGTTTGTGTTTGGGAAATGCGGGTATGAAATCGAATGCCTCTATCATTTTTACAAAAATTGATTCGCTGAGCTTCGATTAAGAACGAAAACAAGTTCTAGAGAAATATGAACTAAGCAGATTCACTCAATTTAATAACTTAAGGTCCAAAAATCCTTCCAACAAGGCTCAAATCTCAATTAGTCAATCTCAAAAGTTAACAACCACATAGTCATAATTTCAAAGCACATCATCATTTACTATCTGTCAAAAACATGAGAATAACTAGTCTAAGTTCAACCCTCATTTAAAAGCATGAAAATTTTCTAAAAGCACTAGTACAATTTGAACTTTTCTACTAATTTTGAGAAAGGATGCAGGAGTATGAAGATTCTAAGCCGGGAAAAATTTTTGAAAACCAGCTGAGATTGCAAGGAATTTATTAAATTTTTTTTTTTAAGGGTTCGCCGCGGCGAAACAAGAGGGTCACCGCGGCGAAACATGCCCGAATGGCTTATTATTCGTGAAAGAGGAGGCTTCGCCGCGGCGAAACATGGCAGAAAGCGAAAATTCCTGTGCAATTTCAACTCTTCAGCAACTAAACTCAAAATATTCACAATTAAACCAATCTATCAGTTCAAAAACACCTCAAAATCATCTAAATGCATGGATGCACGAGAAGCATTTGCTAAAATCCACAATATAGACCTCCCCCACACTTAAACACAACATTGTCCTCAATTTGTGAATTAGGGACAGCAAATAATGCAAGGAGGCTCAGAAGTGAAAATAGAACAAAGATTAAAGCAAACTAATCAGAAATCAGCCAAGTGAACAAGCGTAAAAACCAATGAGGCACCATAAAGTGTAAGAAACAATCCAGCCTCAAAACAACACAAGAAACAAAAGAACTAAAGAAAAGAACAGAAAACCACAAAAACAGAAAACTAAGACTGATGCTCAGGGTCAGCTGCTCCAGATCCTGACGGTCCTGCATCCGATGTGCCTGCTCCGTCCATACCCATATGGTGCTGTGGTTCCTCCTCCTCAGCCGGTAAAGTGAAGTTCAAACGATCCGTAAGCAAAGCATCAAAACAGCGGCGGTAGCGACGTTCTCGCTCATAGAGGGCGTCACGGTCCTTCTGCCGCTTTATCTCCCGAATGAGTGTAACGCGAATCTGATGAACTTCCTCAGATAGCTCGTCAATATCATCGGCAAGCGTGTCTAAGGTGACGGGCTGGGGGGGTTCGGGAACATCAGGGCCTTCCTCGGCTGGATCAGTGGCGGCCTGGCCTGCACTAACATCGTATACGGGGTGGACAAGTGGGTGGGGTGCAATGGTGGGCAGTTTAAGACGCTCAAACCGGAATAGAGGTGCAGGCTCAAAGTAGCTGTCATCATCAAATGAAGGAACTCCGCACTTGCGGAAAAGGTCAGAAACAAGATGGGGAAAGACGATGCTATTGGTGACTTTTTTGGTATTGACGGAATAATGGAGGGCGGATTGAATGATTTCAGCTACATCAAAGGATTTGCCGGTCATGAGGAGAAAAACAATAAGAGCTTGGCGTTTGGGGAGGTTCTGGAGGTGGGAAGTAGGTAGGATGTTATTGCAGACTAAGTGTAGCCACGGCTTTGCCTCAGGCCGAAAATCAGAACGTTTTAGGTACAGTTCAGCAGTGCGGGGACGATGCCAAGTGGCACCATCCCGGCATAGGGTCTGGAGGATCTCATCATAAGGATAATTATCACTATAATGGGAGTACTGACAATTACGGACTACAGGAAGCCGGTAGTGGTCTCTTATGTTAAAAATAGTGAAAGTGTAGTTCACATGCTTGCCCCGGAAAGGAATGGATAGCATACCATGAAGACGGGCGTAGGTGTAGAAATGGCGGACAAAGACATCATTACCATTAGCTCGTGGGCGAGCCAATTCAAGCATTTGGGATTCCTGAAGTCTTTGGACAAAAGGATGGTCGGATGGTTCAAGGGGAAAGGCTCTCTCCCTAAGGAGGGGGCGCTTGTCCACTACCCTATAGATGGAATCATAGGTTATGGGTCCCTCAGAGTCAGACTCAGGCTCAGACACGGGTAAAGGTTCAGGGTTTGGGTTTTTGGTGCGAGGCATATCCTGAAGCAACAACAGAAAGAACACTAATCACAACAAAAAGACCTACAACCTAAACAACACAGAAATGAACAAACTTAAAACCTAACAGGGGCAAATGGTTAGTTAATGATTCATAGGTTTTCAGAGGACTAAAAATTTTCAAAATTAAGCAAATAGATTAATTAAAAAGACAATGCACTATGAATCATTAGATAACCTACAGGCCACGCAACTACACTAACCACAAACTAATCCAATAGCAAAAACCAGAACAAATAAACTAATAAACCACTAAATTATACTAAACTAAAGGAAAGAACAAGGGAAAAGGAAGAACATACCAAGGAGGGGAGAACGAACACGGACGGGGAGAACGCCGAACACACACACGAAACAGAGCAAGGCCGAAGAGCACACACACACGACGCCGAACAAGCTGAACGAGAGAGGAGACGCTGAGCGGCGGAAGGAAATAGAATGAGAGCAGAGCACGCCTGCGGTTTCGAAGTAGAAGACGAGCAGGGGGAAGGGAGAGGAAAGGGAGGGGCCGACGGTTTGAGAGAAGGGGGGCGACGGTTTTGAAATTAGAGGGGAATAAATAGGGGTTTAATGGAGTGGGACAGTGAAAAGACCAAAATGGGCTGCAGGGAAAAGGGGGTGGGCGGCTCAGATTGGGGCAATACAGGAAAACCACTCGAAAAATCAGCAAAACCGAAACGGCGCACCGCAGAAACGGCACGTTTGCCGCGGCAAACTATGCCTGAGAAGAAAAGCAACGGAAGAAAGACGTTTCCGCGGCCAAACATAAGTTCGCCGCGGCGAAACAATCCCGAGAGGAAACACACAGGAAGAAAGACATTTCGCCGCGGCCAAACATAAGTTCGCCGCGGCGAAACAATCCCGAGAGGAAACACACAGGACGGCCGAGTTTCGCCGCGGCGAAAGGACAAGTTGCCGCGGCGAAACACCACAGAACGCACAGAGAAAAACAAAAAACACTAAAACCCAGATAAACACAACAACCAACAACAGACAAGGCTGGATATTTCAAAAACTTTAGAAAATGCCTCAAAAGAGATCAAGAGGTGTTCAACAAATCCATGAATAGGCAGTATACCACAGATAAAATTCCTCAATCAAATTGAATCATATAATTCACTTAAAACACCAATTCATCAGGCATGAAACAAGATAGGAGAGAGATCAAAAACTACCAGGGGAGTCTTATTGAAATTAGCTATAACTACTCTACTTTCCTACTGAAGGGAGTTTCTCCCCCACACTCATTCAACATACAACACATGCAACATAACAAGATTAACAAATAAGCAAAAGCATGTAAATGAGTGAAGGAAAGAAACTACCAGGGAGCTAAGGGGGTTTCTGGTTCTCATGGTAGAGCTTCAACTGATGGCCATTAACTTTAAGGTTTGCTCCAGTTTTCTCATCGAGAAGCTCCACCATTCCAAAATTATGCACCTTTGTGACTGTGTAAGGCCCATCCCAACGGGTGTTGAACTTTCCTTGCTTAAATTTGAATCTGGCCTTAAACATCAGCACTTTGTCTCCCACCTTGAAGTTCTTCCGTAGGAGACCCTTATCATGCACCAATTTTGTCTTCTCCTTGTAAAGTCTAGCGCTCTCATAAGCCTCCAATCTCAGTTCCTCAAGCTCTTGCAGCTGCAACTTCCTCTCCACCCCAGAAGATTGTAAATCCATGTTGCATTGTTTGACTGCCCAATATGCCTTATGCTCCAACTCTACTGGTAGATGGCATGCTTTGCCAAAGACTAAACGATAAGGAGACATTCCAATTGGCGACTTATAGGCAGTTCTGTAGGCCCACAATGCTTCCTCTAATCTTAGGCTCCAATCTTTCTTGGATGGTTTGACTATCTTCTCCAAGACTTGTTTCACTTCTCGATTGGACACTTCAGCTTGGCCATTAGTTTGGGGGTGATATGCAGTGGAGACTTTGTGGGTGACACCAAATTTAGAAAACAAGTTATCTACCACTTTATTACAAAAATGGGTACCTCTATCACTAACCACAGCCCTTGGAATCCCAAACCTACAGAAAATGTTGGACTTAAGAAACTTAGAAACCGCTTGGGCATCATCTTTTCTAGTAGGTACAGCCTCTATCCATTTGGAAACATAATCAACAGCCAGAAGAATGTATATAAAACCAAAGGACGAAGGAAAGGGACCCATGAAATCAATCCCCCAAACATCAAAAATTTCGCAAAACAGTAAAGGTTGTTGAGGCATTTCATGTCTTTTACCTAACCCCCCAAAACGTTGACATTTGTCACAGGACCGACAAAAATCATAAGAATCTTTAAAAAGGGTTGGCCAGTAAAAACCAGAATCTAGAATTTTCCTAGATGTTCTCCTTGCACTGAAATGACCACCACAAACCATTGAATGGCAAGCTGTAATGACAGACTCAAACTCTTCACTAGGCACACACTTTCTGATAACTTGGTCACTACATATCCGCCATAAGTGAGGGGCATCCCAGATGTAGTGCCTCGATTCGCTTTGAAGTTTTTGTGCCTGAAATTTAGACATGAAAGGAGGGGTGAGTCCGGTTATAAGATAATTAACAATATGCGCATACCAAGGCTCTTTAACAGCTAGAGCACATAATACTGAATCAGGAAAGGAATCACAGGTGAGTTCAGAAGAGTCTACTCCCCGTGTATCATCAGGTAGCCTACTTAAGTGATCGGCTACATGGTTCTCAGCCCCGGCTCTATCCTTGATTTCAATGTCAAATTCCTGAAGAAGTAATGTCCACCTAATCAATCGTGGCTTCGATTGTGGTTTCTTAAGGAGATAGCGAACAGCTGCATGATCAGTGAAAACAGTCACATGAGAATTTAACAAGTAAGGTCTAAACTTCTCTAAAGCGAAAACAACTGCAAATAGCTCTTTTTCTGTTGTGGTATAGTTGACTTGAGCTGCATCCAGTGTTTTCGAAGCATAGGCAATGACTCTTGAGAGCTTCTCCTCCCTCTGGCCTAACATAGCTCCTACAGCAAAATTAGAAGCGTCACATGAAATTTCAAAGGGCATGGTCCAGTTGGGTGCAACAAGAATAGGGGGAGAAATGAGTTTAGATTTCAATTCACCAAAGGCAACTTTACAAGAATCATCGAAATCAAATTTCACATCTTTTTGTAAAAGCTTTGAGAGAGGTAAAGCAATCTTGCTAAAATCTTTTATAAATCGCCTATAGAATCCCGCATGACCCAAAAATGATCTAATATCTTAACACAGGCAGGATAAGGCAAAGAAGATATAACCTCAATCTTAGCTTTATCAACTTCAATTCCTTTTTTAGAAATCAAATGTCCTAGAACTATCCCCTCATTGACCATGAAATGGCACTTTTCAAAGTTCAAAATCAAATTCTTTTCAATGCATCTTTTCAAAACCTTTTCAAGACTAGCAAGACAATCATCAAAAGAACCACCATAAACAGTAAAATCATCCATAAAGACTTCCATACATTCTTCTAAAAATTCACAGAATATAGCCATCATACAACGTTGGAAAGTCCCTGGAGCATTACATAACCCAAAAGGCATCCTACGATAGGCGAAGGTACCAAAAGGGCATGTAAAAGTGGTCTTATCTTGGTCCTCCGGTGCAATAGGTACTTGAAAGTACCCAGAGAAACCATCTAGAAAACAGTAATGAGATTTGCCTGCAAGTCTCTCAAGCATCTGGTCTATGAAAGGAAGAGGGAAATGATCTTTTCGTGTGGCATCATTGAGTTTTCTATAATCTATGCACACACGCCAGGAATTCTGCACTCTTGTAGGAATAAGCTCATCCCTATCATTTCTAATAACAGTAACCCCACTTTTTTTTGGCACTACATGTATTGGACTAACCCACTCACTATCAGATATGGGATAGATGATCCCAGCACTTAGAAGTTTGGTAATTTCCTTTTTAACCACATCAAGAATCAGGGGGTTTAGTCTTCTCTGGGGTTGTCTCACTGATTTTGAACCTTCACTAAGCAAGATTCTATGTGTGCAAATGGCTGGACTAATTCCAGGAATGTCCGCTAAAGTCCACCCAATAGCCCTCTTATGCTCTCTCAAAACAGTAAGGAGTCTTTCTTCCTCAACCTTAGACAGGGAGTTAGCTATAATGACCGGTAATCGCTCATCAGACTCTAGAAAAGCATATTTCACAGTAGGGGGCAGGGGTTTCAACTCAAGAGTAGGTGGTTGCACAATAGATGGAATCAAATTATGAAGTTCAAGAGAGAAAAGATTACTCCCCTTTCCTTCAATCAGTGAGAATTCCTCAACCTTGCAGATAGCTTCCTCTCCAAGCGTTGAACCAACTTGTAGTTGATCTACAGCAACTGCCTTAGAGGGGATCTCCTCCATGACTTCGTCCTCCATATCTGAAATAGCAACAGAAAACCTTTCCCCAAGGGAATTATCGCTGACAATAGAGGGATCAAAGTCTAATTTGGAGTCAAGGGAGGAAATAGAGAATGCATGTGGGAGGGAGAGCATACAATTAAACACAGTGCAATCAAGGCATGTATCTTTATCACCACATGAGCAAGAAGAAGGTGTAGAGTAAAGGGATGAAAAAGAAGAAATAGTGTCATCCTCATCATCAGAATTAACTGAATAAAGTTCAGAACTAGAGGAATCATCTAGCAATTCAAACTCAGAACAGACATCATCAACAGCAACATCAATCATATTTACACCCAAGAGAGAATAGTCTTCATAAGGATGCCTCATTGCTTCATACATGTTAAAACAAACCTTATGATCTCCTACTTCCATAGTGATGGTACCTTCTTTCATGCTAATCATAGTGTTAGCAGTCCTCAAGAAGGGTCTACCAAGAATCAGTGTGGTGTCATGAACAAGCTCAGAGGACATATCAAGTACATAAAAATCAGCAGGAAAGACCAAATCCTTAACCTGAACCAAAATATCCTCTATGATGCCTTCCGGATACCTAATACTTCTATCAGCCAACTGGAGTACTACAGTGGTAGACTTAAGCGTCTTGACTCCTAGTGAAGTGTATACAGACTTAGGCATCACATTAATAGCTGCTCCTAGATCTAGTAAGGCTCCCCTTATAGAAACTTTTCCTATTGTGCAAGGGATGGTGAAGGATCCAGGGTCTTGGCATTTCACAGGGATTTGAGGCTTAAACAGGGCAGACACATTGGAGCTCACTTGGACTCTTTCATTTGGTCTAAACTTTCTCTTATGGGTACATAGGTCTTTAAGGTATTTAGCATAAGCAGGCACTCTCTTAACAAGATCAAGCAAAGGAATATTAACTTCCACTCTACTGAACAAATCAATAACATCTTTTTCAAATTTAGTTTCAGTCTTTCTTTTGCTTATCAAGTATGAATTAGGAAAAGGAAGGTCTTTGAGATTTACCTCTTTATCATTCAGCTTACCCGCTCCATGCTTAGATGACCCATCATGCTCCTTTGATGCTGCTTCCTCATAATTACTCTCAGATTTTCTCCTTTGCTACTTAGAAGGTTGACTTCTTTTCATCTAGCAATTCTCTCTCTTTTGCACTCTCAGAATTCTTAACTCTTGAATGTGTAAGAAGAGGCTTATCACACTCAATCTCCTCATCAACTGATTCTTCTTCCTCTTCACTGAATCTTACTTGCTTCCCACTTCGTAGCGTGATTGCATTCAAACCCTTTGGGTTTATGACAGTATTGGAAGGAATGGTGCCACTGCTTCTAGCTTGTTGCTCACTCATGTTGTTGGATAACTGAGTAACATAGGAGTTCATGTTCTCAGATTTAGTCTCCCATTGCTCCATTCTCTTTTCCAAAGCACTAAATCTAGCATCATTCTTGGATGAATCTTGTTGAATTAGTGAAGCTAAGGAGTTGAACTGAGTAGCGTTGGCAGCCCTTTCTTCCTTCATTAAAGCCATCATATTTTGTAGGAGTTGATTTGTTTCATCCTTAGGTGGGACCGCAAGGGCTTGAGACTGGTTTTGGAACTGGTTTGAAGATGGACCAGCTCCTCCACTCTTCTGAAATCTATTTGGAGGTCTACTATCATCATTCCTCCAGCCCAATCGAGGGTTTGATTTCCATCCCTCATTGTAAGTGTTGGAGTAGGGGTCCCATTTTTGATTTGGGCGGCCTTGGAAGACTGCAGACACTTCCTCATAACGGCCCGGACAAACGCTAGATATATGCATGACTGATCCACATGTGTCACAACTAGGCGCTGTAATGTCCATAGGAGTAGATGGGCGATGCACACTCATATTCTTCAATTCAGCAGTGATCAAAGATAGTTGAGATGTCACTTGGCTTCCTAAAGAATCTACCTTTGATTCCAAAGCGTCCATTCTTCTGCTGTGCACCGAAGCAGCTCCCATCTCATGTACTCCTTTAGTGTCTCTCACCCCATGTTGTTGATGATTTAGAGCCATCTTCTTTATCAAATCCCAAGCCTCCTCAGCAGTGGAGTCTATCAAAGATCCTCCCGATGCAGCATCCAACATACCCTTCTCTTGGTTCTTCAACCCATCATAGAAGTACTGCACCAGTTGCTCATCCGGAATTTGATGATGTGGGCATCTTGAAAGTAGGTCCTGAAATCTATTCCAGTAATCGTAGAGGGATTCATCGTAGTCTTGCTTGGCAGAATAAATCTCCTTCCTCATCGATGAAGTCCGAGAAGCCGGAAAGTATTTCTCCAAGAATGCCTTCCTTAAGTTCCCCCAGCTATGGTATGCATCAGCTACATGTCTTGGAAGGCTCATGTACCATTCCCTAGCCTTGCCTTCCAAGGATAGATGAAAAACCTTCCATAGCACTTGGTCCAACGATGCTCCCACAGGCTTCATACTCTGACAAATCATGGAAAGAGATTGCAAATGGAGGTATGGGTCTTCTCCTGTCAAGCCATGAAATTTAGGAAGAGAGTTAATCAATAAACCCTTAATCTCAAAATTAACTTCAAAATTTGGACATGCAGCAGTAAATGGGTCAAAGTTAACATCAGATGTGGTGGCTTCCCTAATTGTTCTTCTTCTAGGGTTCCCATTATTTTCTCCCACTCTCTCTTGCTCACCATTTCCTCCATTGCCTCCATTCCTTACTTGGTTGGCATTGGGGTTAGGTTGAGGTTGGTTTTGTGGTAAATCAGCCATTATCTCTTGGTCAGTAGGTTCACTTTCACTACTGGATATGCTAGATTCCACTGAAATATTCTCTTGCTCAATCACCAACTCACTTGTCCCTCCGACTCTTTTCTCTCTTCTTATCTCTGTGAGTCTTCTCTCTATTTCAGGGTTATAGGGCACAAGTTTTGTTTTCCGTGGCATGCAAGATAAAAGTCACAAGAGAAAGAGCAAACAAAATTGACTTGCAGCACACAAAGTCAACTAAAAGCATGCAATGTGATGAATGCAAGTGTAAGGTTAAGTATGCAAGTATATGGATGAGTATGAGTATGTATGGGTGGGGTATGAGTAAGTATGCACAGATAAAGAAGCTGAATGCAAGTTTTAAAAACTTTCAGAGAAGTTGGCCGCGGCGAAAGTTGGCAGAGAAGACCAGATGTCTGATTGCCGGGAGTTGGCCGCGGCGAAAACAGGGGTTGGCCGCGGCGAAAGTGTCCCGAGAGAAATCCTTCGGTTTTTTTTTTCAAATATTTGGCCGCGGCGAAAGAACAGGTTGGCCGCGGCGAATATGTCCCGAGAGGATTCCCTCAGAAATTCAAAAGGTTGGCCGCGGCGAAAGGTAATGTTGGCCGCGGCGAAAGTTGGCAGTATGCTTATCAGACACTGGACTTCACTGATGCAACGTGAGAGATGCTGAAAATCAAGAAAATCAGTATATTTGTTTGTATTTCCAAAAATTTTGATGCTATGCAAGATGAAAACCTATACTATGAACAAATATGCAACTAAACTACCCTAAATGCTACCCATAAAGATCAAAAACCTCAAAAGTCAATCAAATAGCACAAGCTAACCTAGAGAACCAATTTCTTGGCTCCCCGGCAATGGCGCCACTTGAAAGAGAGCCTTATCTTGTCGTTCGCTTAGAGGTTCTCGCTCAAAAATTATCCAAGCTATGCAGTAGTGCAAACTCGGGTCGTTCTCTTTTGGGAGCCTAAATTAGATGTCTAAGTTAGATTAATGCTATGCAGAGTGATGAAAAAGGGGGTTTTTGGTGTTTTTAGCCATTAATGAAATGCCAAAACTAAATGCAATGAATACTAATCTAAGTTACTATGTTTTTGGATTTTTCTAAGATAGTGGTAATGAAGTGAAGTTAATGATATGAAATCTCTTGAGTACAGCTTTGAAGCAATCATAGTTCAAAATAATTTTGGGAGTAGAAATCACCAAGTCTTCTAATGAAAACCTTAAAGAACTCTTTAAGTCTAGGATCTTAATCAATGTCACCCATTTCATAAGATCCTATTAAGCTCACTTGGTGTGTGTATTAAGATTAATTAATGCACTTGGTTAAATGCAAGCTCAGATCAACTCAACAATCACACATTACCATGCAGGACAGAGAGTATCAACAGGGATGCATAGAAACATATATGTAACCACATATATTAAAGCTCAAATTCAACATTAACTAATCCAATACACAAAATGATCATCCAGAATTGATTACAACCATAATCAAAATAGTTCAGCTCAAATTTACAAATCCTAGACCTAGAAATTCATAAATAAAGAACTAGAACTCATAGATGAAGCTACTCCCCTTTTAAGCTCTTGGAACTCATGCTCCTTCCACCATATTCAAGAGTTGAGAAGCTTAGCTAGTCATAACTCTTGAACCAACTCTAACTAGATATTGTTCTTCAGCCATGGCAGCAGCAGATGGAAGAAATGGAAATGGGATTAGGGTTTCTGAGATGAAATGAGAGAAGAGGATGAAAAATATGAAGGTGGAGGCTGAATGATAGTCATCTCCTGTCATCATACCCAAAATAGGGTTTCTAACCCGAAACTTACGTGCATGGGTCGGTTTTTAGGGATGGGTAGGTCAAAATTTCCCGAAATGGTCGGGTCTGAGATTTGCTGCTTCGAGAGGTTCGCCGCGGCGAAACATGGCAGAGACCTGTCTTCACGGGTGGGTTTTCGCCGCGGCGAAGTGAGATGTTGGCCGTGGCGAACTTAGGCAGAGGATCTTCTCTTGCTTCTTTTGCCTTGAGTTCTTCAACTCTGGCCCCAAATCTTTAGTGTCCTACAATAAAAAGTAACAAATTGAAGTATCAATTGTCCTAGAAGTTAATTGAATCCAATTAACAACCAATTATGACAATTTAATCCTCAAAATGACACTAACTTAAAGTAAGCACCATAAATCTCAGTTAAGCACAATTTTCATTAAAAAGGGACCAGAAAGTATGACAAAATCATGGATAATGATATGAAAAGAAACTAACATTTTGAGCTCAATCAGGTATACTGCCTAATCATGGACTTGTTGAACACCTTCTGATCTCTTTTGATGCTCTTTAAAGTTTTTGAAGTATCCAGCTTCATCTGTTGTTTGGTGTTATGTTTCTCTGATGTTTGAGTGTTTTATGTATTGTTCTGTGCTCTCTGTGATACTTCATCGCAGCAAACCCTAGCCTTCGCTGTGGCATAGTGGTTCTATTTCTCCTGTGTTGCTCTCGGTGACATTTCGCTGTAGCGAACGTATTCATTCACCGCGGAGAATGTCGCTAGTATCTGTGTGTTGCTCTCGGGAAGGTTTGGCCGCGGCGAACTTTTACCTTCGCCGCAGCGAAACCCTTCTTTTCTCCCTTTGATTTCACCTCGGGCATGGTTCGCCACAGCGAACCTGTTATTCGTCGCGGCGAACCCGCCGTTTCTGTGCTGGACAGTTTCGTTTTTTCCCTGATTTTCTCATGAGTTTCCCTCTTCACCCCCATTTCTGATTCACCCATTCCTTTATCTTAAGCCCATTTTGGTCTTTTTCCTCTCCCATCTCATTATACTTCCATTAAACCCTTTTTAACCCATTTCAATTCATCCGATCCGTCGAACCGTCCCTGCTCTCATATTCAGAAACCGCTCGGCCCCTCTCATTCTGAACCCCCTCTTCGATTTCTCCCTTTCCTCAACCTCCCATCGGCCCCTCCCCCTTCCATCTCCCTCTAACCCGTCGCCTCCCCCCTCTCTTCTATTCTCCCTTATCTCTTCTAACTTTCAGTTCCCTCTCTCTCTTCCTACACCGTGCGCTTGCTTCTCTCCCCCTCTCGGTATGTTTTCTCTCTTCCTTTGTTCTTTCCTTTAGTTTAATTTTGTTTAGTTGTTAATTAGCTTGTTTGTTCTGGTATTGTGTTGTTGGGTTGGGTTATTTTGTTGTTAGATTGTAGTTACATAGCCTGTAGGTTATCTAATGATTCATAGTACATTGTGTTTTTCTTTAATCTCTTTACTTAATTCTGAAAACTTTTGATCCTCTGAAAACCTATGAATCATTATATAACCATTTGCTACTGTCTAGGTTGTAATTTTGGTTTTTTCTGGGTTATTTAGGTTGTGGTTGTTTGTTCTGTGTTTAGTGTTTCTGTTGTTTGTTACTACAAGACAATGCCTCGCACTAAATGCCCTGAACCCTTGCCCACATCTGACTCTGACTCAGGGGAAGACTCGTCTTATGACAACCTCTATAAGTTAGTAGACCAGCACCCCCTCTTTAAGGAGAGACCCTTTCCTCTTGACCCACCAGACCACCCCTTTGTCCAAAAACTCCGGGAATCCCAATTGACCGAATTGGTTCGCCCACGAGAAATGGGCAATGATGCCTTCGTCCGCCACTTTTACACCTACGCCCGCCTTAATGGCATGTTATCCATCGTGTTATGTGACCATCGTGTGAATTACTCCTTCACCACAGATCACATATCCCGCCACTACCGCCTTCCTGAGGTTCGTCATTCCCACTATTCGCATTACAGAGATAATTACCCTTTTGATGAAATTGTCCAGACCCTGTGCCGGGATGGTGCCACTTGGTATCGTCCCCGCACTGCTTAGCTTTACTTGAAACGCTCTAATTTTTGGCCTGAGGCGAGGCCGTGGCTGCACCTGGTCTGCAACAACATCTTGCCCATTTCCCATCTCCAGAACCTTCCTAAACGCCAAGCCCTTTACGTTTATCTCCTCATGATCGGAAAAACTTTTAATATAGCTGAAACTATCCAATGAGCCCTCTACGATTCCGTCAACACCACTAAACTCACCAATAGCATCATTTTCCCCACCTTAACTCTGACATTTTCCACGCGTGCGGGGTACCTGAATTTGATAATGACAGCTATTTCGAACCTGCACCCCTCTTCCGGTATGAGCACCTCAAACAACCTACTATTAGACCCCACCCTCCTATCCTTCTTGTTTATGATGTTGGTGCAGGCCAGGCAGCTACTGAGCCAGCCGAGGAAGGCCAAGATGCCCCTGAGCCTTCCCAGCCAGTCACCTTAGACGTACTTGTAGATGACATTGACTAGCTGTTCGAGGATGTTCACCAGTTACGCATTACACTACTCCGGGGATTAAGCGACAAAAGGACCGTGATGCATTGTATGAGCGAGATCATTGCTACCGCCGCCGTATTGATGCCTTGATCGCAGACTGGTTGAACTTTGCCTTACCAGCTGAGGAGGAGGAGCTACAGAGCAGTATGGGTATGGACAGAGCAGGCATATCGGGTGCAGGACCATCAGGGTCCAGGGCAGATGATCCTGGGCAGCAGCTTTAGCTTTTAGTCTCTGTGTTTCTGTTGTTTTCTCTTGTTTCATTTGTTCTATTGTTCTGTTGTTCTGAGGCTAGATATTTCTTAACCTTTATTGTGCTCCGTTAGTTTTGAACTTGTTTAGATGGATGCTTTCTCATTAGTTTGTTATGATCTTTGCTTTATTTTCACCCCTGCACTTCATTTATGGTATGTGCTGTCATTGATTCACATTGTTCACACATTGAGGACAATGTTGTGTTTAAGTGTGGGGGAGGGACCTATTGTGGATTTTAGCAAATAATTCTCATGCATCCATGCATCTATGTGATTTTGAGGTGTTTTTAAGCTGATAAATTGGTTGAATTGTGAATATTTTGAACTTGGTTTGCTGAAGAGTTGAAAATTGCACAGGATTTTGCTTTCTGCCACCCTTCACCGCGGCGAAGCCCATTTTATCACGATTAATCTAGCTCTCGGCCACACTTCGCCGCGGCCAACTTATGTTTCACCGTGGCGAAGCAAGGCCTTTCTCCAGATTTGGCTCTCTGTGAGCCTTCGCCGCGGCGACCTCCATTCTTCGCCGCGACGACCCCCTAAAAAAAATAATAATAAAAAATAATTTTATTTAAATAATAAATTCTTTGCAATTTTAGCTAGTCTTTAGAAATTTTTCCTGGCTTAGATTCTTTATGCTCCTGCATCCCTTTTAAAATTATTGGAAAAGTTCAAATTGAACTAGTGCTTTTAGAAAACTTTCCATGCTTTTAAATGAGGGTTGAACTTGGGCTAGTTATTCTCATGTTTTTGACATATAGTAAATGATGATATGCTTTGAAATTATGACTATGTGGTTGTTAACCCTTGAGATTGATTAATTGAGATTTTAGCCTTGTTTAAGGATTTTTGGGCCTAAAGTTATTAAATTGAGTGAATCTGCTTATTTCATATTTCTCTAGAACTTGTTTTAATTCTTAATCGAAGCTTATTGAATCAATTTTTGTAAATATGATAGAGGCATTCGATTTCAAATCCTCGTTTTCCCAAACACAAACCCAATCACTTTACCATTGTAAACCCCTTTGGACCTTCATCTTGAGTACATGCACGCAATTATTTTGAAAAAAAAAGTAGCAGAAGAAAAGAGATACTTAAAAAAAAAAGAAAAGAAAAAAAAAGAAAGAAAAAAAAAAGAAAAAGAGAAAAAGCAAAGAAACGAAAGGATAAAGATATAAAAATTATAAAATAAAAACTAAGTAGCTTCCCCCTTGCTTTTATTTTGATTAATTCTGTCTTAATAATTTGTATGCTTGTACTCATTTCCATTTTCATTCTCATTCCATTCATTTCGATTGGCCTTCATTCCCAATTCTAACCCCTAAAAGTCCTCTTGATTTGCAAAGTTGTTTCCCGTGGTAGAGAGGTAGAATTATTACAAGCCTATGGTAGAAGTTGGATTGAGTAGATTTAGAGTGAAATAATCCCAAAACAAGTGAGTTTAGAGCGAAACACTTATCCTTGAGATAGATCTCTTTTGATCAATCTTTTGAGTTAATTGTCCATTGTGTTCCTTTTCCTAGCATATCCTTGTTTTACTAATGTCAAACCCTTTGAGAGTTTCTTACTAATCTTCTGCTTTCATCTTTAAGCATGGTAGTGTTTCTCTTTGTGCTAGTATCTCTTTGAATTATTCTTTAGCTTTGTCTAGGAGTACAAAGGTCTAAGTGTGGGGGAATTTGATTGAGCTCAAGTTTTTATTATCTTTTCATTACATTATCCATGATTTTGTGGTATTTTCTGGCCCTTTTTAATGATAACTGTGCTTAATTTAGATCACGAGTCCTTACTTTAAGTTAGTGTCTTTTTGAGGATAAAATTGTCATAATTGGTTATTAATTGTATTCAATTGATTTCTAGGACAATTGATACTTCAATTTGTTGCTTTTTATTGTAGGACACTAGAGATTGGGGCCAGAATTGAAGAACTCAAGGCACAAGAAGCAAGAGAGGAGCCTCTGCCTCAGTTCGCCGTGGCACACTTCTGCTTCGCCGCGATGAACGTCGTCCGTCAAGAAGTAAAGCTCTCTGCCATGGTTCGTCTCGGCGAACCCCTCGTATCAGCAAATTTCAGACCCGACCATTTCGGGAAAATCTAACCTACCCACCCCCAAGAACCGACCCATACACGCAATTTTCGGGTTAGAAACCCTATTTTGGGTATGGTGAGGTCAGACCCTTATTTTTTAGCCACCACTTACGTTTTCTATCATCATCTCTTCTCATCTTTCCCACAGAACCCTAATCCTCCATCTCCATCTCCTTCACCTTCTATTTTTCCTGCACTTCTTCTTCATCCATTTTCATTTCCTTTATCTCCTTACTGTTATGGCTAAAGATTCACCTCTGGTTGGAGTTGATTCCAAGTCTATGATGAGCTAAGCTTTTCAACTCTTGAAGATGGTGGAGTAGCATGAGTTCCCAAGCTTCAAAGGGGAGTTTTAGTTTTAATCTTTAGTTTCTAGCTATGTGTTTATGATTTCCTAGGTCTAGGAATTGTAAAGTCTTAGTTAGACACTTGGGTTAATTCTGTAATCAGTGGTTACTGATTAATATTTGTAATTTGGATTGATTGATGTAGAATTTTATGCTTATATATATGTAGTTGCATATATGCTTATTGTAACTCTCATGATTCTCTCCTATCTTGCATGGCTATGTTTCGGTACTGAGTTGATTGTGTGTTACATTGAGCCAATTGCATGATCATTCCAAATTTACACATTAGGGAAGCTAAACAAAGTTTTCATTAATGAGTTCATTAATGAAAGCTTTGGACTCATTGAGTTAATGAGGTTCTTATTAAGAAAACCTAATGGATTTTGAAACTCCCAATATTTAAGTGAACTATGATTGCCATCAAAACCATTTTCAAGAGATTTTCTATCAATCATTTCCATTACATCATTATTATCTTAAAACACTAAAAACATAGTATCTTAGATTTGTTTTCATTGCATTCAATTTTGGCTCCATTCATTTAAATGTTAAAAACCCAAAAACCCCTTTTCAATACTTTGCATGGCATTTAGTCTAACTTAGGTAATTAATTAAGGCTCCCAAGCGTGAAACGACCCGGGTTGCATTATACTGTATAGCTTGGATTTATTTTTGAGTGAGAACCCCAAAGTGAACGACAAAAGGCTCTCTTCAGGGTGATAATAGACCGTCTGACTAAGTCCGCGCATTTTCTCACTATGAATGTTAAGGATTCTCCAGAAAAGTTAGCGAGACTTTACATCAAGAAAATTATTAGGCTGCATAGTGTTCCAAGCAGTATTGTTTCAGACCGAGACCTAAGATTTACTTCCAAGTTTTGGAGGTCCTTACAGAAAGAGATGGACACCACTCTCAGATTCAGCACAGCCTACCACCCCTAAACTGATGGGCAGACAGAATGAACAATTCAGACATTGGAGGATATGTTACGTGCCTGTGTATTAGATTTTGGCAGTAATTGGGATACATCTTTACCGTTAATTGAATTTTCCTACAATAACAGTTTCCATTCAAGTATTCGAATGATGCCTTACGAGGTACTGTATAGGAGGAAGTGCAGATCTCCCTTATGCTGGACAGAGCTTAGTGAAAGAAGTTCACTTAGTCCTAATATAGTAGATCAGACTTCCCGACAGATAAAGGCTATCCAGCAAAGGCTTCTAACGACTTAGAGTAGATAGAGGAGTTATGTAGATACAAGGAGGAGATTGTTAGAATTTGACATTGGTGATCACGTATTCCTCAAAGTGTCGGCAACAACGGGAGTCGGTCGATCTCTAAAGACTAAGAAGCTCAGTCCTAAGTATGTTGGACCATTCTAGATTTTATCCAAAGCTGGACCAGTGACCTACAAGTTGGCTCTTCCCCCGAAGTTAAGTTAGATTCATGATGTTTTTCACGTCTCCCAACTAAAGAAATACCATCCAGATCCAACGCATGTCATAAGCTATGATGACATTACGCTTCGGGATAATCTATCTTTTGAGGTTAGACTAGAACGAATCATTGATCAGAAGGCCATGTAGCTGAGGAACAAGCAGATTCCCCAGGTCAAAGTGGTCTGGAAGGGTCTTTCCTCTGAAGAAGCTACATAGGAGATGGAAACTGAGATGAAGGAAAAGTACCCTGAACTTTTCTATTAAAGTATGCTTTAAATTTCGAGGACGAAATTTATTTACGGGGGAGAAATGTCACATCCAGCATTATGATAATTAAAAATAAGAAATATTCCCAAATTATTGAGGATTAAAAATAATAAGGAGAATTTTGATGGAAAATAATTCCGGTAATTTTCCAAGCCAAAAGTAGGAATTTGACTAATTAAAGAAAATTGGCCAAAATTTAAATATGGAAAAATATTTCCAAGCCTTGAAAAATTAAGAAAAAATGAGGATAATATCCTTTGAGAGTTATAGGAAATTATAAAGTTGGTTTTATGACCAAATTACCCTTATATAATTTATAAGAGAATTTAAGGGTGATTTAGGCTAATTAAGGGATTTTATTTGGAAAATTCCAGATAAATATTTTTAAGGGGAATAAAATTCCAATAAAATTCCTATGAGATCCCAAGGAATTATAAGGAATTATGGAATTAAATGAAGACCCTCAAGTATCCAAGATTTTTCCAAATAATGATCAAAAGTGGAGAAATCCCTAAAGAGAAGGAAATTAATTTTCCGTTTTAATTAATTATTAGGAAATTAATTTTGAGGCAAAGAGGGCAATTTGGAAAGATAAAAATGAGGAGATTAAATTAAAGATCTGATAGAAAATAATTATAGAGGCTAAGCTACTGTAATTATAGAAAAGAAGTCAAACTCAGAGCCAAAGTACACCGATAAAGCAAGATTAGTGTCTTGCAAATCAAAGGGATCATACTGAGCCATGTGTCAAGCTCTTGATGGAGAGGATTTGAAATTGCCAAGTATCATTCCTCAAATAGAGAGGATCTTGACTTTAGTAATTAATTTCTTTTGGATTTTTGTTAATTATGAAAGAGAAATCAAGATTAAGGGGGGTAATGACACTTGGACTATCATTAAAGATGGTGGTTGAGATATTTTGAAGCATTAAACAAGCTCATCTCCCCCTCATTTCAGATGAGTGTTTTGGCCAAGAGTGAAAGAGGAGAGAAAAGAGAGAGCTTGGAGAGAAAAGCAAGAGGAACTGAGCGCTTTGGTCATACAAGCAAGGATCTAAAGTAAGTTCACGGTTCTAGATGTGTCTTGCTTTCTTTTCTTCCCTTTTTATGGTTGAAAAATCTGTCTTCTCACTCTTTTGATGCTGGCCAAACTGAATATTTAGGGGGGAAGGGAGTTTTGCTCATCACACTTGTTAAAACACAACAACACAAGTTAGTTCCTAGTGTTTGCAAGTGACTATAGGTTGTTTTAAAGCATTTTTCATGGTTGTTTCTTTGAGTATTATTTTCGGCCAAGCTAATGACTGAACCCTAGGATGATTTTTTCAATGTTTTAAGGCTTTCATGATGCTTAAAATAAGAAATGGTGTAGGGTAGACCAAAAGGAACAAGTGTTGGAAGCTTTAAAACAAAGTTGTAAATTTTTGGGTCAAAACCCTCTTTGGTTCGATCAAGGGTAGCTGAAAGAAGCAGTTTTATTTTCCTAGATCTAAGCACATATTTGGAATCTACATAAAAAACATGTAGGAATGAGTCAAGAAGTGATTTTTAAGGTTAAAGAGAAACAAGTCCAAAAATGGTGAACAAAGGAGGGAGCTTTATGGATCAAGAATCATTTTTGATTTATGTTCTTGCTTTTTTCTTGGTTGGTTAATGATTCTTGCTGCCCTTTTTGATGGATTGCATTGTTAGGGTTTGATATTTGTGAAGGAAAAGAGGAGAAGGAAAGAAAGGTAAAGCTTTTGGAGCAAGGTAGCAAGTTAAACCTAGCTACTAATACTAACTTAGCATTATTGATTATTGCATGATTAATTGCTATTATGTGGTTGGACTTTCTTGATTATAATGTGGCTGCTCTTTGTACTTCTTGCTTTGGCCTTTACATGATTGAGTTTGCCAAATGATAAGCATGCTAGTTCACCAATAGTAGTTAATATAATTGTGCATGTTGATTATGCTTGTTGGTGTTATAGTTGGTTAATTTGCTATTGGGATTTCAATGAAATCTCATTCCACAAATGCAACCTAACATTTTAGAGCCTGAATCCTCCAAGAGAAAGCTGCATATTGAAGGCTAATCGTGGGGTTTAACCATAAAAATTCGTGAACTTATTTTGGTTATGTACATATTATACTAACAGTGTTGTAAGCACACTGACACTTTCTGGTTCATGTGACTTTTTGATTATGCTCTCGAACGCTTTTAGTCATAAAATTTGGCATGGTGAAAGATAACGTCCTTAAATTTAATTTGATAGCTAATAAGTTAAAAATGGCCCAGTATACAATTTATAATGATTTTTCAAAGTTAAAGGTTAGAATCTGGAGAAAGGGTTTTTGGCAAATGGACAGTGTTGTATTTCTCAAAAACCTGACGCTTTTTCACAAGGAATTGGACAATGAGATTATTTTTCCTTGAAAAAGGAGTTAAAGAGATTTAAGTAGAATTTTTAACCTCCCCAATTGGTTTTTTTTGGAATAAGTTATGAATTTTTGAAGTTGGGCCAGAAAAACTAGATTTTTACCTGATGAACAGTAAAAATCCGAAATTTAGTGTTTTTATGGTAAAAAGTAAGCCCAAGACCATCCAATGTGGTCTAAAATGATTTTGAAAGGAACCTAAGTCAATATAATAGTAAGGTGTGACATAAACCACATGAATAATCACTCAATATAGGAATCAAGGCTCAAGAATATCCTTCCAACAAGGGTTTCACATCTCAATTGCTCATACAAGAAGTTTCAATCAATATGCACTAGTCACAAGACATTAAGACACTTATCACAAAAGCAACCCATGAGATGAGGATTCAAAAGATCACAATAATCACTTGAGAACATATTTGAATCCCAAAAGTGACTATAAATTCTTCTGAACAAAAAAAATCCTTTTCAAAATCCAATATGCTTAAAAATCCAAGGATGGCACGGTTTTCAAGAAAAACTATTTGATGCAATGAGGGTATATGAAAAAGGCAAAGGTTTACTTGAAAAAGATGCAAAGGTAGCTTAAAAAGGTTCCTCCTACACAGCAATGCCAACAAGTAAAGAGAAGGGTAACAATGTTTAGAAAAAGAGTCCAGGTCGCGACCTGTGTACATAGAGGCACGAAGTCAGGAAAGGGGAACGAGGTCGCGACCCAAAATCACATAGGTCACGACCTGGGATGACAAAGAGCCTTCCCTCACTAAAGTCACTCTTCATGTCGTGACCTGAACCAGTGAGGTCGAGACCTCAAGTCACGGAAGCTACCAATGGAAAAAATTTCAAACTATGGCCACAATTAACAAGTAAAAACCCTTTTAGCAAGCATCAAATGATCCAATTCACAACAATTCAACATCCACAATCAATTCAAAGCCAAATAATGATGATGAAAGATTGGACTTTTGAAAAAAAAAACCACAAAATGATGCAACAAAGCGAAATGAATTCCTCCCCCACACTTAGACTTGACAGTGTCTGCACTGTCAATGGAAAAGGGAAAAGAACAGTAGCAACCACAAAAGAAGAGGAAAGACAAAACAATCATTGCAAAAAAACTAAAATACAAAAAAAAAAGTTAAGCCTTCAGTTACAAACATCAAGGAAAAACAAAGACCAAATAAAAACTAAAAAAAAAAGCAAAGACTATTCTCAGTCTTCTGCTCCTCCTCTCTCTTCTTCGCCTGTATCCCCTCCTGCCTAGACATCTCCTTCTCCCATCTCAGCATCAGTAGTAGCAGTACCAGCACCAGCATCAGATGATTGCCCTGGACCCTCACTAAAATAACTGGTGGCAGGAATGGTGTTCTCCCAAAAAGCCGCTCATACTCGTGGGGGAAATTGACCTTAAGAGCCCTGGCCATCTCCAACATCAGGGGATCTAATAACCTCTACCTTTTAAATTCATAAGACATGGAGATAGTTTTGTATGCATCGAACTCCTCACTTAGGTTTATCACTTGATGACTGAGTTCAGTAATCTGATCATTCAAGGAGGCAAGGTTGAGACTAGAGCCACCCTTAGCTGCCTCCTCTTCTGGACCTTCCCCAATCACCCTTTTTCCTCTCTTCCTTTCTCTGTTGGTTTTGGAGGCGGCATAGTACCTGGTCGTGACAGGGTCCAAGAGAGTGTCAGACTTGTACACTGGTATATCATATGCTGCACACAGATCAGTAATCAAGTGCGGAAACACCATAAGAGTTCAGACGTTGTTGATACAGTGATCAATCTGGTCTAGGGCAATAATAGGAATGTCAACCGGCTGCAAGGTCATCAGGATATGTAGAAGGAGTGCACCCTCTTCAGAAACATCAGAAATATGGGCCGATGGCATTACATTATAAACCATGAAGTTCAGCCAAATCCTGGCTTTATCATTCATGTACTTACACTCGAAGACTCTCTGCCCACTCTCCTTTATGGTCCACCCAACTTCCCCTATCCTAATGGTTTGGAAGACCTCTGCCCAGGGAACTTCAGTAAGTTTGATCTTCCATTGTTGGTATTTGCAAACAGGGACATCGGGCAACTTGTAGAACTTCTCAATAACCTCCCGAGTTAAGAAACATTCACTGCCTCTAAAAGTGATCCCCTTATGTCCGTCAATAGCAGAGCAAGTGTAGAATTCTCTCACTAATGTCAAATTGGCCTTGTTCCTCTTCTCATAAGTTCCTCAAGGCCCCTTTTTTTTGGCAAGCTCATAAAAATGGTACTACTACGTTTTATGGAAAATATCACTCTTGAACCACCCCTCTGTTGGCAAATAAATCCACTGCTTCCTTCCTTGAAAGTCTGGTCTCTTCACAAGGGCGAAGCTTCTTCTTCGAGCTTGAAGACTTGGGGTTTTTGGTGCGAGGCATCTGGACGTAAAGCGAACAACCAACAAGCAGCCAAAGTAAACACACAAAACAAACCTAGGAAAAGAAACTAAAAACTACACTAAGCCCAGAAACCAAGCACTCCCCCGCACTAGGCCAGACTCACTTAAGCAAAACAGTTGAAGATTTTGAGCTGGGACATTTGCATTTTAAAACCATTAGGGAAATCATGAGAAAACCCAAGTATTCATAATTCTCCATTGCCCAAAATCTATTTCTTTCAAATCCTTAATATGTAGAGTCAAAATCCATTGAGAAAATACAGTATGGAAACAGCAGGAGTGAATTAAAGGTTTAAAACCTCCTCTGTGAACTCAGGTCGCAACCTGAATACAGTGAGGTCGTGACTTGAGTAGATAGAGGGACATTTTAAATTTCAGAAAGCATCGAGGTCGCGACCTGAAAACAGTGAGGTCGCGACCTGAACCCAGAAATTTCAAAAAACGCAGCACGAACCAGTTTGCTCAAAAACCAAATCTTTTGCAGAAAATGCAATCCCAAGCAGTCTAAAAATCAGTTAAACAATATTTTCAACATCCAGCAATACTCCATTCAACCAAAATCAAAGCCCTAACAAAACAACACTAACTACCCCTAAAACAAAATGCAGAAAACTAAACTAGGAAGAACAAAAAAAAAACTAAAAACGAAGAGGGAAGATTAAACAAACATTGAGAGAGTGGAAGGATGGAAGAACTGAACCCATGGGTGGAGAGGAGGCTTGATTTCACACTGCAGGAGGGGAATCTCAGAGTGAAGGCACTCAGAAATCAACAGAGACTGAAGAATTGAAGCAACTGAACAGTTGTAGAGGAAACAACCGTTAAATAGGAGTTGAACAGTTATGACTTTGGAAGGAATTTGAAAAGAAGAAGATGTTGAAGAATCTATGATTGGAGGGTCACGACTTTAGAGAGAAACTGGAAGGCTGGAGGGTCACGATTAGAAGGAGAATGAAATGAACACGAGAAAGAATGAAAAAATGAAAGGAGGGTTAAGTGTGGTTTTACAAAGAGAGGCTAGGGTTTTGGCTCCTTGCAATGAATATAGCTTGAATAAGGGGCAGGTTCAAGGGGCAACATAGTAATTAGGGTGGAAATAAGTAAGGGTAAAGAGGTGAACTCATAGAAAAATCCTGGCTTTTCATGTCAGGTCGCGACATGAGGTATATGAGGTCGCAACTTCAGGAGCTAGAGGGGGATTTAGGGTTTCAGAAGACTCCATGTCGCGACTTGAAAACAGCGAGGTCGTGACCCGAAATCACATAGGTCGCGACCTAGGATTATAGAGAGCCTTTACCCAATTTCTTCCCCAAGTCGCGACCATATATATTGAAGTCGCAACTTAAACACACAGAGAGCTCCCAAATTCAGACTAACACCCAGATCGCAACCTGAAAACATTAGAGTTATGACCTGAGTGCATAGAGAGGCTCTGACACTCTAGACCCTGAAAAACTTCAAATCTAAGTCCTTAAACCAAAATCACTTACCAAAATGCCTACCATAACAACCTAACTCAGCAATTCATCATCAAATTCTTAACAATTCAAAACAAAACTCCTGGACCATAAAACCCAACAACCAAAACACAAAACCACTTTTAAGAATTGCCTCCCCCATACACTCAAAGCAATGTCCATATTGTGGTACACAATCACACCAAAGCACAAAGCTAAAACACAAAACAATGAAGGTGGAAGTTATGAAGTTCAGTTCAAGACTAAAGCACAACACGTCACTTTTCTAGAGAGAGGAAAAGAGCTAAGCGCAAAGGTAGGTAAACTCAAGAGTGCAAAGAAGTGCATGGTGGTGACAGAATAGAAGCACAAATACAATCATATCAAACTCAAGGCTAGGGAGATTATTGAAAACAAACAAAACAATAGAATTTAAAACTACTTCTACTGAGGGCATCCCTTTCACAGTTTCCAAAAGTCACAGCAAGGTAATTTAAGCACAAGTAAGTTCACGTGAATAGTAGAAGTAAAGGAAAGGGACGACTTGGCCTTAAGAAGGCGGTGTGGGCTCTTCGTAGAGCTTAAGGAGACGTCCCTTGCACTGAAACATTTTACCTGTGGCCTCCTCCTTGAGCTCTATCATCTCAAAGTTATGTACTTTCATCATAATGTGGGGTCCATCCCAGCTTGTCTTGAACTTACCCTTCTTGAATTTGAATCGAGCTTGATATCTCAACACCTTGTCACCCTCCTTGAACTTCTTTCTTAAGATGTTGACATCATGGACAAGCTTGGTTTTCTGCTTGTAGATGTCTGAGATGTTGTAGGCGTCTAACCGTATTTCTTCAAGTTCTTGAATTTGAAGGAGTTGGTTTATGCCAGCTTCCTCCAAATTGGCATTGCAGCTCTTTACCGTCTAGTATGATCAATGCTCCAACTACACCAGAATGTGACAAGCCTTACCATAGATGATCCGATACGGAGACATACCAATTGGGGTCTTGTGGGCAGTACGGTAGGCCCATAGTGCATCATTTAGTCGTAAGCTCCAGTCTTTATTGGAGGGCTTGACAATCCATTCCAAGATGCGTTTGATCTCTTGATTTGATACTTCAGCTAGACCATTAGTTTGAGGATGATAAGGGGTGGACACTCTATGGGAAACCCCATACTTTGCCAACAAGTTATTGAGTAACTTGTTGCAGAAGTGGGTTCCCTGATCACTGATTAGCACTTTAGGTATGCCAAATCTACTAAAGATGGTGGACTTCAGAAATTTGGAAACCGTAAGTGCATCGTCTTTGCATGTGGGGATGGCTTCTACCCACCTTGAGAGGTAATCTACAGCTAGGAGAATGTAGGTATAATCGTGAGAGGGTGGAAAGGGACCCATAAAGTCTATTGCCCAAGCATCAAAGATCTCATAAAAAAAGATAGGTTGCTGTGGCATTTAGTTCCTTCTACTAACCCCCCCAAACTGTTGACATTTATTGCATGCCTTACAAAAAGTGAATGCGTCTCTAAATAAGGTGGGCCAGTAAAATCCTGCATCTAAAACCTTCCTAGCTTTTTTTCTAGCACTAAAGTACCCCCACATAAGGTATTATAGCAAGCCTCCAGAATGGCTCAAGCCTCTACTTTCGGGATACACCGTCTAATCACTTGATTAGAACATAACCTCCATAAGTGTGGTGGATCCCATATATAATAGGAAGCTTTGTTCCTAAGCTTTTAAACCTGAAAGGTAGTCAAGTGAGAAGGGATTAGACCAGTAGCAATATAGTTAACTAAGTGAGCAAACCATGGTTGAGAAACAGACAATGCACATAGAGATTGGTTAGGGAATGAATCACAGATAATATCAGAATCATTAGTTTTTCTAGAATAACAACCTCAATGACTCATTGAGTCTAATATTTAAATCAATGAACTTCATTAATGAAAACATTATTAAGCTCTCCTAATGTATAATTTGAGAATGATCATGCAACTAGTTCATTGCAACCCAAAATCAACTTAGTATCAAAACATGACCATGCGAGATAAGAGAGAATCAAGAGAGTTAGAAGGAAACATATATGTGACTACATATATTAAAGCATAGAATTCAACATTAACCATGTTGGAAATTGTGCCCTAGGGGTCAATCATTATGTTTTGAACATTGTTAATTTATGAATTTATCAATTACGTTATCATATTATTTGCATGTTTTCTGTGGTAACTATCCTTGGATAACTCATGGTTTATCCTAAATGTCCCTGGTCGGTCATCTATGTGGGAGCAAAGATGAAATAAGACCAGTATGACTTTAAAGATATATAGAGATATAAATTAAAGTCATAGGCACATGTAAGAGTACAAGGTGTTGGACCGACCCGCTATGAGAGAGCTGCATGGGTTAAGTCGTAAGCTTCTCTCATATACAAACCACGTCACTATGCCCTTTGACCTGAGATCATCATGGATTCCTACATGAGAAACGCTTAGCTTTGACCTAGTCAAAAGTCACTTTTGACCGAGTGATCATAAAGACTGTGTTCAGGCTTAGTGGTTTTTCATGCGGAGGAATATGAATGGTCAAGATGGAATTTGTCCCTCACATTTGTAGAGAGACATTACTGGGCCCCTCGATGAGTGAGTCTGAGAAATGTATGGCCATACTATAATGGAAAGGTAGTTCCATTTCTATACTCGGACTACTCAAGGATCGAGAAAGTAACGGTCATGAATAGGAGGATGACGTTCTCCGTGCCTCATCCATGACCAAAATGTCGTGTGACAAAAGGGACGTGATATGGTTGTATGAAAGGCTGCATCGTTCAATGATCCTCATATGTTTTGGGTAGTCGTGATGTCTTGCTAGAGACCGCTTACGACTTGTGAGTCATTATAGTTAATGGCCACTGCCAACTTCATATGGGCCTACAGGGTCGCACACAAAATAGCCCAACACGAGTTATGATGTCCAGATTCATTGAATCTAAGATATGTCTAGATTCAATGAATAAATAGGGTGGACGTGTATATATATATATATAAATTCGTATATATATATATAAGAGATATTAATTTATAAGGATAAATTAAATATATATAAATTCCGTCATCTCTTTATTAAATAAATAAGTGAATTAAATCTGTGGGACGGATTTAATTTAAACTATATTTATTTAATTGTTCTCTTATCTGATTAGGCAATATTTGATATTGTATTAATTTCGGAATTAATTTAGAGTTAATTTCGAAATTAAATATTATTAATTAAACCTATATAGCATCCTATATATTTGATATGAGGAGCTAGGGTTTAAGCGAGAGAGAACTAACACCTAAGAGACGACAAAGAGAGGAGAGAGGACGGATTCCTAAAACCCTAGACGGACACAGGCGCTGGCACGCCGTTCGAGGTTGAAGGCTACTCGTGTGGATACCGGTAGAGGAAGCCGACCGGAGTTGTCGACTTCGAACGACACAGGAGGCGAGCAGAAGCATCCTGAACGGCCGAATCATCAAGTCATACAGGGAATCGAACGCCTAAAGGTAATGCTTCTTACTACCTGACTTAAACGCGATCGGTAGATCCGGAAAGGGATTGAAAGTTTTAAAATTTTTCCGCTGCGCGTCGTCTTTCAATACCCTACAAACCAATCCAAACTACAGATGTAAATCATTAAACAATGATTATTGTAACAATCCCAAGTTCTTAACTAAGAATTTCCAACTCCTAGACCTAGAAAGCCATAAATCATAGCTAAAAATTGAAAATTGAAAATAAACTCCCCTTTAAAGTCTAGAAACTCATGCCACTCCACCATTCTTTAAGAGTCGATAAACCCTAGCCTTCCATAGCTTCAAGAAAAGCTCTAACTGGAGTGAATCTGTCAACCATGGTAGCTGAGAGTGGAAGGAAATGAGATAGAGTGAAGGAAAGGTGAAGGAAATGGATGGGACAGAAGACAGAGGTGGAGAGGCAAGAAGATGAGAGAATAGAGGTTTTAGAGATAAAAGAATTGAGTGATAGGTCAAAAATAGGGTTTCTAAGGGTTTTAAGGGTCAATCTTGGTCGGATCATATGAGTAGAGGGTCTATTTTTGCGTTCTGGATCTAAATCTGACGTTACTAATATGAAGAATTTTATTGCGATGAACTCAAAAGTTTGCCACGGTGAACTATTACAAAAAAGAGCTTCAGTAAGATCTTAATAGTTGGCCGCAATGAACTATTCTAAAAGGGAACTTCAATGAAATTCTAAGAGTTTACCGTGGTAAACTTAAAAGTTTGCTATAGTGAACTATTCCAGAATAGTCACTGATGCACATTTTCAGACTTTTTGCCACAGTACAGTATTTCCTTGGCTGCAACTAACTATTCCAAATTCAATATTTTGACTTCTCATGTTGTGTAATGCTTTGGTCTTCAATCTTGGCTCTAATTCTTAAGTGTCCTATAATGAAAAGCAACAATTTGAAGCATCAATTGTCCTAGAAATCAATTGAATACAATTAATAACCAATTATAACAATTTTACCCTCAAAAAGACATGAACTCAAAGCAAGGACTCTTAATCTAAATTAAGCACAATGATCATCAAAAGGAGCCAAAATCTATGATAAAAACTCTTAAAATGATATGAAATAACATAGAACAATTGAGTTCAATCAAATCCCCCATACTTAAACCTTTATACTCCTAGACAAAAGCAAAACAAAACCAGAGCAAGAGAATAGCATTGATGCAAATAGGAACCCCTATTAATTCAAAGTAAGAAAGCAGTAGTGCCACTAATCCAACTCTTCAAACAAGTAACTATAGTGATTTAATGTAATAAGAAGGGATTAAAGTAGAGTATAGTCAGTGCAATGAAAATGAACAAAAGAAAAACACTCCAGATATAAACTATTTCACTCTACTCACCAAGTTGGGGTAATTCTCTCTTAAATCCACTTAATCAACACTTTACCATAAGCTTGTTAAAATCCTATCTCTCTACTTCTAATGCATGAATACAAAGATCAAGAGGACTTTTAAGGTTATGATGAATGGAAAGAGCTAAATGAAATGAGATGAGGTGAAAAGATATGAAATGATTAAACACTAAGCATTTTAGGAAAGGTTTTTAACTAACATTTACTTTATTTCTCTAAAAGCACAACTTTGTTCTTCAAACCACCAATGAACTACCTTATTTCAAAACTTTATTCTTTTGGTATCATTTTATTTTTTATCTTTCTTTCTTTGGCTTTTCTCAAAAAAATTTTCTATGTCTTTGCCTTTTTTTCTATTTCTCTTTTTTTTTTGGCAATTCCAAACCCAAGAAGACAAAGTTTAACACATCATGAATGTAATAGTAAAAATGTTAGAAACTTGAATGTATAATGCATGTCTTGGCACTTAAGAAAAGATGAAGGCTCAAATGGCTAACAGTGGATGAAATTGTGAGGGTTTGTGTTTGGGATGTAGGAGTTTAGAAAAGAATGCCTCTATCATGCTCATAACATTAATACAACTAAGTTTTGAATAAGGACTAAAACAAGTTCTTGAAAGTAGAAGATATAAGTGGATGCAACACACTATGAATGAAAATTAGGCTCAAAGAATCTTCCAACATAGCTATATCTTAAATGCTCATGCACAACGATTAATTGTACTCTAGATTAATCACAATACATTAACTCAATCAATATAAAAGCAAGCTCGAAGAATTGTGACCAATGAAACTCAAACAATCAACTCTGAACAACTAGCAATTCTCATGACTATTAATACGAGTTCAAAAACATTTACCAAAGTCCAAGAATACAAAAATTCAAGTGTAAGTTAATTGAAATAAAAATTTTCAAAAATTTTTACTCAAAATCTTCATATTAAGTTCAAAAAAATCAATCAAAATTTTGAAATTTTTTTTAGAAAACCATATTTTCAATAAACACAGAAAAACACAACATAATTAGTGAATATCAATCTCTCTCCCACACTTAAATCTTGCATTGTCCCTAATGCAAAACTCAAGTATAACCCAATATCAAAATAAGAGAGACCAAAACCAAAAAGGGAGGAAAAGAAAAGAAAAGAAAAAAACTACTTTTACTACTGGCTATGTCCCTCCCCCACACTTATCTCATAAAACAAGCAAATAATTCAAAAGATAAGAGTTAAAGAAGGAAAGGGAGAATCTTGAGGATGAAACCTCTTTAGACTCTTGTAGGAGAAGTTCTCATCCCTGATGAGAAACATGCATTTCTTCCATGTGCTCACTTCTCCTTTATTGATCTTCCTTAGTAGAGGTGGTGTGGAGTCTTGCAAGCAAATAGAACCAACAGCAGTACCACATCCAAAAATAGAAACACGAAGAGAATGAAAATGAAATAAAGATAGTTTAGAAGTTAATCTCCCCAAGTAACTATCACAACCAAGAAAGTCAATAACACTCCCATTAGTAGGAGTCAAACTTTTATTTAAATTTCTGAAACACTTAAGCTCATGTGAAGTGGAAGCTGAAAAATGACAGTTGTTGAAGTACAGTACATCACTATCACATTCACAAGAGGTAATGTGTAAACGGGGAGAAAAGAAAGAACAAAAAGATTTATGCAAACTACTATTTACAAAGTAAGATAAATTAGGAGGCAAAATCACAAGATAAAATTTGTTAGAAAAACTTATTGATATTCATGATTTTATCGATTGAAACTTTAAAGCCTTTCTCAGCATTATTAGAAGCTATGAACTCATTGGAATTATCATGAATTTGATTCTTAAGGTAATGGTTAGGTTGACATTTTTCCACAAAATCATCTTTCAGGCAATTCATATCAACATTATGCTTTATATTTTCAGCACTTTCAGTACTAGAAGGTGATGCACACATTTTAACAAAGTTCTTCTTTTGCCACTTAACAAGTATATCATTTTTATTATCAATGCAATCCATACATATAGTGTGAGTATTGCAAGAACAAGATAAAGGTTTATTCAAATTAGAATCAATTTAATCATCCAATCTAGTACTAGAAAGAGAAGCATGTTCTTCACACAAAGAAGTAGTGACAGTGTTAAGTAACATCATCAACTAAACAACCACTATTAGAAGTGTTCAAGTGAGAGTAATCATTTTGAAACATATGAGGACATTCAACTATGATTTCCTCATCTACCTCATCGTCACTCACATCATCAATAACTTTAACAGGAATAATAGCTATAGCACAAGGGTGAATCTCCTCAAGAAGAGGAGCAATACTACCTGATGTAGGGCACATGTCTTTATGAGTTTGTAGATGCTCTTGCTTCATCTCAACTTCTTGGATGAGTAAATCTGGATACTTTGATTTATCCTTCCCAATCTCAGACTCAATTTGCGCTATATCACTCAAGAACTTGTCCAATGTACTCTTACATTCTTCTAACTCTTCCTCTGATTCCTTAGAAATTCCATATATTCATGCTTCTTCAAATAATCCATGGTAGTATGAATTTAAGTGACCATACGCTTCCTTTAAAAATCGTATCTGGTCATTCTTAAGAATAGTGAGAAATGGGTAAGGTTCACTGAATTTGAAACATCCTTCCTTTAACCCCTCAAAGCACGCGTTTAGAAGCGTTACGGTTCAAGCGATTCATGAACCAAGCCGTAGATTGAAAATTTACAATTGGTTCTCTAGTTACTGTTCACCGGTTAAATTCCAAATTTTTTTGTCCAACTTTGAAAAATCATAACTAATTCTATAAAAATTGTATTGAGGTGCTCCAAAATTCTACTCAATGCTCTTTCAATTCTTCACAAGAGAAAAATATGAAACTAGACTTTTCCTTGCCCAATTCGTACAGTTTATTCCTTAAACTTTATTGTTTATTTAGTTAAAACTATAAGTTCTAATTTCTCTCCCCTAACTTTAACCAAGCATGACTCTTCGCGCACACATCTATTTTAGGTGATCTACCACTTGTTTTAAAGCTCAGGGTATGTACTTTAACCGTACCAAATTTTATGGTTTAATTTATACATTTGATAGTTTAAACTGGAGCTGGAAGCTGACTGCTCCAGGACTTATGTTTTTTTTTATTGGACAATTCTTGCTTTAATTCTTTTTATTACTTTGGCATGTATAACTTGGGTTTTCTCTTTTCTATTCATTCTTATACATTTCCAGTCATGGCATAAATGTTCTAAACCAATACATCACATCATTAGCATTCACATATATAATTTACACAATAGGAGAATCATACATTAACCAATAGCTTCATTCATTAACACGAATAATTCTCCACTTTCTTCTCCTTCCTTCTCATGCTCTCCTTCATGTAATCATTGTCCATCATACTTGACCTAAATGGTTGGTTAAGGAGGGGTGAGATTCAAGAGAATCTCAATAGCAAACAATAACCACCTAAACATACATGGCAAGCTTGGCATTTATAACATGCTTATAACTTAACACCTTTATAACTAATGACATGTTTGGAAATCATCATGCATTTATCATAAAATACATAGGCCTATGGTGTCACATCCCAAAAATCTTCACCTAGATATAAGGGATTCAAAAGTGGGATGAGGGTCAATGTAGGAATTAGATAGGGAGATGAAACAACTTTTGATGTGAAACCCCAAAAAGGTCCGGACTGGCATTTTTATAATCATCGATCTAGGAAGGGCAAAACAGGAAAAATTGAGAAAAATTTCAGAAAATTCTCAAAAAATAGGAAAGTATAGAGTAGAGGTTTTGGAAACTCAGTTGAGGCCTGAAAGATGGAATTTCAATGAAAACGATTTACTATGGAATTGCCCATAAATAGAGGTTTTTCGGGAAAATATTAGAAAATCAGAGGAAAATAATTATTTTAATTAATTAGAGGCCTCAATAAATTTGGGAGATTGATGAAAAATTATCTAAATATTTATTTGAATTTATAAAATTGGTTTTGGGCCTTGAAATTTTAGAAATTAACTTTACGGGATTTATTTTCCTGCAATGACACCGACACTAATAGAGGCCTAACTGGAGAAAATTCAAAATAAATACCTAGAGATGGTGAAAAATTCTGAAAATTTTTAGATCATGCTCCCATATTAAAAGGTGAATTATCATGAAGAGAAATAAATTTTTGGAGGTCTAAACAATTATGGAATGTTACTAGTGAATAGTAATTGATAAAGTTTCAAATTGGTTTGAGATAGTGATTTGGTTTGTGGGCCATCTTTTTGGACCAACCCAAACCATTTGTAGGACCCACATTAAGCCCAATAAGGGCCCAATTTTGTGCATTTTCCAGGTCTCTCTATTTTTAATTAAATAAATACAAAATTAAAGGATATTCATGTGGAAAACTCTAGAGAAAAGCCACTTGTTCAAATCTGAAGTTAAGTGACACTTGATGGCTGCCAACACACCCTCTTATCTATCATTTTAGGCATGCTAATTAGGGGGAAAATGACAGATTATTTGGTCTATAAATACCCCTAGAAAATACCAAGAAATTGGAAAATTGGGAAAAATAAGGGGAGACTCTACCACTGTTCATCCAGTCCCTTTGTTTGAAATTCTTGAGGAGTTTTAGGCAAGAAATCATCCAAACAAATACCAAGGAAACATTAAGGTATGTCTAAACATTATTATCCCTACGTATTACATTGATTAGATTAGGACTTTTGCTTGGAAAAATGCTGGAAAGTGCTAAAAAATTTGGTTGGGATGTGTGATGTTGAGGGAAGGATAGAAACCTTAATAATCAAGTGGAATAAGGAAGATTAAGTAGTGTATGGATTGAGTTTTTGAAAAAAACCAAGTTAGGGTTTTGATTCTCCATTTCAGCCAGCAATATTCATAGGGAAGGATTTTTTTTTATTTGATGATTTCAATGGCTTTTAAACATGTTTTTGTGTAGGGGTATGTTGTTAGAAAGTGTTTAAAATCATTGGAATCAAAAATGGAAATTTTATAAACATATAGCCCCCTATTCAGCTAAGTGAAGATCATGGGGAAGGAGTGTGAATTTCAAAAATCTGATTGCACCATTGGATTCCTCATGAAAAATTGTATAGGATTGAGTCATGAGATGATTGATTCTAAAGAAGGAATCATTTTATTAAAAATCAAAGAAAAGGGGGGAAATTGTTAAGTTAATCTTAAAGTGTTGGAACCAAGTTGTTTTGTGATTAATATGGCCTATATTTATGCTTGGTTTAATAGGCATTGAGAGGAGGAACTAAGAAGGAGCATTGCTTTTTGGAGCAATCATTTGGACAAGCTTTTAAAAAGATAGCTTTGAATTATAATTTGATTGTTTATCTTGCTTGTTTGTTGTGATTTGTTATTTGCTTGGATTGGAGGACCTGTGTGATGATTTTGATTGTTTGATTGATATTGGTTATGCTTTGGCCAAATGCTTTGTGATATGTCAATGTGGATAAGATAATGTTCCTCTTCTTGCATGATATTTGGTATGAATTCCTATGAGTTGGGAATGGTGTGAATTGCATGACATGTCACAATTAAACTTGCATTGATTTACATGATAATTATAATTCATATGCTACTGAGATTTCTTTGAAATCTCACCCCTCCTATGTCATTTTATGCACTATTTATGGAGTGGACCAGGAATGGAGTAAGGGAAAGAATTGGCCTTGGAATGAAATGACTTTATGAATATTATGCTATGTTAGAAACTTTTATCAAGTGTACTAAACTTTATGTTGACTTTATGATAAGTTATGAATAGTGTTTTGATGTAAATGATATTGTTATTCCATATTCCAATGTTGGAATTATGCTTAATGTATTGTGGAAAAAATGTAGATGAAAGAAAAGGAGGAAATAAATTAAGAAAGTGGTAATTAAGGGATAGAAATTTTCTAAAAAGTGCCAAACATGTGGCACATAAAATAATAAGGAATTGTTGGAGTTTGGATCTGAGATTTTGCAGGCTAAAAGATCTCATTTTTATCTTTAAAAAAAGTGGTAATTTATTAAAATTGGAGTTGTGTGCTAAGAGTCATGCCCTTTCAAAGTTGGGCAAAAATACTGGAAATTCAAAAATTTACCAAATAAACAATAAACTTTGATGAATTTCCTGAAATTATTCTAGATGGAATTGACCTAATGATTATTTTTCCTCCATAGAACCCTTAGCAAGCTTCATGTGAAAATTGGAACCATATCATTTTGATTTTTCTAGATTTTAGGTATGAATTTTCAAATTTGGCCTATTTTCGGATGAACAGTGTACGAATAGGATGAATAGTGCAATTCTGAAATTTAAAATTATTCATCCGGAAATGTTATGAAATGACTTATATTGGTTCCAATTAACGTATAATGGGATATAAAGGGATGTGTGACATATGGCATATTTCAAACACATTCACAATCACAACACATGAGTTCATAAAATCATATAACATGTCATACATGCAAACAAATACCAAGCACGTAAGAGTAAGGTCAAGTTTGCTACCTTGTGTCTTTAAACTCTCTCTTTACTTTCCCTTGCTCCTTTTGCGACCAACCATTAAGGTTGCTTGCTCAACCTTTGCCATTCATCTTCCTTAATATCTCATGACCCTAAATGTATAAACAAATCATTTCCATTCATTCATTAAAGCCATGGTAATCAACAACATTGACACTTTATTGTCTTTAAGCTATATTGACTTTTAACTTTTGAGCTTGATTTTCAGCCTTTCTAAAATTAATTCCACATACTATTCCCACACAAATTTTCATGTAGAATCCATTTCCAAGCTCAAAATAATCAAAATCAAACTCTTTACCCATGAACTAGCCTTGACCGAAATATAACTCAAGTTACATAGTCAAGAAATTCAACCAATTTCAACATAAAGCTACTTGATTCTTGCTCCTTCCAAACCTATAAACATTATTCTAACATCAATTTCATCTTCCCTTATTTTTAAGAATCTCATGCAGCATGTCCCCGAGAGTTTTAAGCTCCCAAAAATCATTAAAATCAATAACCAAGCTCAACAACAACAAGGATAGTGAAAACTATATTAAAAACCATGAACATACCTTGTTTTGGAGCTTGATCTTGCATATAACTGCTGGGCCTTTCTCTCTCCCTCTTCATTCTCTCTCTAGAATTTATTTTGCAAGAATTTCCCTATAGGTCCATGGCTTGCACGAAAATGAGGGGTAGGGGGGGTATTTATAGAAAACAAGAATGAATCTGAGCCATTGATCTTAAAAATATATGGCTTGATTTGTACCGTCTATTTTCTCTTTTTATCTTGTGATGACATGTGTCCTATGACATCATACTTACATCATCTTGATGACATCATGCTTGCATCATCAAGTCATATGCCTTTAATCCAACCGTACATGTGTCTTGCATCCGACCGTACACATGCCTTGCATCCAACCTTACACGTAATACCTTCTTTTCCCATCTAAACGTATACTTGTCTCTTCCATATTCCTTCATCATTTTGGAATTAAAATAGAGAGGAAATTAATATAAAATTTGTGCAAAATACAACCCTTAGGCATTCCTCCACCTATCTTGCCATTCTACACCGTATAGGGTACTTTTTGGGATCCTGACTTTCCCGGGACCACTAGGACATGTTGTGGCACCATTTTCTCACCTTAAATAAATCCAAATGGCATTATATAACATGTCCAAAGAGAGCGTGAAGCTTGTAACACCTTATGTTTATACCAATTAACTTGCCTTGCAGAAGCATTTGGAATCACTTTTGAAGACTACAAGTTATGAAAAATCAAGTTTGAAAATTTTCTTTTACGGATTACTATTCATTGTAACCCAAAAATGTGACAAACTTAAAAAATTCATAACTAATTGTAGAAAAATCAAAATCAACTGATTCCCAAGTTTTATGGAAAGCTCTTTGGATAAAATTTTGAGAGAAAATAGTTTCCAGACTAATTTCCTTAAAATTCAAGCCCAGTTTTTCTTGAAAAAGTTACTGTTCATATGGTCATTTTTCTATTTTCCACTTATTTTAGCCCAACTTTGGAAGGGCATAACTTCTTGTGTGGTTATTAGGTTCAGGTGAACCAACTCTCATCTTAAAGAGAAAAATCCCATCTATTTTCTCACCGAATCTTCTGGCTATACTCAATCAATTGCTTAATTTGACTTTGGTCAAAGTTTAGGTCCATAATGTTGACTTTTACCCCCTTGGAAGGATAAATTGTCATACTTGACCAAGTATTTGCATACTAATTCTCCTACCATATAATCATACATATTGGAGAACACTAGCATGCTTTCACATATTAACACATAAGCTAGCATATATCCATAACTTAAAACCTTAAAGTATACTCTTAATTACATTCATCCAACATCAGGTTTTTCTTCATTCTTCTTCTTCTTCTTAAAGTAAACTTAATTTTCCACTATAGCTACTTCTTTTCCTTTGCTCTTGGAGGTTGAAGGCCCTAGGGTTTGTTAAATATGGGGGTAAGATTCTTGGGGAATCTTAGTAGCACATTGCATACATTACTATGGTTACACATCACAATATAATTCAAGCTACATGCATACATACATACTTGAGTATTATGTACTTGCCATGGAAAAACATAACATCATAACATAACATATCATCTCAACCTTGCATAAACCAAGGTATACATGCATGGAGTCATCATGGCATAACATCATAACACATAGCAATGAACATACAATGTATAGTAACTCTAACACGCAATAGAATGCAAAAGCTACCTTGTTGGCTTTCTTTCCTCTTGAACTCTTTTCTCTTGACTAGATCTTTGCCCCTTTGTCGTGTATAGCCTATTAGGCAACCAATGACACAACATTAACCATTACTTCAACTCCATAACTTAACATAACCCCTTAAACCCCTTTTTTCTTGACTTTTAGGGTTTATTTTTCTAGCTTTGATTCTTGAACTTTCTTGGGCCTTTCCTACATAATTTTTTATGTAGAATCCATTTATCATATTAGTTTTATGAAAATCCAATCCCTTCCTATTGACTTAGCTTGGCTGAACCATATATATATTTGTAGGGAAAAGGATTTTCAACCAAACTAACATGTAACCACTTAATCTTTAACCTTTAACCATGCCTAATCTTCATCTAAACCATTCCTTATCATTTTGATAAAATTTGGGCAGCACTTCCCTTTAGGAAAATGACTTTCCATCATCATTAAAATAGCACAAAACCCACATATCATTATTATACTTGAAATAGGAGAGTTTTAGAAGCTTACCTTGCTTCCAAATGAGTTTCTCTCACTAGAATTCTTCTCTTTCTCTCTCTACATGAAAATTTGCAAGAGGTTTCTTACTTGAAAGGTCTTGCATGAAATGAACATGTGAGGGGGTATTTATAGGCTCCATATTTCACTAATTCCATATATGCCCTTCTTGCATAAGACTTAATCTTAGCCCTCCAATTTTGACCTCTTTCCACATGTACAAATCTTAGGCTATGTGGCTTAATATGTTGACACTTGGATGGTGAGTCATTAGGGCTTATGTCATCGTTCTTATCCATTAAGATTAATTAGGTTTTAATCAAGGTTAACTCTCTTAATTCCTTGATTAACTTGGCTAATTACCCTTCTAGAAACTTTTGACTTTTCAAAGATAGATGGTTAAATCCTAGCCATCCAATGAACCAACTATAGAAGATGACTTAACCATAATCATTTTACTTATCCCTAATTAAAGTTTAATCTAACTTGATTTAGTATTTTCTTTTCCTTTTCCTTTTTATTTTCTTTTTGCCTTTCTTGGCCAATTTGGGCATGACATGTGTCCTTGACATTCTTCAGAAATTTTACCACCCCGGTTGTCCTGACAGTCTATTGAATCATAATATAATATTAGTTTATTTTATCTGATAGCCAAAAAATTCTAGTATCTCAAAATTCTTATATCAGATCACCATTAATTATATCTCAGTAAAGGGAACTTCCTTGATTAATTTCATAATTTTTCACCCCATATAACTCTTTAAATTGCCGTTTCCGTAAAAACAGACAATCTACCAATATTAATTTAGCTTTATATTCAATTAAAGCTAACCTCCTCATCATTTAAGGTTAGAAATAATTTTATAAATCTCCATAATTCCTAAATGAATTTCCTTTAATTTTTCATAATTTTTTGAGATCTCTAGGTATTTTTAATAATTGATATTGGCCAAAAAAAGGCACATATATGGCGCCACCTTAGAGGAGTAAAGGGGAAAGAAATAGTCAACACTATTGACCAATTAGTCAACCTTATTGAGTCACATAGTAGAAATTTTGCTCTACCAGGTAGATAGGGAACTGTCTAACATTTACCCGTATTGCATTCTAATTTTTCTACTGCCCATAAAATATCTTCTGGTGACTCATACGATGACTCATCACCCTCATAAATGAAGCACATGGGAAAGAAGAGAATTCAAGTTGAACTTGTCTTCCTCAAAATATCTGAGATATTTTCTAACTTTGTTTCCTAATTAAGGGACATTAATTATTTAACATTTGACCGGAGCATTTTATCCCATCCTAAACTCCAAAAATTTATCTATTTATACCATAAAATTCATCTAATTTTGTAGAAAATTTATGAATTTTCTTATATCATAACTCAGACCATAAGTATTTCTTTTTAAATTTCCCATAACAAACCCACAAACTGCAGTTCTGGCCTTAAAAAATGTTAAAGCCATTATGCTGGCCTTCAAGGGTTGAGACTAATTTTATAAATTCTATAGCCTCTTAGATCATACATCCCCATTTTATCATAACTTTCTGAGGTTTCCTTATAACCTAAACAATTAAATCTACTTCTATATTTCAAACTGAGCCATAAACTTATAAATTCCTTTTAAGTCAACTCAAGGGCATTTTCATCATTTCTCCCTATATACAGGTCTTAAAATGTCATTTTCCATTTTTTGGAATTTTCTAGAATTTTTTTGGGTATTACTTCCATTTTTACCCATTCCTGGCCCGAAACTTTTCAAAATTACAGTTTTGCCCTTGGTCAAGTAAACCTCATAAATCACCCTATTATGGCCTCTATCATAACCTTTGGTCTAAACTAACCTCTTTTCTCATTTCTGGGCCTCGAGACTTCACCGGAGCCTCTATCTTTCTTTACATTTTAGTCCCTAGAACTTTTTCTATTTACAGTTTAGTCCCTAAAACCCTTCAACATTCCTTTTACATTTCTGGGACTCCTGCTTATAGGGATTTAGTAGCCTACCTATCTTAGGCTAATCCGTGTATTCTTAGGCCCAAAACTTGGGGTGTGACAAAGCTCTTCCCTGGTTCTTCCATTAAAATAATTAAAATAATTAATAATATTTATTTCGGAGTGATCTTGACCGAATTCTTTCTACTCATCATCCATAACTCCGAGAATCTATCTCTGAGTACCAATACTATTTATTTATCACAAGTAATTCCTCTAATTTTTCTTAAGTCAAAAGTCAACCTCTAGATAGTTGACTTTCACTTTCCCCAGATAGTGTATAAATAGGCTTTAAATTCTATTAAAGCCAACCTTTTCGCTTTTTGGGGATGAAATTATTTTTAAAACCTATGATAATTCCTCAAATATTTTTTTCTCATTTTCTTCCAATTATCTAAGGCCTCCCTATACTTTAAATAATTCATTTTTTAAAATATCCCAAATCAATCAAAACCTTAGGAATTCCATAATTTCCTTCTAAGGGCATTTTCGTCATTTTTAGCCTCATATAAGCCTCTGAACCTTATTCTCATTTTTCTGAAATTTTTCTGAAGTGTTCAAGCCTTAACCTACCATTTCCTATTTTCTGGAATTTTTTTGGAATTTTCAGGCATAATTTCCATTTTTGCCCTTATTAGCCTAAAACTTTACAAAATTATGATTTTGTCCCTGGTTTGGTTTGACCTCAAAATTCACTTATTGAGGCTTCCAACATAACATTTGGCTTACATTTATCTCTATTTCTCATTTCTAGGTCCCGAAACTTCTTTTGAGTTTCTAACATCCTCTTTTCTCAGTCCCAAAAAACTTTTCCTTTGTGATTTAGTCCCTGGGAATCCTGCTGTCCTTCTGGGGAATCTCTAGGACCTCTGCTAAAAAGGGTTTAGTAGCCTGCCTATTTTAGGATAATTTCGGTACTTTGATGTCCAAAATTCGAGATGTGATAGAATTGATGTTCATAAGATTAGGGAAGGGGTTGGTACATGGATTGGGACGAGGGTTGGTGATAGCATTCATTTGGTAGAGGAGGTGGTTCAAAAGAGGGATTTGTAGTGAGAATTGGTTGAGGTATGAAGTGGAACATGGATGGAATGATGGTGATGGTTCAAGAAATGGTTGGTGAGATGAGAAAGTGTATTGGTGGTAGGGTTCATGTGATGGAATGTTTGGCTCATGATATGGATGATGTGAAAGAAAGTGTTCAAAGTGTGGATTGTATGCTAGAGGTGATAAGTCTTAATGTGATTCTAGTAGTGGATATTGATTTAGGTGTGAATGGAATAAAAAGGTATGGTAAGGGGGATGTGGAGGGTTATTCATCCACTCATGGCCACAGTTATTATGAGGATAGGGTGTATCATATCCTTGATAAGTCCCACCATGTTCTTTATGATCAAAGTGTGCCTGAAGAAGATCCAATTCTTGTTGTATGGAATTAAATCCTTGAGAGAAACCATCACCCATCAAAGTGTTGTCGCCTACTAATTAGACCTAGATGTCAACTTCCAGGTCATCAAAATTTGTGATTGCACCAAATAATGTAGTATACAGTGTGACTAATCATTCTTCTCAAGGAGCGCTTTATTGGAAAACAACCTAGTCTAAATTGGTAATAAAAAACATGATGATTTAGGTAAAGAAAAGGGGGGGTTTCAACTGTTTAAAGTGGTGCAATAAATGGAAAGTGCAGAGAATTAAATGTTTTTGGTATTTTAATTGAATGAAGAAATGTTTTGGATTAAAAATAAATTATGGTGAAAAAGTCTCTTGATGATAGAAACTCAGCTATCACTGCTCATTAAAAAGATTGGGAGTTTTAGAAAAATCACGACAAAGAGCTTTGTAAATACTAACTGATTTAAAATCAAGGCAATTACAATTAAGGAGAGAGAAATGACCATTTTTACCCCTTAAACAGCAAAATGCAATACATAACACAATGTAATCAAATGGATATAAATGCATGCATAATGAGGGTAAAAGTGTTGCAAAACATTAGAAAACACTTGAAAAAACCATATAAAGATTGGATTCCATCACTCGCCCATACTTGATCCTTTATACTCCTAGACAAAGATTAGAATCATCCCAAAGAAGGTACAGCTATAATTAAGGAAACTAGCATGTTTAAAAGTGATCTCAAGAACTAATCAATCATCATCTTTTAGGGAGGCAAGAATGATAATATGAATAATGCCAAGTAATTAGATACAAAGTGCAATTGACTCTAAATGCATGAACAGTAGAGATTTGCTCAAAGGGTAAAAGTGTTTGATTTGCTTATCTCTCCTCATTGGGGTTCTTTTCTCTCAAACATCCAAGCAGTAAACATCCTACCATAAGCTTGTAATAACTATAAAATCTCCACTATTACTCAGCATTCATGTAAAGAATCAAGAGGACTTTTAAGGTTATGGCGATGGAAAGGCTAAATGGAAATGAAATTGAGTGTCAAGAATTAAAGAAAGGTAAGTCAATATCATCAAATCTTAAACAAGGAAGTCCAGATCCTAACTTTCTATCACTAAGGGAATACTTTATTCAACTTTATTTTGTTGCTATAATTTATGTATATAAAAAGTATTTCCTTACTCTTTTTGTTCCTTTTGCATGCTTCTCTCTGTTTTTTTTAGAACTTTTTCTTCTTCCTCTTTCTTCTTTCTTCTTCTTTTTCTCTTTTTTTTATAAGCAAAATTAAAATTCCTATAAAAAAAAAGTCTATGAAGGTTAGAAGGTCATATTTATCAGGATGAAATCAACTCAATTAACAACACAATTTAAACACTCCAAATGATGGATGAAATGAAGGAAGTACAGGATCGAAAGGGTTAACCAACGGATAGATGGTTGTCGATTGTGTTTGGGTAGAAAGGTATAGAAAAGAATGCTTCTATCATATTCAAAATCATAAATACACACGTAAATTTGACCAAGAGCTGAAACAAGTTCTAGAGAATGTAAACCATATGAATAATCACTCAAAATAGGGATTAAGGCTCAAGAATATCCTTCCAACAAGGGTTTAAATCTCAATTGCTTATACAAGAAGTTTCAATCAATATGTATTAGTCACAAGTCATTAAGACACTTATCACAAAAGCAACCCATAAGATGAGGATTAAAAAGATCAAAATAATCACTTAAGAACATACTTGAATCTCAAAAGTACCTAGAAAGTCTTGTAGAAATCATTTTCAAAATTCAGTATTCTCAAAAGTCCAAGGATGGCATGGTTTTCAAGAAAAACTATTTGATGCAATGAGGGTAGATTAAAAATGCAATGGTTTGCTTAAAAAACATGCAAAGGTAGCTTAAAAAAGTTCCTCCTACACAGTATTGCAAAAAGTAAAGAGAAGAAAAATGGTGCATAGCAAAAGAGGCTAGGTCGGGACCTAAAATCAGTAAGGTCGCGACCTAAGTGCACAGAAAGCACCAAGTCAGGGAGGAGGTTGAGGTTGCGACCTGAGTACTCAGATAGCCCTCCCAGCTAAAGCTACTCCTCAAGTCATGACCTGAAGCAGTGAGGTCATGACCTGAGGTCACAGAAACTACCAACAAAAGTTTTTCAAAGCTCGGTCAACATTTAACAAGTAAAAACCCTTTCAACAAGCATCAAAACAAACAGAAATGATCCAATTCACAATGATTCACCATCCACAATCAATTTAAAGCCAATTAATAATGATGAAAGATTGGATTTTCAAAAAAATGTTTTTGCCAAAAATGAAAAATTTTGAAACAATCACATAAATAATGCAACACGGGAAATCAGCAAAGCGAAATGAATTCCTCCCCTATACTTAGACTTGACAGAATCCCTATTGTCAAAGGAAAAGGGAAAAGAACAGCAGCAACCACAAAAGAGAATGTCACACCTCTCTTTATATCCCATTATACGTTAATTGGAGCCAATATAAGTCGTTTCATAACATTTTCGGATGAAAAATTTTAAATTTTAGAATTGTACTATTCAACCTGTCAGTACACTGTTCATCTGAAAATGGGCCAATTTTGAAAATTCATAACTAAATCTAGCAAAATTAAAATAATGTGGTTCCAATTTTCACATGAAGCTTCCTAATATTTCTATGGATGAAAAATAATCATTAGGTCCAATTCCATCCAGAATAAGTCCAGGAAATTCGTCAAAGTATACTGTTCATTTGGTAAATTTTTTAATTTCTAGTATTTTTGTCTAACTTTGGGAGGACATAACTCTTAGCACACAATTCCAAATTTAATGAATTACCACATGTTTTAAAGCTAAAAATGAGATCTATTTGCTTGTAAAATATCATGCCTAAACTCTAATAATTGCTCATTATTTTATGTGCCACAAGTTTGGCACGTTTTAGGGAATTTCTATCCCCTAATTACCATTTTCTTGAGTTATTTCCTCTTTTTCCTATATCCACATTCTTTCCACAATGCATCAAGCATAATTCCAACATTGGAACATGGAATAACAATATAATTTACATCAAAATGTCATTCAAAACTCATCACAAAATCAACATAAAGTTTGGTACACTTGATACAAGTTTCTCACATAACATAATATTCATAAAACCATTTCATTCGAACGCCAATTCTTTCCCTTGCTCCATCCTTGGTCCACTTCCTAATTAGTGCATAAAATAAGATAGGCGGAATGATATTTCAAATCATTAGCATGTGAATTATAATTATCATGTAAATCAATGCAAGTTTGATTGTGACATGTCATGCAATCCAAACCACTCCTAACTCATAGGAACTCATACCGCATGGCATACAAGGAGAGGAACATTATGTTATCCACATTGACATACCACAAAGAATTTGGCCAAAGCATAACTAATGTCAATCAAACAATCAAAATCACCACACAGTTCCTCCAATTCAAGCAAATAACAAATCACAACAAACAAGCAAGATAAACAATTAAATTATAATTCAAAGCTACTTTTGTAAAGCTTGTCCAATTAATTCCTCCAAGGAGCAATGCTTCTCCTTAACTCCTCCTCTCAATGCCTATTAAACCAAGCATAAACATAATCACTAAACAACTTGATTCCAACACTTTAACATTAACTTATTTTCCCTTTTTTTTTCTTTGATTTTTAACAAAATGATTCCTTCTTTAGAATCAATCATCTCATGGCTCATCCCTATACAATTTTTCATAAGGAATCCAATAGTGCAATCAGATTTTTGAAATTCACACTCCTTCCCCATGAACTTCACTTGGCCGAATAGGGGGTTTTTGACTTCTAAAAATTCTATTTTTGATTCCAATGATTTTAAACACTCTCGTACAACATATCCCTACACAAAAACATATTTTAAAGCCATTGGAATCACCAAATCAAGCAAAATCAAATTGCTTCTGCATGAGCAGTGCTGACCGAATTGTTTTCCCTTAACCCTAATCTTGATTTCATCCAAAAATCAATCCATACACCACTTAATCTTTCTTATTCCACTTGATTATTAAGGTTCCTATCCTTTCCTAAGCATCACACATCTCAACCAAAAATTTCAGAATTTTCCAGCATTTTTCCAGTATTTTCCCAAGCAAAAATCCTTATTTAATCAATGTGAAACTTAGGAAGAATGATGCTTAGACATACCTTAATGTTTCCTTGGTGTATGTTGGATGATTTCTTGCCTAAAACACCTCAATATTTTTGAACAAGGTGGCTGGATGAACAGTAACAGAGTTTCTCCTTATTTTTCCCAATTTTCTAACATGTTTCATGTATTTTCTAAGGGGTATATATAGAAAATTCAAGTCTACCCATCCCTCTTCAATTGGCCGAAATTGGATAGCTAATAAGGTGTATGTGGCAGCCATCAAGTGTGGAAAATATTCAGATTTGAACAAGTGTCCTTTTACCTGAGATTTCCAACCATTTATCCCTTATTTTCCACTTGTTATTTAATAAAAATGGGGGATCTGGAAAGTGCATGAATTTGGGCCCTTCTTGAGTCTATTATGGGTCCCACAAATGGTTTGGGCTGGCCCACAAACCAAATCACTATCCCAAACCAATTTGAAACTTTACCGGTTACTATTCACTAGTAATATTCTATAATTTTCTTAGACCTCTAAAAATTTATTTCTCTCCATGATAATTCACCTTTTAGTATGAGAATATGATCTGAAAATTTTCATAATTTTTTTTTCCATTTCTAGATATTTATTTGGAATTTTCTGCAATTAGGCCTTTATTAGTGTCACTACGGGAAAATAAATTCCCTAAAATTAATTTCTAAACTTCCAAGGCCCAAAACTAATTTTATAAATTGAAATAAATATTTAGATGAAATTTACATCAATCTCCCAAATTTATTGAGACCTCTAACTAATTAAAAAAATTATTTTCCTATGATTTTCTAGTATTTTCCTAAAAAACCTCTGTTTACGGGAAATTCTATAATAAATCATTTTCATTGAAATTCCATCTTTCGAGCTTCAACTGAGTTTCCAAAACCTCTACTCTACACTTTTCCCATTTTTTGGGATTTTTTGGAATTTTTCTCAAATTTTCCTGTTTTGCTCTTCCTAGACCGATAATTACGGAAATGCCAACCCAGACCTTATCGGGGTTTCACATCAAAAGTTGTTCCATTTCCCTGTCTAGTTCCTATATTAACCCTCATCCCAATTTTTAATCCTTTATAGCCAGATGAAAATTTTTGGGATGTGACAATTCCTCCCCCTTTAAAAAAATTTTGCCCTAGAAATTTAAAAACATACCTTAATTAAACAATTTTAGGTATCTGGCCTTCATGTCATCCTCCTTTTCCCATGTAACCTCCTCTTGAGATAGATCCCTCCAGAGAATTTTGACCATCGAAATAACCTTATTCCCCAGTTGCATGATCTGCCGATCTAACACTTTCACTGGCTGCACTTCAAAAGTGAGGTTATCTCACAGCTCTATGTCCTCGTATTTCAAAACATATGAAGGATCTGGTTGATACTTTTTCAACTAAGAAACATGGAAGATGTCATGAATCTGGCTCATATTAGGGGGTAGGGCCAATCTGTGAGCTACCAGGCCAACCCTCGATAAGATTTGGAAGGGTCCGATGAACTTTGGCGTTAGTTTACGAGCCTTGATTGACCTTCCTACACTCGTAGTTGGAGAGACCTTCATAAAAACACGATCTCCAACTTTAAATTCTAGAGGCTTCCTCTGTATGTCGGCATAACTCTTCTGTCTGCTCTGTGCTGTGAGTAGCCTTTGTCGAATCATCTTAATTTGTTGTGACATTTGTTCTACCAAATCAGGACCAAATACTTTCCTTTCACCCAATTCAATCTAACATGACAGGGACTTACATTTCCTCCCGTACAAAGCCTCATAGGGAGCCATTTGGATACTAGAATCGTAACTGTTGTTATAGACGAACTCTGCCAATGGCAAATCCTCATTTCAATTCCCTTTGAAATCTATGACACAAGCTCTTAGCATATCTTATAACGTTTGAATAGTACGCTCTGTTTTCCTGTCAGTTTGAGGATGATAAGCTGTACTAAAACTTAGCTTAGTGTTTATGGCTTCCTGTCCGCTCTCCAAAACTTAGAGAGAAATCTTAGGTCCCTATCAGAAATAATCATTTCAGGTGTCTTGTGCAACCTTACTATTTCCCAAATATATATCCATGCCAGTTTCTCCGATCGATACTCTTTCTTAATAGCCAAGAAATGAGCTAACTTTGTCAGGTGATCCGTAATCACCCATATTACATTATAACCTGACGATGTACGAGGTAATCGCATCACAAAATTCATGGAAATGCTATGCCATTTCCATCCTGGGATACTCAGGGGTTGTAAGGATTCTGGTGGCTTTTAGTGTTCTGTCTTTACCTTCTGACAAGTGAGGTACCTCGACACGTAGTCTGTTACATCTCCCTTCAAACCAGGCCACCAGAAAAATTCTGTAAGGTCTCGATACATCTTAGTCATGCCTGGATGTATGTTGTACCGACTCTGAATTTTCCCCTTAACCTCTAAGTTTGGGGGAATATAAGTTCTTCCCTTATACTTCAAGATCCCTTCCTAAGTTATCTCGAAATCCTTCGTCTCATTTCTCAACACTCTGGCTTTCAACATGTTGGCCAATTGATCTCTTTGTTGGGCCTTCTTGATTTGTTCTATGATTTGCGCTTCTGCTTTTGCAATGCTAATCTAGCCCATCATTAGTCATATCTAGCCAATGAGATTCCAATCTTGAATGTTTTCAGTGAACTCTTGTTCCTTTATCATCAATGATGCCACCTGCACTGTCTTCCAGCTTAATGCATTTGGTACTACATTCGCTTTTTCTGAATGGTATTTGATTTGATAATCATAATCTTTGAGTAATTCCATCCATCACCTCTGTCTCATGTTGAGTTCTTTCTGGTCTTGCAGGTACTTGAGGCTTTTGTGATCACAATATAATTTGATAGTTGCCCCATATAGGTAGTGCCACCAGATCTTTAAGTCATAAACAATCGCTACCAGCTCAAGATCGTGAGTGGGATTGTTCTCCTCATGAGTTTTCAACTGCCGTGAGGCATAACCGACCACTCGACCCTGCTGCATCAGCACACATCCCAATCCTTGCTTACTTACGTCTGTATACACCATATACAGTAATGTAGGATCGGGGATCACCAGCATGGGAGTCGAGGTCAACTTTTGTTTTAACTCCTAGAAGCTAGCCTCACATTTGGCATCCCGGTTAAACGGTTGATTCTTTTGGGTGAGCTTAGTCAGTGGTAGGGAAATTCTAGAGAAATCCCGTATAAACCTTTGGTAGTACTCTGCAAGACCCAGAAAGCTTCTCACCTCAGTTACCGTCTTGGGTCGTTCCCAATTCAACACAGCTTCTACCTTACTTGGGTCCACTGCCACTCCATCTCAGGTTATCCCATGGCCTAAGAATTTCACTTTATTTAGCCAAAATTCACACTTACTCAACTTAGCATATAGTTGCTTTTCCCGTAACATGCCTAATACAATCCGCAGATGCTTTTCATGTTCCTCTGGTGACTTAGAATACATTAGAATGTCATCGACGAATACCACCACGAATTGGTCCAAGTATGGCTCGAAGATCCTATTCATGTAATCCATGAATATAGCAGGTGTGTTCGTTAAACCAAATGGCATCACTAGAAATTCATAATACCCATACCTTGTTCAAAAGGCAGTCTTCGAAATATCTTCTACCTTAATCCTCAATTGGTGGTACACTAATCTCAAATCGATCTTCAAGAATACAATGGCTCCTGCCAACTAATCTAGCAAATCATCAATCTATGGCAACAGATACTTATTCTTGATAGTCACTTTATTCAACTCACAGTAGTCAATACACAATCTCAGGATACTATCCTTTTTCTTCACAAATAACATTGGTACACCCCACGGAGATATACTGGGGCGTATGAACCCTTTCTCTAATAGCTCTTCCAATTGCTTTTTCAATTCCGCCATTTTGTTTGGCGCCATCCGATACGAAGCTTTTGAGATTGGATTTATCCTAGGCACCAAGTCAATAGCAAACTCAATTTCTCTTTCCAGAGGTAGTCTGCTAATTTCTATCAGAAACACTTCAGGGAATTCCCGGACTATCGGGATATTAGTAATCCCTTCCTCCATTTTTGCCTTCACTGAGAAAAATACCATGTATCCCTAGCAACCCTACCTCAACCATGTATTCGCTTGAGCCGACCAAATCATGTTCAACTTTACTTCTGCCATCAGGGTTAACTCTCGAGTAGGAAGGATCAGTGTTTTGCTTTTACAGTCAAGGAGAACATTTTGGGAGGATAACCAGTTCAAACCAAGGACAATATCAATATCACAAAAAGGCATGCATATCCGGTCTAACATAGTGCAATAGTGGGCATACCAGACAATACAGTTTAAATAAATAACAGAAGTTAAAATTTTTGTTCCAATAGGAGTGGAAACACACAAATCATACAACAATGTGTTGATAGCAAGACCTAAGCACTTAGAGCAATCATATGATATAAAAGAGTGGCTAGCACCCAAGTCAAATAAAGCATCCACAAGGTAGCTATTCATAATAACCGTACCTTACATCATCTTAGGCAACTTACGAGCCTTGTCCTGACTGAGGGCAAACACCTTGCTATAGGCCTGAGGTCTTCCCGCCCTGTCGGCACTTTGTGAGCACTCCCTAGCAAAGTGTCTGGGTCATCCGCACCTGAAGCACATGCTTTGACCCATCATGCACAGCCTGTCTCTGTGATTGTGGCCACAACGCTCGCATTCCTTTCCTTGGCGAACATTCTCTACTCCATAGCAGACATTCTCTGTGCCTCCTCATCGGGCTCCCCGCCTTGACTTCTTGTTCAAAATAAATCTCCTTTTCTTCCGGCTACTGTAAAAAAGAAGTACCTTCCTGACCCGCTCTTGCCCCTGGCTTCTCGACTCGTAGGGTTGATCTAGTAGCTCAGTATGATTCTGGCTATTCTCGATGATACGGCAGACTTCCATAACCTTATTGAAAACTTCCAGTTGTCTCGGAGCTACCTTCTCTCTCAACTCAGGCTTCAGCCCCCTAATCATCTTCCCAGTAAACCAGCTCTCATCATTCATATGCTGGAGATAAGTGGAGTATCTAGACAACTTGATATACCTCGCCAGGTATTCATCAAAGGGTTCATTTGCTGCTTGTCTTATAGTGAGGAATTCTGCTTCTTTCTCATCCCTCACAGATCAGGAAAAATATTTCAAGAAGAATTGGTCCTTGAACACCTCCCAGTTAATCGAGGTGTTGTTGGCCTAAAGGACCAGCTCGGTGTTCTTCCACCATCTATCTGCTTCCCCTTCCAACTTATATATTACCATATGATCCTTCCTCTCAGACAGACACTACAGGATAGCAAAGATCTTTTCTAGCTGGGTTATCCAATCCTTAGCTACTTGCACATCAAAAGTTCTCTCGAAAGCAGGAGGGTTGTGTTTACCAAACTTAACAATCCACTGCTGTAGCGTATCAGGTTCTGCAGCAGGTTAAGTTCTCACAGGAGCAGGTTCTTGTGGTTACTGTGGTGGCATGGGCTGGGCTATCCTGGCTATTCCTTGCTCGGGTTGCTATAACCGTGCTAGTATTGTCGCTACCGCTGTAGCTATAGTAGCATCCCTCCCTTATTCTTACCTGATTTGCATGGCTTGTATCTTAGCCATATTCCTTTGCTATTCCTCTAACCTTTCCATTATCCATTCAATCGGATCAATAAGAGATCTTGATGACTCTCCCCTTATACCAGGTCTCCTACCTCTTGATCTTCGTCTTTCTCTTACCATTTTGTTGTTTCTGTCTCAATTATAAGAGGAACAAAATCATTAATTTATATAAACAATATTTGTATTACTTTTCTATTTATATATACATCAGGCACAGTTAGCAATAAGTAAAGTCATAGCCTACCACAGTTATATAGTATACAGTCATCCTATATGTGTAGGGAATTGAAAGACGACGCGCAGCGGAAAGACTTAAAATTTTAAAACTTTCAATCCCTTGCCCGGATCTACCGATCGCATTTAAGTCAGGTAGTAAGAAGTATTACCTTCGGTGTTCGGTTTCCGAGTGGCTTGGTGATTCCGCCGTTCAGGATGCCTCTGCTCGCCTCCTTTATCGTTCGAAGTCGACAACTCCGGTCGGCTTCCTCTACTGGTATCCACATGAATAGCTCTCCGGTTACAGACGGCTTGCTAGTGCCCTTTTGTCCGTCTAGGGTTTTCAGAGAATCCGTCCACTCTTATCTCTCTTAGGCCGTCTCTTATCTGTTGGTCCTCTCACGCCTAAAACCCTAGCTCCTCTTATCAAATATATAGGATGCTATAGGTTTAATGAATAATATTTAATTTCGAAATTAACTCTAAATTAATTCCGAAATTAATACAATATCAAATATTGCCTAATCAGATAAGAGAACAATTAAATAAATATGGTTTAAATTAAATCCGTCTCACAGATTTAATTCACCTATTTATTTAATAAAGAGATGACGGAATTAATTTTTATATATTTAATTTATCCTTATAAATTAAATCTAACAATTAATATCTCTTATATTTATATATATATATATGAATTTATATATATATATACACATCCACCCTATATTATTCATTGAATCTGGACATATCTTAGATTCAATGAATCTGGACATCATAACTCGTGTTGGGCTATTTTGTGTGTGACCCTGTAGGCCCATATGAAGTTGGCAGTGGGCCATTAACTATAATGACCCACAAGTCGTAAGCGGTCTCTAGCAAGACATCATGACTACGCAAAACATATGAGGATCATTGAACGATGCAACCTTTCATACAACCATATCACGTCCCTTTTGTCACACGACATTTTGGTCATGGATGAGGCATGGAGAATGTCATCCTCCTATTCATGACCGTTACTTTCTCGATCCATGAGTAGTCTGAGTATAGAAATGGAACTACCTTTCCATTATAGTATGGCCATACATTTCTCAGACTCACTCATCGAGGGGCCCAGTAATGTTTCTCTACGAATGTGAGGGACAAATTCCATCTTGACCATTCACATTCGTCCGCATGAAAACAAACACTAAGCCTGAACATAGTCTTTATGATCACTCGGTCAAAAGTGACTTTTGACTAGGTCAAAGCTAAGCGTTTCTCATGTATGAATCCATGATGATCTCAGGTCAAAGGGCACAGTGACATGGTTTGTATATGAGAGAAGCTTATGACTTAACCCATGCAGCTCTCTCATAGCGGGTCGGTCCAACACCTTGTACTCTTACATGTGCCTATGACTTTAATTTATATCTCTATATATCTTTAAAGTCATACTGGTCTTATTTCATCTCTGCTCCCACAGAGATGACCGACCAGGGACATTTAGGATAAACCATAAGTTATCCAAGGATAGTCATCACAGTAAACATGCAAATAATATGATAACATAATTAATAAATTCATAAATTAACAATGTTCAAAACATAATGATTGGCCCCTAGGGCACAATTTCCAACAATATGTACATCCCAGCAGAGGAAAAGGGAAATAGAGTAACTATAAAAAGTTCCAGGTCGTCTAACAATTGATCAAAATCACTGGGCATAGAGGATTTACAAAGCTATTAGACCTGTGTCTACCAAACTCGGGTGGTGGGTAATGTCTGTAGTAACACCCGACACTATAAGACGTCATCTACATGTTGACCTTCCTCGACTACCTCGTTATGCAGTAACCTCAAGGAATAGAAATAGCCCTCGCAGACCGTAATGTACTGATTCTGAGTCGGATCTATGTGTCTACTAAGCTCAATGAATTCTTGAAAGAGGCTGTTAATATTTAAATACCTTCTTTACTAACAAAGGTCTCTTCTTAATTGGCAGATCCTTAGCCTTAATATGCTATGGCTTTACCATTCAGATAGGCACTGCCCTAATGGCACTGGGACTTGCCTCATCAGTATGTGGCTGAGGTCTTGTGGTGCTTTGAACATCACTCCTTTCTAACTTGACTAGGTCATTGTAGTCCTCTTCTAAATATATATCCTCTACCTCCCAGAGAGGCTAATAATACTCGGGTGGTGGAGTCGGGTCATTGGCGTTAGAAACATGTGGATGGTACCAATTTGGGTACGGTTTTCCCGGTGTTCTATGGTTTACTGTTTCACCGGAGTCATCACTACTACAGCAAGCCATCACTCCCCGCACTCAACTTAATCTATAACATACCAATCCATCCCATATATAATCCTAATTAAAAGCATTCAATCAAACAATCACACTTCACAACCAACAGTAACAATTGGAACAGTGCAACTACCAAACACTATTTGCAATAATCAATCATTATGCACAATACATAATAGTAAACACAGTGCACAAAAACAGAGCCAGAACCTTTGCTCTGATATTACAAAGTGTCACACCTCTCTTTATATCCCATTATATGTTAATTGGAACCAATATAAGTCATTTCTAAAATTTCCAGATGAAAAATTTTAAATTTCAGAATTGTACTATTCATCCTGTCCGTACACTATTTATTTGAAAAAGGGCCAACTTTGAAAATTCATAACTAAATATAGAAAAATCAAAATGATGTGGTTCTAATTTTCACACAAAGCTTGATAAGAGTGCTACGAGGAAAAAAAATAATTAGGTCAAATTTCATCTAGAATAATTCCAGGAAATTTGTCAAAGTATACTATTTATTTGGTAAATTTTTGAATTTCCAGTATTTTTGCCCAAATTTGGAAGGGCATAACTCTTAGCACACAATTCCAAATTTAATAAATTACCACTTTTTTCAAGGCTAAAAATGAGATCTATTTGCTTGTAAAATTTCATGCCCAAAATTCAATAATTGCTCATTATTTTATGTGCCACAAATTTGGCATGTTTTAGGAAATTTCTATCCCCTAATTACCATTTTCTTGAGTTATTTCCTCTTTTTCCTTTATCCACATTCTTTCCACAATGCATCAAGCATAATTCCAACATTGGAACATGGAATAACAATATAATTTACATCAAAATGTCATTCACAACTCATTACAAAATTAACATAAAGTCTGGTACACTTGATACAAGTTTCTCACATAATATAATATTCATAAAGCCATTTCATTCCAAGGCCAATTCTTTCCCTTGCTCCATGCTTGGTCCACTTCCTAATTAGTGCATAAAATAACATAGGAGGAATGAGATTTCAACAAAAATCTCAGTAGCATATGAATTATAATTATCATGTAAATCAATGCAAGTTTGATTGTGACATGTCATGCAATCCAAACCATTCCTATCTCATAGGAATTGATACCACATATCATACAAGGAGAGGAACATTATGTTATCCACATTGACATACCACAAAGCATTTGGCCAAAGCATAACTAATGTCAATCAAACAATTAAAATAACCACACAGTTCCTCCAATCCAAGCAAATAACAAATAACAACAAACAAGCAAGACAAACAATCAAATTATGATTCAAAGCTACCTTTGTAAAGCTTGTCCAATTAATTCCTCCAAGGAGCAATGCTTCTCCTTAACTCCTCCTCTCAATGCCTATTAAAGCAAGCATAAACATAATCACTAAACAATTTGATTCCAACACTTTAACATTAACTTAACAATTTTCCCCTTTTTTTTCTTTGATTTTTAACAAAATGATTCCTTCTTTAGAATCAATCATCTCATGGCTCATCTCTACACAATTTTTCATCAGGAATCCAATGGTGCAATCAGATTTTTGAAATTCACACTCCTTCCCTATGAACTTCACTTGGCCGAATAGGGGGTTTTTGACTTCTAAAAATTCTATTTTTGATTCCAATGATTTTAAACACTCCCCAACAACATATCCCTACACAAAAACATATTTTAAAGCTATTGGAATCACCAAATCAAGCAAAATCAAATTGCTTCTGCATGAACAGTGCTGACCGAATTGCTTTTCCTTAACCCTAATCTTGATTTCATCCAAAAAATCAATTCATACGCCACTTAATCTTTCTTATTCCACTTGATTATTAAGGTTTCTATCCTTTCCTAAGCATCACACATCTCAACCAAAAATTTCAGAATTTTCCAGCATTTTTCCAGTATTTTCCCAAGCAAAAATCCTTATTTAATCAATGTGAAACTTAGGAAGAATGATGCTTAGACATACCTTAATGTTTCCTTGGTATATGTTGGATGATTTCTTGCCTAAAACACCTCAATATTTTTGAACAAGGTGGCTGGATGAACAGTAGCAAAGTTTCTCCTTATTTTTCCTAATTTTCTAACATTTTTCATGTATTTTCTAAGGGGTATATATATAGAAAATTCAAGTATGCCCATCCCTCTTATATTGGCTGAAATTGGATAGCTAATAAGGTGTATGTGGCAGCCATCAAGTGTGGAAAATATTCAGATTTGAACAAGTGTCCCTTTACCTGAGATTTCCAACCATTTATCCCTTATTTTCCACTTGTTATTTAATAAAAATGGGGGATCTGGAAAGTACATGATTTTGGGCCCTTCTTGAGTCCATTATGGGTCCCACAAATGGTTTGGGCTGGCCTAAAAAGCTGGTCCACAAACCAAATCACTACCCAAGCCAATTTGAAACTTTACCAGTTACTATTCACTAGTAATATTTCATAATTTTTTCATACCTCCAAAAATTTATTTCTCTCCATGATAATTCATATTTTAATATGAGAATATGATCTGAAAATTTTTAGAATTTTTTTCCACCTCTAGGTATTTATTTTGAATTTTCTCTGGTTAGGCCTCTATCAGTATTACTGCGGGAAAATAAATTCTCTAAAATTAATTTTTGAACATTCAAGGCCCAAAACCAATTTTATGAATTCAAATAAATATTTATATGAATTTTCCATCATTCTTCCAAATTTATAGAGGCCTCTAACTAATTAAAATAATTATTTTCCTATGATTTTCTAATATTTTCACGAAAAACCTCTATTTACAAGAAATTCCATAATAAATCATTTTCACCGAAATTCTGTCTTTCAGGGCTCAACCGAGTTTCCAAAACCTCTACTCTACACTTTTCACATTTTTTTGGGATTTTCTAGAATTTTTCTCAACTTTTTCCGTTTTGCCCTTCCTAAACCGATAATTACGGAAATACTAGCCCGAACCTTATCGAGGTTTCACATCAAAAGTTATTTCATTTCCCGTCTCATTCCTACATTGAACCTCATCCCAATTTTTAATCCTTTATAGCCAGATGAAAATTTTTGGGATGTGACTGAGAACACAGTAAACCAATCATTCATTGCAGAAAAGTTTAAATACATCAAAGTGTAGCTTTTAAGTACTGAGTTCGCAGGACAGAGCAACAAAATAAAAAGAAAAGCACAAAAACAAAATAAAAAAGAACAAAAGGTGCCAACAGCAAAGCTTTCAATCCTCCTCTACTCTTCTTTCCTCTTTTGCCCTGACATCTTTTCCTGCTTGGACATTGGCTTCTCCCATCTCAGCATCAGTAGGAGCAACAACAGCAGCACTAAAAGATTGCCCTAGACCCTCACTAAAGTAACTGGTGGTAGGAATGGTGTTCTCTCATAAGGCCTGTTCATACTCTTGAGGAAAGTTGACATTGAGAGCCGTGGCCATCTCCAACATCAGAGGATCCATAAACCTCTGTCTTCTGAACTCATACGACATGGAAATAGCTTTGTAAACATCAAACTCCTCACTTAGATTTGTCACTTGCTGACTGAGCTTGATAATTTGCTCACTCAAGGAGGTGAGGTTGAAACTAGAGCCACCGTCAGCTGTCTCCTCCTCTGGACCTTCCTTTATTACCCTCTTTCCTCTCTTTCTCTCTCTGTTGGATTTGGAGGCGGCATAGCACCTTGTCATGGTAGGGTCCAAGAGAGAGTTAGATTTGTGCGTCAGTATCCCTTTCACCAAACACATATCTATGATCAAATATAGGAACACCAAAAGAGTCCGAACATTATTGACACAATGATCAATCTAGTCTAGGGCAATAATAGGGATGTCAACCGACTGCATGGTCATCAGGAGGTGCAAAAGGAGCGTGTCCTCTTCAGAGACATCAGAAATATGGGCTAATGGCATTATGTTATAAGTCATGAAGTTCAGCCAAATCCTGGCCTCATCATTTATGTTTTTATACTCGAAGACTTTCCTCCTACCTTCCTTCATAGTCCAACCAGCTCCCTCTACTCTGATTGTTCGGAAAACCTCTTCTTAGGGAACTTCTGTAAGTCTGGTCTGTTGGAAATTGTGCCCTAGGGGCCAATCATTTTGCTATGAACATTGTTGATTTATGAATTTATTAATTACGTTATCATATTGTTTGCATGTTTACTGTGATGACTATCCTTGGATAACTTATGGTTTATCCTAAATGTCCCTGGTCGGTCATCTATGTGGGAGCAGAGATGAAATAAGACCAGTATGACTTTAAAGATATATAGAGATATAAATTAAAGTCATAGGCACATGTAAGAGTACAAGGTGTTGGACCGACCCGCTATGAGAGAGCTGCATGGGTTAAGTCATAAGCTTCTCTCATATACAAACCATGTCACTGTGCCCTTTGACTTGAGATCATCATGGATTCCTACATGAGAAACGCTTAGCTTTGACCTAGTCAAAAGTCACTTTTGACCGAGTGATCATAAAGATTATGTTCAGGCTTAGTGGTTTTTCATGCGGAGGAATGTGAATGGTCAAGATGGAATTTGTCCCTCACATTCGTAGAGAGATATTACTGGGCCCCTCGATGAGTGAGTCTGAGAAATGTATGGCCATACTATAATGGAAAGGTAGTTCCGTTTCTATGCTCAGACTACTCAGGGATCGAGAAAGTAACGGTCATGAATAGGAGGATGATGTTCTCCATGCCTCATCCATGACCAAAATGTCATGTGACAAAAGGGACGCGATATGGTTGTATGAAAGGTTACATCATTCAACGATCTTCATATGATTTAGGTAGTCGTGATGTCTTGCTAGAGACCGCTTACAACTTGTGAGTCATTATAGTTAATGGCCCACTGCCAACTTCATATGGGCCTACAGGGTCGCACACAAAATAGCCCAACACGAGTTATGATGTCCAGATTCATTGAATCTAAGATATGTCCATATTCAATGAATAATATAGGGTGGACGTGTATATATATATAAATTAATTCCGTCATATCTTTATTTTGAATTAAATAAATAGGTGAATTAAATCTGTGAGACGGATTTAATATAAACCATATTTATTTAATTGTTCTCTTATCTGATTAGGCAATATTTGATATTGTAGTAATTTCAGAATTAATTTAGGATTAATTTTGAAATTAAATATCATTCATAAAACCTATAGCATCCTATATATTTGATATTAGGAGCTAGGGTTTTGAGTGAGAGAGTGAAAACACTTGCAGATAAGAGACGGCCAAAAATAGAGAAGGAGGACAAACTCTTTGAAAAACCCTAGACGAACAAAGAGGCGCTAGCACGTCATTCGTGACTGGAGAGCTATTCGTGTGGATACCGGTAGAGGAAGCCGCCGGAGTTGTCGACTTCAAATGACAAAGGAAGCGAGCAGAGGCATCCTGAACGGCGAAATCACCGAGCCACCAAGAAACCGAACATCGAAGGTAATGCTTCTTACTACTTGACTTAAACACGATTTGTAGATCCAGGCAAGGGATTGAAATTTTTAAATTTATTTCCGTTGCGCGTCTTTCAATTCCCTTCATGGTCTTCCATCACCGGTACTCACAGACAGGGACATTGGGCAACTTGTAAAACTTCTTAACAGCCTCATGGGGCAATTTGGTGTAGTATGCATCGGAGAGTCACAAACCCTACAACTTGTAGCCACTAAAGCAAGAGATTGTGGCTTGTTGGAGCGGAGACTCTTAACAGTATTTGCAAGCTTAGACATATCTTGGGATAGCTTGACTAAAAGTGGATCCCTTTCAGCTTTATGATCCCTTGGATCCCTTGAGCCTACATGTTGTCGATTGAGAGCAAAAAGTTTTTATTAACTCCTATGCAGCTCGTGGTTCCATGTTCTTTACGGATCCGTTTGCAGCAGCATCCAAGACTTAGGTAGGCATCACAGGGCAACAATCCATTATAGAAATAATGTGCCAAGTGCTCCTTAAGGATTTGATGATTGGGGCGCCAAGTAAGAATTTCTTCAAACCAGCTCCAGAATTCAAAGAATGACTCGAATAGTTCTTGTTTAGCAGCTGAAATTTCTTTTCGGGCAGTTGAGATCTTGGTAGAGGGGAAATACTTGTCCAAAAATGCTTTCTTTAGACTAGTCCATGACTCATAAGTGTTGTCCATGTAAAGCGGCAGATTCATGTACCATTCTTTCTCTTTTCCCTCTAAGGACAGGTAAAACACTTTCCACATGACATCATTAATGCTTGCTCCCACTGGCTTCATGGACAAACACTGCATGTAGAGAGTCTGGAGATGAAGGTACGGGTTTTCTCCTACAAGACCATAAAACTTAGGCAATGAATGGATCAATTGACCTTTAATTTCAAAATCCGCATTAAAAGTAGGAAAAGCACTAGGCATAGGTTCAAATTTCCTATCAGATTGAGTTAATTCCTTATAGTTCTACCCCTAGGTTGTCAGGGATCCTATTCTGGTCATTATTCTCTCCCTGCCCCTCATTACTACCATTATTAGGTCTATTATAATTGCCACTCCCATTTCCACCATTCGAAGGTATTTCAGCCATGATTTCCTCTGCTACTTCCTCACTCTCTCTAGATGAATGGGATTGGTCTCGTAAAAGAAGTGGGCTATGGGATCCTGTATGTCTACCTCTCCTACCTCTACATGCTCTAGGCATATACAGTTACTCAAAATCAAGCGCAAATAGAGTGAAGGAGAAAAGTAGTGTCAAAACTTTGATATTTACCAAGTTTATATTTCAAAATTGAGACAAACCCAATGATATCAAATAATGCTAAGTGAGTTTAAGGTATATGAAGTGCTATACACTCTCAAAGTATGTTACACCTTACTATCATATCATCTTAGGGTTCAATTAAAACCATCTTAGACCACATTGGATGGTCTTGGGCTCCATTCTATCTCAAAAATGCTAATTTTCGGATTTTCACTGTTCATCAGGTAAAAATCCAGTTTTCTGGCCCAACTTCAAAAATTCATAACTTAATCTAGAAAAATCAAAATAGAGTGGCTTAAAATTCTATAAAAAGCTCTTTGAATGCTCTTTTAGGAAACAATAGTCTTGTAAACCAATTATATTGGAAAAAGCGTCAGGTTTTTGTGAAAGTCACCTCTATCTATTAGGCAAAAACCCTTTTTCCAGATTCTAAATCCTTAACTTTGAAAAACTATTAAAAATCGTGTAGTTAGCCATTTTTAATGTGTTAGCTATCAAAATGATTCTTAGAATGTGATATACAAACATGTTAAATTTTGTAATTAAACACCTTCAGAAACTTAATCAAAACGTCACGTAAAGGTAGCGGTGTCAGTGAATTTACAGCACTGCCAAGCATAATATTACATAACCCAAAAGTCCACGAATTTTTATGGTATGATACCATAATTTTAACCTTCAATCTGCAGCTTGCCCTTGGATGTTTCAGGTCCTAAAATGTTAGATTGCATTTGGGGAATGAGATTTTATTGAAATCCCAATAGCAAATTAACCAACTATATCATCAACAAGCATCATCGTCATGCATAACTACATTAACTACTATTGGTGAACTAGCATGCTTATCATTTGGCGAAATCAATCATGCAAAGGCCAAAGTAAGAAAGTGCAAAGAGCAGCCACATCACAATCAATAAAGTTCATCCACATAATAGCAATTAATCATGCAATAATCAATAATGCCAAGTTAATATTAGTAGTTAGGTTCAACTTGCCACCTTGCTCCAAAAGCTTGAGTTTTCTTTGTTTCTCTTCTTCTCCTTCACAGATATCAAACTCTAGTATGGCAATCCATCGAAAAGGGGAGCAAGAATCATTAACCAAACCAGGTAAAAGCAAGAACATAACTTAAACATAACTCTTGCTCTTTAAAGCTTCCACCTTTGTTCTTTCATTTATGACCTTTATTTTCCATAAATCCTAAAATTGCTTCTTGACTTATTCCCACATGATTTTTCATGTAGATTCTAAATATGTGCCTAGATTTGATAAAATAAAATTCCTCCTTTCAATTCTCTCTTAATTGAACCAAAGGGGTCCTTTAACTAAAAATTACAACTTTGATTTTTAATGCTTCCAACACTTGTTTTTTAGGTTTATCCTACACCATTTTTCATTTTGAGCACAATGGAAGCATTAAAACATTGAAAAACACATCCTAAGGTCTATTTACTGCCTTGGCCAAAATGGTCCATATGATACACAACCAAGGAAACACTTCAAAAATCAACTCACAACCACTTGTAACTACTAGGATCTATTATGCTTTGAAGTGTTCTAGCAAGTATGATCAACAAAACTTCTTTCCCTACATAATAAGCATTTCCTCCAGCACCCAAAAAAGAGAGGAAACAGAAATTTTCAACCATACAAAGGAAGAAAACAAGGCAAGGATCCATTTAGAACCAAGAACTAACCTTGAATCCTTGGTTGTATGATCAAGTTGGTTGCTTTTCCCTTGATTTCTCTTTGAACTCTCTCTTTTCTCTCTTGGTTCCCTCTTGGCCGAAACACCATCTGAATATTAGGGGGAGATGAGCTTGTTTAATGAGCCAAAATATCCCGACCACCATCATAAATGAAATTCCAAGGGTAATTACCCTCTTTAATCTTACTTTCTCTTTCATAATTAACTAAATCCAAATAAAATTAATTACCAAAAGTCAAAATCCTCTCTATTTGAGGAATGACACTTGGCAAGTTCAAATCCTCTCCATTAGGGACTTGACACATGACTAATTGTGAACCATTTGTATTGCAAGACTCTAGTCTTGCTTTATCGGTGCACTTTAACTCTGGGTTTAACTTCGTTTCTATAATTAAAGTATTTTAGCCTTTGTAATTATTTTTTGTCAGATCCCTAATTTATTCTCCTTATTTTTATCTTCCCAAATTGCCCTCTTTGTCTCAAAATTAATTTCCCAATAATTAAATAAAAAGAAAAAACTAATTTCCTTTTCTTTAGGATTTTTCCACTTTCCAAAGGGATTAGGAAAAATCTTGGTTACTTGAAGGTCTTTATTTAATTCCATAATCTCTTATAATTTCTTGGGATATCATAGAAATTTTCTTAGAATTTTATTCTCCTTGAAAATATTTATTTGGAATTTTCCAAATAAAATCCCTTAAATTGGCCTAAATCACCCTTAAATTCTTTTGTAATTTCTCTAAGGGTAATTTGGTCATAAAACCAATTTTATAATCTCATATAATTCTCAAAGGATATCATCCTTATTTTTTCCCTTAATTTTCTAAGGCTTGAAAATATTATTCCATAATTATATTTGACCAATTTTCCTTAATTAGTTAAATTTTCATAATTGGCTTGGAAAATCATAATAATTATTTTCCACCAAAATTCTTCTAATTCTCCTTATCATTTTTGGCCCTTAATTATTTAGGAATATTTCTTATTCCTAACTACCATAGTACTGGATGTGACAAAGTATGTGCAGAAAGCAAAGCTATGTAAAAAGAGCAAACCTAAACTCTCAGAAAGATTTCCGGTGGAAAATCAGCTTAGGTTGCAACATGAAGTACCCAGGTCGCGACTTGCGTTAACAGAGAGCAACCTTGAAAGAAAATGAAAATAACGTCACGACTTGAAAAAGTCTAGGTCATGACTTGAACAGACCGATAGTAACATTGGAAAACAGAAATCTGAGATCGTGACAAGCCATAAGTCAGGTCGCGACATAGGCACTGAGATCACGACTTCAAGAGTGTGAGGTCACGACTTTAAGTTAGAAAGAGCTACCTTCGCAAAACCGTTGAAAAATTCACTAAGTTTTTCAGCCAGATGCTCAACAAACTATGCACAGAGTTTAAAACTTCAAGCAATTGGCCAAAACACTCAGGATCAAGTTAAAACAAAATGTAAAATGTTGTGCAAGAAATGCCAAAGTATAGAAAAGCAAGACATTTGTTACTATTTACTAAATGCAAAAGCTAAGTTCAAACACTAGAACTCAAGGAGAATTGACCCAAATCATAATGGTATGAAAAACCAATTACTAGGGAACCAATTTCTTGGCTTCCTGGCAACGGCACCATTGATCAGACAGGGATGTCACCTTCCGGGTCATCAAAATTTGTGATTGCACCAAATAATGTAGTATAAGGTGCAACCAATCGTTCTTCTTAAGGAGCGCTTCATTAGAAAACAATCTAGTCTAAATTGGTAATAGAAAATGATGATTTAGGTAAAGAAAAGGGGGGTTTCAACTGTTTAAGGTGGTGCAATAAATAAAAAGTGCAGAGAATTAAATGTTTTTGGTATTTTAATTGAATGAAGAAATATTTTGGATTAAAAGGGAATTATGGTGAAAAAATCTCTTGATGATAGAAACTCAGCTATCACTGCTCGTTAAAAAGATTGGGAGTTTTAGAAAATCTCTAAGTTTAAAGAAAACCCCAAGTAATCACTTGGGTCGAATGTCTTAATTAATAAAAACTTACTTTAATCAAAGTTAATTAACATCTCTTAAAACATTGTTAGAAACCACTTAGAGGGTAGATGAATGGATGATGCAAATGTCTTCAGAAAGTCAATCGACAATCATTAAAAACCAAGCACACAGATTAATCACCAATGATCACTGATAATTAAATAAACATAAGGATTCAAAACTGATAGATATATATGAACTAACATTACAGCATCCAATCCAAATACAATGAAATAGTCTAAACACAAGATTTACAATCATAAATCAAGTCTGAAATAGAAGTACAAAAGATTCCTAAATCTAGAAATGTTCAACACAACATTAAGCACAAATTTAGACTATAGAAAAACTCCCCGACTAAGTCCTTGAGCTCAAGCTTCGTCCTCCATCACCCAAAGGCTAAGGGTTTAGCCTCTCATGCCTTTAAGCTGATCGCAATCACTCCAGGAATGAACAGTCTTGGTTGATGCTAAAAATGGGGTTGGAAAAATGGAGAAGGTGTTTAAAATGGTTTAATCAGTTTAGAAATACAAAAAATGATGAAGAGATGAAGAAAAATGGAGGTTTTGGGTGTAGGATCAATAGAAGCTCAAGAGAGAATGGAGGAGGCTACTATCCTTGCAAATCTACAGAATGGAAGACTCCCTTTTTATGGTGGCTGCCTCCCTTAGGTGTAGAAGCTCAAAAACCTATTTCAAAACGCACAGCTTCACTTAATGCACTCAGGTCGCGACCCCAGGATTGTCAGGTCGTGACTTAGGAGGCCCAGGTTGCGACCTCAGAAGTGTCATGTCACGACCTGACAGGATAGAAAGCATTCATCTTAACTTAGGTCTAAAAACACGCAGTTTCATTAAAAGGGCATCCAAGTCGTGACCTCAACAGTCCGTGTCGCGACCTGGGGAGGCAGAATACCCCAAGCTCTTGTGTTTTGGTCCTTGTAACTTTGTGGCTCCATCTGTACTCCATCTTGGGTCTTGGATCCTTCTTTAATTACCTGAAAAATCAGGACAAAGAGCTTTGTAAAGACTAACTGATTTCAAATCAAGGCAATTGTAATTAAGGAGAGAAAAATGACCCTTTTTACCCCTTAAACAGCAAAATACAAAGCATAATGCAATGTAACAAATAGGTATAAATGCATGCATAATGAGGGTAAAAGTGTTGCAAAACATTAGAAAACACTTGAGAAGATGATATAAAGATTGGGTTCCATCACCTACAAAAGAGGGAGGGTAATCAGATAGACCTAAATTATTATTAAACCAAGCCATAAGAAAGCTAAACAATCAATTCCCAAAGAGTTTTTAAGTCTAACTTTGAAAGAAATAGGGTAAGAAGCTTTTTTTTTTTTTTAAACAAGGGACCCTTCACTGCGACGAAAAGAAGGGCTTGCCATGGTAAAGCTGTCTCGAAGGGCAGAATGTGTGATCTAGTACAGCACGCTACGCTACAGAGAAACACAAAGTTGGCCGCGGCAAAGCTATCCCGAGGCAAAAAGAAGTCTAGAACTATAGGTTATGTCGTGGCGAAAGACAAAGTTTGTCGCGATGAATAGTTCCTGAACACCAGAAAAATACAAAATAGTGAAATAGAAACAGTAGCAGAAAGAAATTAAAAGGCACAAACACTTTGCAAAACCTCTAAAATTTCAAAACTAACCTCAAAAATGCAAAGAATGCTATGAAATGTACGAAGCTATATGCGAAAAGAAAACTAAAATCAAGATCTTTGTTTGTATATCTCAAAATTTTTTTGCAATGCAAAAATGTAATCTAAGAGCCTCACTAATCCCAAATCAACTAAGGTTGACAATTAACTAGCCTAGGGAACCAATTGCTTAGCTCCCCAGCAACAGCGCTATTGATTTGACCGTGTCATTACACCTTAGGGTCAAATGCAAGAAATTCACCAAATTGCAAGGATTGCAGCATAATGATGCAACTCAGGTCGTGTTCACTTTTGGGAGCCTTTATTGATGACCTAAGCTAGACTAAATGCCATGCAATGCAATGAAATGAGGTTTTGGGTTTTTAAGATTAAATTGAATTGTGATTAAACTATATGCAATGGAAATAAACCTAAGCTACTATATTTTTTGGGGGTATTTTTGATAAGATGATGATGGAATGGAAACGGATGATAGGAAACCTCTTGAAAATAGTTTTAATGGCAATCATAGTTTACTTAAGATATTGGGAGTTTCATAAAATCATTAGGTTTTCTAGAATAACAACCTCAATGACTCATTGAGTCTAATGTTTAAATCAATGAACTTCATTAATGAAAACATTGTTAATCTCTCTTAATGTGTAATTTGAGAATGATCATACAATTGGTTCATTGCAACCCAAAATCAACTCAATATCAAAACATGACCATGCAAGATAAGAGAGAATCAAGAGAGTTGCAAGGAAACATATATGTGACTACATATATTGAAGCACAGAATTCAATATTAACCAGTCCAAAGTACAAATGTAAATCATTAACCAATAATTACAATAACAATCCCAAGTTCCTAACTAAGAATTTACAACTCTTAGACCTAGAAAGCCATAAATCATAGCTAAAAATTGAAAACTGAAACTAAACTCCCCTCTGAAGTTTGGAAACTCATGCCACTCTACCATTCTTCAAGAGTTGATAAACCCTAGCCCTCCATAGCTTCAAGAAAAGTGCCAATTGGAGTGAATCTATCAACTATGGTAGCTAGGAGTGGAAGGAAATGAGATGGAGTAAAGGAAAGGTGAAGGAAATGGATGGGGAAGAAGATGGAGGTAAAGAGGTAAGAAGATGAGAGAATAGAGGTGTTAGAGATGAGAGAATTAAGTGATAGGTCGAAAATAGGGTTTCTAAGGGTTTTAGGGGTCAATCTAGGTTGGATCATAAGAGTAGAGAGTCCATTTTTGTGTTCTGGATCCGAATCTAACATTAATGATACGAAGGAGTTGGCCACGGTGAACTCAAAAGTTTGTCGCGATGAACTATTACAGAAAAGAGCTTCAGTAAGATTTTGATAGTTGAGCATAGCGAACTCAAAAGTTTACTGCAGTGAACTATTCTAGAAAGGAACTTCAATAAAATTCTAAGAGTTTGTCGTGACAAACTTAAAAGCTTGCCATGTGAAGTATTCCAGAATAGTTATTGATGCACATTTTCACTTTTTGCCATAGCATAGCATTTCTTTGGCTGCAACCAACTACTCCAAATTCAATATGTTGACTTCTCATATTGTGTAATGCTTTGGTCTTCAATCTTGGCTCTAATTCTCAAGTGTCTTATAATGAAAAGCAACAATTTGAAGCATCAATTGTCCTAGAAATCAAGTGAATACAATTAATAACTAATTATGACAATTTTACCCTCAAAAAACACTAACTTAAAGCAAGGACTTTTAATCTAAATTAAGCACAACTATCATCAAAAGGAGCTAAAATCTATGATAAAAACCCTTAAAATTATATGAAATAACATAGAACAATTGGGTTCAATCACTGTGTCCACAAATGTTGTATCTTTTTTCTGTACGTTTTTTTCCTTTTCCCATCCTTATTTTTCATCATATACTTCTATCTCACGTTTTTCTTTATTTCCCACTTTTACCCCATATCCTTTTCTTTTCTCTCATATTGCTTACCAATTTTGGTTGTGAGGATTACCACAAACTAATATTGTCTCTTGATTTTGTTGAGCTTCAATCAAGAATATTATAGGAGGTAAGCTTGACTGGTAAAAGACAAGAGTGTTTTGCATCAGTTTAAAATCCAAATTTGAGAGAAACATGAGTGGCATAAATTGTTTTGAGTGAAACACATGAGTAGAGTAGTGAGGTCTATTTTTCTCTTTGTTTCTAACCTTTCAGGTACCAAATATGTATGGTCATAAGGAGCTTAGGGAATATCTCAAATCCTTCCTAAAAGAAGTCCAAAAGCTAAATGCTGAAGAAGACCATTTGAAGTCTAATCACAACTTCAAGTATAAAGTACATAGAAGATTGCAGGAGTTAAAACAAGACTCTATGAATGTTGAGGACTATTATCATGAGATGGAGTTAGCAATGACTAGAGCTGGTATAAAAAAGACTCCAGAAGCCACTATAGATCGTTTTATAAGTGGGCTTAATCCTAGATTAGCCCATGTTATGTAGTTTTATAGAGATTGAAGATTTGGTTCCTCTACTTAGCAAGCATGAAAAAGAACTCAAGAAAAGACAATGCTCCTCTTCAAAGAAGAATGATCAAGAGAAAGATGTCGTCTCCATATACAATTCAAATAACATTGACTCCAGTGTTGTGGATAACTATGAAAAAGAAGAGAGCTTGAGTAAAGAAAGAAGTGAAGTATCTCAATACTGTCAAAATAATGAGAGGAAAAAATGAGAGTGTTGATCTGAGTGAAAAGAAAGATGAAAAGAATTTTGAGAAAAAAGAGATTAAAAGTGATTGCATGGATATTTCTTTGATTACTAACCATCTTAATCATTATTTGCCTTATGATTCTAGTGTGTTGCAGGTAGTCAATTTGATTCCTAAAGAGCCATCTGATAGATTCTCATTTCATTCAAACAATATTGAAACACATTCTAATGACCTAAATCTTGTTATTCTTGATGACTTGTTGTCTTTAAGATGCCTTGAACTTCATACATTAGATTTTAATTGTGACATGAATTTTGTTTTTCATAGGTGTTCTTATCGTATGCATATTGTGGTTAAGAGGCATTCTTGTTACTTGGATATTGTTGTTGCTTTAGGTTATTTTGTAGGTATGTGAGGGATACACATGATCATTTATATTTGCGTACATGTGAGAAAGAAAAGATTTCTAACCCAAAGTAATTTTCACCAGCTTCCAATATTAGAGTATCTTCAAGTGACTTCAAGGAATCAAGATCCTTTTTAAGATCTTGCTAGGACCCATAACATAACTTACATAGTTCTTCTACTTAGTAAGTATTATTTTCAAATTGCTTTTGCAAATTCTAACTTCTTCCCTTTTGATCCAAGTCAAGATTTGAGAACGAATCTTTTCAAAGAGTGAGGGAATGATAGCATACTAGGAGGCGTTGACTATGGAGGTCATAAAGCCCAAATAGCACTTTAGTTAGAGGCCCAATAAGCCCTCCAAAGTAGTTAAGGAATTTATAGCTTGAGAATAATACTTATGTAAAGGAGGACATGGATCATTCCTTGGATGATGACATGTATACATACGGAGCTTAACGTGACATATGAAAGGCCACCCCAAAAACCACCATGGCATATAAGTCATCGAAGTATGAACACTTGGACCTTGAGAAAAATAAAAGCATATTCTAAGAGACCAAAAGGAGCATTTGAAGCCAATTTCCATGTTGTTGAAGGCCCAACACAATTATATAGCATCGAGGAGTCTATTGGAGCTATAATCTTTTAAATTAGGGCCCAAATGCATTGTGCTATGGACCATGGTAGTTCCAAAATGCGATTCAACCACATTCAAACCCAAATAGATGTCTAAAAGGCCCATTTATGCTTTTGGAAGTGAATAGCAATGAAGATCCATTTGGAAGGTCCAAGAAGATTCAAGAAGCATCAAGAGTGATACTATTGACATTAATTAGGATTCTGTTTGTTTTAATTAGTTTCCTATTTTCAAATAGCAGACTTGTTCTTGAAGTTTAAGTTATTTCGTTTTATTTCTATGTAATAAATGATGTCTCCCATAGTCAAATAATCATTAATGAGGCATCATTCCTAGGATTTATATCTTAACAAGCTAATTCTAGAGTGTCCTATGGTTGCCTATATATAGGCTACGTTTTTGTACTTAAAATGAAAATTTAGATGAATGAGGATTGAGTTTGTTTCTCTCTATGTGAGCTTTGCTTGCATCCTTGTATTCTCGTGAGAATACTCAATAGTATTAAGGGATTGATCAACCTTGTGGTGTCTTCATGGCTAGGGTTGTAAGAGATAGGTTCTCTTAAGGTTCTACCTAAATCAACTGTTTGTTTGTTACTTGATTCTAGCCAATCCATATGTCCCCTTATATCACCTTTGGCTTACATTCATCTCTATTTCTTATTCTTAGGCCTTGAGACTTCATCTGAGTCTCTAACTTCCTCTTTTCTCAATTTTAAAAAAACTTTTCCTTTACGATTTAGTCCTTGGGAATCCAACTGTCCTTCTAGGGAATCTCTAGGACCACTGCCAAAAAAGGTCTGGTAGCCTATCCATTTTTAGACTAATTCTGGTACTTATAGGCCCAAAATTCGGGATGTGACCAAGTATCCATACCCTAATTACTCACATACCATGATGGCCTTCTAGATAAGCATTCTTTGAGTTTTAAGTTCCTTGAATACTCTAGAGTGCTTGTTGGGCCTCTAATTGAATGAGTGCTATTTGGGCTTCATGACCTCCATATTATCACACCTTACTATCGGATCCACTTAGGGTTTAATTAAAACCATTTTAGATCACCTTGGATAGTCTTGGGCTCAAAAATCCATGAAAAATGCTAATTTTCAGATTATTACTGTTCATCGGGTAAAAATCCAGTTTTCTGGCCCAATTTCAAAAATTCATAACTTAATCTAGAAAAATCAAAATGGAGTGGTTCAAAATTCTATAAAAAAGATCTTTGAATGTGATTTCAAGTAAAACTAATCTTGTGAACCAATTCCATTTAAAAAAAGCATTAGGTTTTTGTGAAAGTCACCTCTGTCCATTTGGCAAAAATCCTTTTTCTAGATTCTGAACCTTAACTTTGAAAAATCATTAAAAATCATGTAGTTTGCCATTTTTAACGTGCTACCTATTGATTTGAAGCTCAGGATGTGAAATTTAAGAATACCAAATTTTGAGTAGAAATTCTTTCAGTAACTTACTAAAACGTGGCTCTAAACTAGCGTCCTGCTAGATTACAGCTCCAATCATACATGCTTATACATAACCAAATACAAATATTTCCTCATGGTTCATCACCATATTTATCCTTGGATTTACAGCCTCCCTTTTGATGATTCAGTCTCTAAAATATTAGTTACATATGGGGGATGAGATTTCAATGAAATCCCAGTAGCAAGATCAATCAACCAAAACATTAACATGCATCAATTACAAGCATTCCAACCTTTTGCTATTAATAGGGAACTATTTTACCTCACACATGTAGCACTCTAACATACAATAGCCAAGGCACATAAAGCAATGAGTATAGCTACACAATCATCATCATCATCATCATCATCATCATCATCATTTAGTTCAACCACATAATAGCACATGAAATTGCATAGCAATCAATGCAACACTCAACATTAAGGTTAATTAAATCTTACTACCTTGATCCAATGCTCTTTGATTTTCTTGTTCTTCTTTCTTGCTTCCACAAATGCCAAATCGTAACATGGCAATCCACAAAAAGGGTAGCAAGAATCACCAACTATTCCTAATAAAAATCAATAACATAATTCAAGGATAACCTTTGTCCCTTAAAACTTCTACCTTTGTTCTTTAAATTTTAGAGTTGGTTTTCATAAACCCTAAAAATTCCCTCTTGACTCATTCCAACATGATTTTTCATGTAGATTCCAATTATCTACTTGGATTTAACAAAATAAAATCCCTTCTTCCAGTTTTGAACTGACTGAACCATTAGGGTTTAAAATCCAAAAATTACAACTTTGATTATATGGCTTCCAACACTTGTTCTTTAGGTTTACCCTACACTATGTTCCATTTTGAACACAATGGAAGCCTCAAAACTTTGAAAAACAAATCCTAAGGTTTAGTTTTGGTCTTGGCCAAACCATACCTCATGGAGTTCAACCATGAAAAACTTTTCAAAACAACACTAAACCACTTGAAACCACCTTGATTCATAGTATCTTAACTATGTTTAACAACAACACCTCCTTCCCTACACTATACCCATTTCATCCTGTAACAAGAAGGGACAACAAGTGATTTTTCTAACCATACAACTCAAGAAAACAAAGCAAGGAACATCTTAGAACAACTTACCAAGTTTGAATCTTAGTTGGAAGATCAAAGTAGCTTGCTTTTCTCTTGATTTCCCTTCAAGCTCTCTCTTTTTCCCTCTCTTTCTCACTTGGCCAAAATGTTATCTAATTATAGGGGAAGAAGAGTTCAATTAAGGCATTAAAATATCCCAACCACCATCATAAATGAGTTGCCAAGTGTCACCTTCCTACTTAGTCTTGAAATTTCTCTCTTAATTAAGTAAATCATAATGTAATTAAAATCCAAAGTCAAGATCCTCTCCACTTAATGCTTGACACTTGGAAAGTCTTAATTACCATCCATTAGAGGCTTGACAAGTGGCAACTTGTGGGCCAAGTAAAGTGCAAGACTCTAGTCTTCACTTTATAGGTGCACTTTTACTCCGTGTTTAACTTCTTTTCTGTAATTACAGTGCTCTGGCCTTTGTAATTATTTTCTGTCAGATCCATAAATTATTCTCCTCATTTTTATCTTCTCAAATTTTCCTCTTTGTCTCAAATTTAATTTCCCAATAATTAAATAAAAAAGAAAACTAATTTCCTTCTCTTTAGTGATTTTTTCACTTTTCAAAGGAATTGGAAAAAAATCTTGGATACTTGAGGGTCTTCTTTTAATTCCATAATCACTTATAATTCTTTGGGATATCATAGGAATTTTCTTAAGATTTTATTCTCCTTTCAAATATTTATTTGGAATTTTCCAATTAAAGGACCTTAAACTAGCTTAAATCGCCCTTAAATTCCTTTGTAATTTCTCTAAGGGCATTTTGGTCATAATACCAATTTTAAAATCCCATATAATTCTCAAGGAACATTGTCCTTATTTTTTCTTAATTTTCTAAGGCTTGGAAATATTTTTCCATAATTATTCTTGACTAATTTTCCTTAATTAGTCAAACTTTTCATAATTGGCTTGGAAAACTATAATAATTATTTTCCACCAAAATTCTTCTATTTCTCCTTGTCATTTTTGACCCTTAATTATTTAAGAATTTCCCTATTCCTAAATGCTATATTACTGGATGTGACACATATCGAATGCCTTTCGGGATGCTATCCCTGACTGAGTGCTATTTTGACTTCATGACCTCCATATTGAGTGCCTCCTAGTATGCTGTCAATAGCTCTCCAAAATTCCACCAATTGGACCATGAACTGAAAGCCATTTTATCTCAAAAATTTCATGTGCATATAAGAATGAAATTCTATCAATGACTCAGAATTCGAATTGGCTTCACAAAAAGAAATCATGAATTTGTGTGAGATTCTAGAAGAAAAATTCCACCATTCAGGCCTCCAACTAAAAGCCATTTTATTTCTTTGACTTCACACGCATGAGGATTAAATTTTCTCTTTACCTCGGAATTCTGCATGCCTTCACAAAAAAACTAAAGATTTTGTATGAGGATTCTAGAAAGCCTTCAAAAATTCGACCAATTATGAACTGAAAGCCATTTTATGTCACCAATTTTACGTGTGTGAGAATGAAGTTCTCTTATTGACTCAAATTCGGCATCACATCACCAAAAAAAATCACGAATTGACGTGAGGATTCTTGACTAGTGAAACGCTTTAGAAAATTCCACAATTCAGGCCATCAAGTAAGAGCGAATTTATATCTTGGACTTCACATGCATGAGAATGAAATTCTCTCTTTAGCTTGGAATTCAGCATCGCTTCACAAAAAAACACATGATTTTGCTTAAGGATTCTAGAATAGTGAGTAGCACTCTAAAATTCCACCAACTGGGTCATGAACTAAAAGTCATTTTATTTCAGTCATTTTGCATGCATAAGAATGAAATTCTCTCCTTGCATTAGAATCTAATGTTGCTAAACAAAGAAACTCACAATTTTGTGTGAGGATTCTAGAAGGTGAATTGTCACATCCCAAGAATTTTCACTTGGACATAGGGAATAAAAATCGGGATGAGGGCTAATGTAAAAACTAGATGGGGAGATGAATCAACTTTTGATGTGGAACACCGATGAGGTCCGGGTTGGTATTTTCATAAGGGAAAACCATATTGGAGGTACCTGTATTTTTTGTAAATTTTTAATTTGGTACCTATGTGTTTTTTGTTCTTAACTAAATCTTTAATTTTGCTCAATTAACATCATTAATTCTTATATAGAGACTAAAAATGCCAATAGAACAAAGTTATAAGAGCTAATGTTGCTAAAAAAAATAAAATTAAATGTTTAATCAAGAGGAAAAAACACATAGGTACCAAATTAAAAATTGAGAGAAAGTAGAGGTACCTATGATATGGTTTTCCCTTTTCATAATTATCGGTCTAAGAAGGGCAAAATGGGAAATTTGGAGAAAAATTCTAGAAAACTCTTGAAAAATGGGAAACGTATAAATTAGAGGTTTTGAAAACTTGATTAAGACCCAAAAGGTGGAATTAGGGTGAAAATAAATTATTATGGCATTTCCCGTAAACAAAGGTTTTTCTGGAAAATATTGGAAAATCAGAGGAAAATAATTATTTTAATTAGTTAGAGGTCTCAATAAACTTGGAGAAAAGATTAATACATCATTTAAATATTTATTTGAATTTATAAATTTAGTTTTAGGCTTTGAAAGCTCAGGAATTAATTTTAGGGAATTTATTTTCCCTCAGAATTACCGATAGAGGCCTAATAGGAGAAAATTCAAAATAAATACCTAGAAGCGGCAAAAAATTCTGAAAATTTTTAGATCATGTTCTCATATTAAAAGGTGAATTATCATGAAGAAAAATAAATTTTTGGAGGTTTAGAAAAATTATAGAATGTTAATAGTGAAGAGTAACCGATAAAGTTTCAAATTGGTTTGAGATTTTGATTTGGATTGTGGGCCATCTTTTTGGACCAGACCAAACCATTTGTAGGACCCACATTGAGCCCAATAAGAGCCCAATTTTGTTTGCTTGCTGGCTACTCTAAAAATTAATTAAACAAATTGCAAAATTAAAGGATAATTGTTGGAAAAACCTAGAGTTTGGACACTTGTTCAAATCTAAACTTCCCTTGTACCTGATGGTTGCCAACACACCCTCTTATCTATCATTTTGGTCATCCAAGTCAGGGGAAAAATGGCAGATCAAATTTTCTATAAATACCCCCTCCTAAAATACAAAATAATGTTGAAAATTTAAAAAAAAACAAGGGGAGACTCTGTCACTGTAGCTCTAGCTCCATTTGGCCGAAATTTTTAAGTGTTTTAAGCAAGAAATCATTCAACTTACACCAAGAAAACATTAAGGTATGCTTAAGTGTCACATCCAGCAATAGGGTAAATAGGAATAAGGAATATTCTTAAATAATTAAGGGTAAAAAATGATAAGGAGAAATAGAAGAATTTTGGTGGAAATGATTATTATGATTTTTCCAGACAATTATGAAAATTTGGCTAATTAAGGAAAATTGGTCAAAGATAATTATGAAAAAATATTTTCAAGTCTTGGAAAATTAAAGAAAAATAAGGATAATATCCTTTGAGAATTATATGGGATTATAAAATTGGTTTCATGACCAAATTACCCTTAGAAAAATTACAAAGGAATTTAAGGGTGATTTAGGCTAATTTAAGGCCTTTTTATTTAGAAAATTCCAAATAAATATTTGCAAGGAGAATAAAATCCCAAGAAAATTTCTATGATGTCCCAAGGAATTACAAGAAATTATAGAATTAAAAAGAGATCATCAAATATCCAAGATTTTTCCTAATTATTTGGAAAAGTAGAAAAATCAATAATGAGAAGGAAAATAGTTTTTCTTTTTATCTAATTAATGGAAAATTGAGTTGAGCTAAAGAGAGCATTTTGGGAAGAGAAAAATGAGGAGAATAATTTATAGATCTAATAGAAAATAATTACAGAGGCCAGAGTACTATAATTATAGAAAAAAATTAAACTCGGAGTAAAAGTGCACTGATAAAGTGAAGATTAGAGTCTTGCACTTTACTTGCCCACAAGTTGCCACTTGTTAAGCTCCTATTAGAGAGTAATTAAGGTTTCCAAATGTCAAGCATTAAGTGGAGAGGATCTTGTGTCACACCTTACTATAATATTGACTTAGGTTCCTTTCAAAATCATTTTTGACCACATTGGATGGTCTTGGGCTCACTTTTTACCATAAAAACGCTAATTTTCGGATTTTTACTGTTCATCGGGTAAAAATCCAGTTTTTCTGGCCCAACTTCAAAAATTCATAACTTATTCTACAAAAATCCAATTGGGGTGGTTCAAAATTCTAGTTAAAGCTCTTTAAGTCCTCTTTCAAAAAAAAAAATCTCATTGTCCAATTCTTTATGAGAAAGCGTCAGGTTTTTGAGAAAACAACACTGTCCATTTGCGAAAAACCCTGATGTCCAGATTCTGACAATTAACTTTGAAAAATCATTATAAATCGTATACTAGGCCATTTTTAACGTATTAGCTATAAATTTGAAGCTCAGGATGTCATCTTTCATCATACCAAATTTCATGATTTAACGCATTCAGGAACATAATCAAAAAGTCACGTGAACCGGTCAGGGTCAGTGTGCTTCCAGCACTGTTAGTTTAATATGTACATGACCAAAATATTATCACGAAATTTTGTGGCTAAACTCCACAAATCAACCTTCAATCTGCAGCTTCCCCTTGGAGGATTCAGGTCCTAAAATGTTACATTATTTTTAGGGGATGAGATTTTTGAAAATCCCAGTAGCAAATTAACCAACTATAACACCAAGCAAGCATTATTATTATGCATGATCATATTAGCTACTATTGGTGAACTAACATGCTTATCATTTGGCAAACTCAAACATGCAAAGGCCAAAGCAAGATACTATAAAGAGTAGCCATATAACAATCAAGAAAGCTCAATCACAATAATAGTAATTAACCATACAATAATCAACAATGCTAGTTAGTGGTAGTAGCTAGGTTTAACTTACTACCTTGTTCCAAAAGTCTTAGCCTTTCTTCCTTCTCCTCTTTTCCTTGGCAAATATCAAACCCTAACCATGTGATCCAACAAAAATGGTAGCAAGAATCATTATCTAACCATGAAAAAGCAAGAACATACATCAAAATGATTCTTGAACCATAAAGTTCCCTCCTTTGTTCACTAGTTTTAGATTTGGTTCTCTTTAACCCTAAAAATCACTCCTTGACTTGTTCCTACATGGATTTTCATGTAGATTCCAAAAATGGGCTTAGATTTATGAAAATAAATTTGCTTCTTCCAGCCACACCTTGACCAAACTACTAGAGGTTTTGACCCAAAATTTTCAGCTTTGCTTTTAAGCTTCCAACACTTGTTTCTTCTAGTCTACCCTACACCATTCCTCATTTTAAGCATCATGGAAGCCTTAAAACAATGAAAAGCTCATCCTAGGTTCCAGTTCTTTACTTGTCCGAAAATAACTCTCACAACAACAACCATAAAAAATGCTTTAAAATCACTTAAACTCACTTGCCAACACTAGGATCTAGCTTGTGTTGTTGTGTCTTAGCAAGTGTTATGATCAAAACTTCTTTCCCATTTTTTATTAATCAGTTTGGTCCACATTAAGAGAGGGAAGAGACAGATTTTAAACCATAAAAATGAAAGAAAACAAAGTAAGAACACCTCTAGTACCAAGATCTGACCTTGCAACTTGCTTGAATGACCAAAGGTGCTCCCTTTCTTCTTGTTTTCTCTCAAACTCTCTCTTTTTCTTCCACTTCCTCCCTTGCACGAAATATGGGTCTGAAAATGGGGGGGGAAGAGCTGATTAGTTGGCTCAAAATATCTCAACCACCCTCTTTAATGATAGTCCAAGTGTCATTACACTACTAAGTCTTGATTCCTCTTTCCTAATTACATAATTCCAAATGAAATTAATTACTAAAGTCAAAATCCTCTCCATTTATGGAATGACACTTGGCTAATTCAAATCTTCTCCTTCAAGAGCTTGACACATGGCTCAATAGGATCCCTTGGATTTGCAAGACACCAATCTTGCTTTATCGGTATACTTTAGGCTCTAAGTTTAACTTCTTTTCTATAATTACAGTAACTTAGTCTCTGTAATTATTTTCTATCAGATCCTTAATTTATTCTTCTCATTATTATCTTCCTAAATTGCCCTCTTTGTCTCAAAATTAATTTCTGAATATTTAAATAAAAAGGAAAATTAATTTCCTTCACTTTAGGGATTTTTCCACTTTTCACATTTATTTGGAAAAATCTTGGACACTTGAGGGTTTCCATTTAATTCCATAATTCCTTATAATTACTTGGGATCTCATAGAAATTTTCTTGGAATTTTATTCCTCTTAAAATATTTATTTGGAATTTTTCAAATAAAATCCCTCAATTAGCCTAAATCACCCTTAAATTCTCTTATAATTTCTCTAAGGGTAATTTGGTCATAAAACCAACTTTATAATTTCATATAACTCTCAAAGGATATTATCCCTATTTTTCCTTAATTTTCCATGGCTCGAAAATATTTTTCCTTATTTACATTTGACCAATTTTCTTTAATTAGTCAATTTCCTATAATTGGCTTGGAAAATTACTGTAATTATTTTTCACCAAAATTATTTGACTTTTCCTTATTATTTTTAATCCTCAATAATTTGAGAATATTTCTTATCTCTAATTATCATAATGCTGGATGTGACATCTTGACTTTGGAATTTAACTAAATTATGATTTACTTAATTAAAAGGGAAATTTCAAGAAGGAGTAGGCTTTTGACACTTGGCATCTCATTAATGTTGGTAGGTAAGATGTTTTTGGCACATTAAATGAGCAATCCTCCCCCATTTTTCAGATATACAATTCGACCAAGAGGAAGGAGAGAGTGATTTTCCATATTGGTTAGTCCAAGCAAGAGAAAAGCAAGCTACTTTGATCTTCCAACTAAGATTCAAGTTTAGTAAGTTGTTCTAAGATGATTCCTTGCTTGTTTACTTAAGTTGTATGGTTGGAAAATTTTGTTTAGCCTCTTTTTAGTTGCTGGACGAAATGATCTTCATGTAGGGGAGGAAGTTTTATTGTTCAAACTTGTTAAAACACTTCAAATCTTGGTTATTTCAAGTGGTTACAAGTAGATGTAGGTTGTTTTTGAAGAGATTTTCTTGTTATGTTTCATAAGGAGCTATTCGGCCAAGACAAGAACTAGATCCTAGGATGTGTTTTTTAATATTTTGAGGCTTCCATTGTGTTTAAAATGGAAACTAGTGTAGGATAAACCTAAAGAACAAGTGTTGGAAGCCATAGAATCAAAGTTGTAACTTTTAGATAACGAACCCCTTTGGCTCGACCAAGCTGGAACTGGAAGAAGGAATTTTCTTTTGTCAAAACCAAGTAGATATTTCAAATCTAAAATGCCCTACCTTTAACCCCTTAGAGTACACATTCATAAGCGTTATGGTTCAAGCAGATCATGAGACAAGCACGTGGATTTAAAATTTCAACATAATTACCCGGGTTAGTATTTACTGTTTAATTTCCAGATTACAGGTCCAACTTCAAAAATTCATAACTAATTCCATAAAAATCGTATTGGGGTGTTCTAAAATTCTACAGAAAGATATTTTGATTCTCTTTAAGAAAAAAATATCCGATTGGACTTATCCTTGCCCAATTCGTACAATTTAATCAATAAATATTACTGTTTATTTCGTAAAATCTGGAACTTCCAGATTCTGTGCCTCAACTTTAGAAATTTGTATCTCCTTGTGTAGACATCCAATTGAGGTGATATACCACTCATTTTAAAGCTTGGGATGTGTAATATACGTCTGAAAAATATACTGATTTAACTTGTTCACTTGATAGGTCAAACTAGAGCTACAAACTCACTGCTCCAGGACCTACGTTTTATCCCTTAACATCTCTTAACTTTAATACTTTTTATTTATTTGGCATACATAACAAGAGCTTACTCTTTCCTATTCATGCTCATACACTTCCATTCATTCTATAAATATTATAATTAATTACATGGCATCATAGGCATCTATAATATAAATTACATAACAGGAGAATTACACATTGAATAATAATATCATTCATTAACATGAACAATTCTCCACTTTCTTCTCCTTGCTTCTCATGCCATTATTGCCCATCATTGATTGACCTAAATGGTCAGTTAGAGAGGGGTGAGATTCAAGAGAATCTCAGTAGCAAACAATACCATATTAATTATGCTAGATGGATGCTAATGCACTACACGCAACTTGTTTATTCTCTTGTTAATTAGTGACATATTAGCATGCTCAAAGCTAACTTCTTGATGCATGGCCATGGATACATAATCTACTCATCATGAATAGCAATTACAATAGCTGAAACATGTCATATTAACATTTAAATAACATGTACAGAGCAACACACAAGCATACAATATCAAGCAATGACAATAGGTAAGTTCACTACCTTGCACCTCAAGCTTTCCTCTTATTTTTCCTTTGACTCCCTTGATTTTCCAACCATGTGGGCATTCGTTCAACATCACCAAACATCCTCTTTGATGTTTTAAGGTCCTAAACATAGTCACATTGATCATACAATCTATTAGGACCACTAGATTACCTAAGGTTCAAGACTATCTCTCTTGAACTTAACCTCTTTCTCTTAATTTTAGGGTTTTCTTTCTAGTTTTTCTAACATAAATCTTATCATTTCCCATCCTTAAAATCCTTAAGATCCATTTCTTGTCAATTAGGACCACTTTAGATGGCCTTAGATTCAAGAAGATCAAATCTGAAAATTTTGCTTCGCAGGTACTGTTCACCCAAAAATTCCAGAATTTTTACTCAACTTTGAAAATTTATAATTAATTCTAAACAAATCAAAACTAAATGGTTCCAATTCTTACTGAAAGCTCCTTAAGTTCTCTTTAAAGTAAAAATAGTTTTAGGAACCAATTCTATGCTGAACAGTACCAAAATTGTATGGAATTTAACACCCTTCCAAAGGTTAAACACTATTTCCAGATTTCAAACCTTTTGAAAAATTACCATAAATCGTACACATATCCAAATGAAGGGTTCTGCCCATTGATTTAAATCTTATAGAGTGTACTTTAATTATGCCAAATTTGAGAATCAGATACAAAGAGTAACTTATTCAAAATAGGCATCAAGACAGATGCTATAACCATCACATACCTTGATCTTGAAGCTTGAATCTTGTTCCTTCTTCTTAGCCTTTACCCCTACATTTTTCTCTCCAAATTTTGGTAGAATCTTCTCTCTATAAACAGCTACCAAAATACTCTTCCAAGGTAGGGTATTTATAGCCAAAACTTTGGCTTGAATGGACTAAAATGCCCTTGGTAGCTAATAGAAAGAGTAAGGGCAATCTTGGAACTTCAAGTTAACTTTTACATCATCATTGCATCATCTTCTTGCATCATCCTTACCTCATTCTTCTAGAAGATGCCAAGTGTCATAAACATGGTGGAGGAGAAGGGAGATTAGATCCTAACCATTAGATCAAACTTGTTCCTTAAGTTTCCTCTGAATTTACTTGGCCCATGTTTCTCTGGCTTTCTTTATGGCTTTACGGAGCTCAGAAAATTCTTCTGTCTATTTCATAAATTCCCTTTAATTCTAGAGAGTATCTGTGAATTTTCTTAGGCCATAACACTTCCTTTAAGCCTTGCATAAAAATTCATTTACTAAAATACCCTTTTATCCGCATAATCGGCTCTTTAATTTATTAAAGCCATTCTACTGGCCTTTTGGTTGCATGACTAATTTTATAAATTAGTACAACCTTTCAACCATTTAATCTCATTTTTGTGTACACTTTTGAGGTCTCTTGCTATCTCAAATAATTACCCCAAACGGTATACTTTTTACCGGTCACAACCTCATAAATTCCATTTAAGCTGCCTTAGGGGTACTTTCGTCATTTCTCTTCACAAAAGAGTCTTAGAATATTATTTCCTATTTTTTGGAATTTTCTTGTAATTCTCTATATACTGTTCTATTTTTACCCCTGTTGGTCATAACTTTCTGAATTTACGGTTTAGTCCCTGCTTGGACTTAACTTCATACAATCCTTTATGAAGGGTTCTACCCATGGATTTAAATCTTATAGAGTGTACTTTAATTATGCCAAATTTGAGAATCATATACAAAGAGTAACTTATTCGAAATAGGCATCAAGATAGATGCTATAACCATCACATACCTTGATCTTGAAGCTTGAATCTTGTTCCTTCTTCTTGGCCTTCACCCCTACGTTTTTCTCTCTAAATTTTAGTAGAGTTTTCCCTCTACAAATGGATGCCAAAATTCTCTCCCAAGGTGGGGTATTTATAGCCAAAACTTTGGCTTGAATGGACTAAAATGCCCTTGGTAGCTAATAGAAAGAGTAAGGGCGATCTTGGAACTTCAAGTTAACTTTTACATCATCATTGCATCATCTTCTTGCCTCATCCTTACCTCATTCTTCTAGAAGATGCCAAGTGTCATAAATGTGGTGGAGGAGAAGGGAGATTAGATCCTAGCCATTGGATCAAACTTGTTCCCTAAGTTTCCTTTGAATTTACTTGGCCCATATTTCTCCGTCTTTCTTTATGGCCTTGTAGAGCTCAAAATTTTTTTCTATCTACTTAATAAATTCCCTTTAATTCTAGAGAGTATCTGTGAATTTTCTTAGGCCATAACACTTCCTTTAAGCCTTGCATAAAATTCCATTTACTAAAATACCCTTTTATCAGCATAATCGACTCTTTAATTTATTAAAGCCATTCTACTAGCCTTTTGGTTACGGGACTAATTTTATAAATTAGTACAACCTTTCAACCATTTAATCTCATTTTTGTGCACACTTTTGAGGTCTCTTGCTATCTCAAATAATTACCTCAAACTATATACTTTTTACCGGTCATAACCTCATAAATTCCATTTAAGCTGCCTCAGTGGCACTTTCATCATTTCTCTTCACAGAAGAGTCTTAAAATATTATTTTCCATTTTTTGGGATTTTCTTGTAATTCTCTGTATACTCTTCCATTATTATCCCTGTTGGTCATAACTTTCTGAATTTATGGTTTAGTCCCTACTTGGACTTAACTTCATACAATCCTCTCTTTGAGGTTTCTAACTTAACCCTTGGTTTGTATCTAGCCTCTTTTCTCTCTTTGGGCCCTTAATATTTTACTGGAGCCTCTAGCCTTGATTATACTTGAGCTCTTGAAAACTTGTACTTTGCAGTTTAGTCCCTAAAACTGCTTTGACTTCCTTTCTCATCTTTGGGACTTCTGTTCAAAAGGGGTCTGGTAGTCTATCCAATTCAGGCTATTTGTGGTACTTCTAGGTCGAAAAGTTGGGTTGTTACAAAATCTACATGAAAAATCATATAGGAATGAGCCAAGAGGGAATTTTTAGGGTGATATCTCTCTATATTTCATTGATTCTAGCATGATTTTCATGGTATTATATGTTTAATTTTGGATTTAATGGTGATGAAATACTACTAATTGCTTGGAAAGAGTGTTTTGTAATTTCATGAGAATTCAGGTCCAGAAATCAAAGAAACAAACACTCAGGGACTTAGTATGCAAAAGTGGCAAGACTCTGTGAAAAGCGCCGCGGCGGATTTGGCAAAATAGGTAGCTCAGAGTCACTAATCTAAACGACGTAGTTTTGGATGTGCGCCATAGCGGATGATCATAGGCGTCGCGGCAGATGATGGAAATCAGCAATTTGAACCAAAAGGCGCATGACAGAATCTGGGAGGGAATAGAACCAGATCTTGGAGCTCCATTTTGGTTAGCACGCAGATCTTGAACTAATTTTCAGTTGGGAGGCATTAATTACGAGGGAGAAAAAGAATTTAGGGGAGGATTGAGTTTTTATTTTTTTATCTCCATCACTCTGCATTTATGGGTCTTTCTGGAATCCTTCGTCCAGATCATCCATTTCCCAACCATCACCATTGCTGCAATGAAGTTCCTATCCTCCAACTTGAGTCGTTCATCCTCCATGTCCAGCTAAGCTTCAAGGATTTCTAGGAGTTATAATGGAGCCTAAGCCATGGTTAAATAGGGAAGAGTTTAGAGTTTATAGGTGTTTAATTTTGGTAACATTTTGATTGTGTTGTCAATCTTTGTTTCTGGATTCAGACTCCTCTCTATCCATTTCTATGAGTTGAGATTTGGTTAATTGTATTCAGAAGTTATCTTCTTGATTTAGAGTAATGATGTATGATTCTTTAGCTAGGTCTAATTATGGATTTATACATTATGATTGAATTCTTGAGAAGTATTGGTTAATATTTCTTTTGGAAGTGGCTGAATCTCTATTTAATCAATCTCACCTCATAAGAAATTAATTCAATTGAAGCTCTTAAATTCTAATTGATGCAAGAAAGGCAGTGAAGGCAAAGTTATACCTGCTAGGAATCATTCATCTCATTGATTTTCAATCTAAAAACATTCTCTTTTCTAAATTCTGATTTTAGTAGCATTTGATTAGAGTCTTAGAAATGATTTCATCTCAGTTGCCAATGTATTCACCTAATTTCTTCCCTAAATTGTGACTTAATCACTTAATAACACAATTAGACTCTTGAGTTCCTTGAGATCAACCTCTGATTAGAAGTCACTTTGCTGCATTCTTAGAGTATTAAATTTGGTTTTAAATGACATAAGATCAAATAATTGACACCATTACCGAGGAGGCATGGTTGCTCAGGGTTTTAGTTAGTTCAGTTTCAATTTAATTTGTTCTACAATGCTTTTGTGTGTTGTTGCTTGAATTCTAGCTTCTAGACTATCCTATTTTTGATTCTTGTGATTACATTGTGGTCTCTTATGGCTTTGATATGTGACTACTCTTGTCCCAAAAATTTAGCTGGATCATGTTTTAATCTTTGTATTTTAGTGTTCCTGTATTTTTGCATGTGATTTAGAGTGTTTTTTACTAGTTTTTGAGGTTTTTGTCCAAAGCGCCGTAACACATTTCACAATTCGCCGCAACACATTGTCCATTCTTGCATTTTGTTGCTCTCTGTCTCAGAGGCCGCGGTGCCTTAAGCTAAATGTCACACCTTACTTATATAATATCTTAGAATCTGTTTAGAATCCTTTTTGACCACATTGGATGGTCTTGAGCTCAAAATCTCCTTTAGAACGTTACTTTTTTGAAATTACTGTTTCAGATTACAGGTCCAACTTTAAAAAATTATAACTAATTATACAAAAATCATATGGAGGTGTTTCAAAATTCTACAGAAATCTCTTTCGATTCTCTTTAAGGGAAAAATACCCAATTGTACTTATTATTACCCAATTCATACTATTTATTTGGTAAAATCTGGACTTTCCAAATCCTGTGTCTAAACTTTGGAAATTCATATCTCCTTGTGTACACATTCAAAAGAGGTGATTTACCTCTCATTTTAAATCTTGGGATATGTACTATGAGTCTACCAAAACTCGTGACTTAACTCATTCCATTTGATAAGTCAAGCTGAAGTCCAAAACTAACTGCTACAGGACCTACGTTTTATCCCATAACTAACTTTTGCATTAATTCTTTTAATTTCTTTGACATACATAACATGGGCTTACTCTTTCCCACTCATACTCATGCACTTTTATTCATGCCATAAACATTATAAACACATACATTGAATTGATGGCATTCATAACATAAATTTACAACATAGGAGAATTATACATTAAACATAATCTCAATCATTAACGTCAATAATTGTCCGCTTTCTTCTCCTTGCTTCTCATGCCATGAGTGCCCATCATTGATTAACCTAAATAGTTGGTTAGGGAGGGGTGAGATTCAAGAGAATCTCAGTAGGAAACAATACCATATTAATCATGCTAGATAGATGCTAATGCACTACACGTAACTTGTTTATTATCTTGTTAATTAGTGACATATTAGCATGCTCAAAGCTAACTTCTTGATGCATGGACATGGAGAAATAGTCTACTCATCATGAATAGCAATTACAGCAGCTAAAACATGTCACAATAACATTCAATAACATGTACACGGCAACACACAAGCATACAACATCAAGCAATGACAATAGATAAGTTCACTACCTTGCACCTCAAGCTTTTCTCTTACTTTTCCTTTGACTCCCTTGATTTCCAACCATGTGGGCATTCGGTTAACATCACCAAACATCCTCTTGGATGTTCCAAAGATCCTAAACATAACCATAATGATCATACAATCTATTAGGACTACTAGATTACATAAAGTTCAAGACTAGTTCTCTTGAACCTCCACCCCTTTCTCTTGCTTTTAGGGTTTCCTTTCTAGCTTTTCCAACATAAATCTCATCATTTTCTATCCTTAAGATCTATTTCTTGTCAATTAGGACCTCTTTAGATGGCTTTAGATTCAAGAATATCAAATCTGTAAATTTTGGTTCGCGGGTACTGTTCACACAGAAACTCCAGAATTTTTGCTCAATTTTGAAAATTCATAATTAATTCTAGAAAAATCAAAATTGAGTGGTTCCAAGTGCCACTGAAAGCTCCTTAAGTCAAATTTAAAGGAAAAATATTTTCAGGAACCAATTTTATGATGAACAGTACCAAAATTGTATGGAAATCGACACTCTTCCAAAAGTTCAACACTGTTTCCAGATTCCCAACCCTAACTTTGAAAAATCACCATAAATCATACACATATCCAAATGAAGTGTTCTACCCATGGATTTAAAGATTACAGAGTGTACTTTAAGAATACCAAATTTTAGAATCAGATACAAAGAGTAACTTATTCAAAACAGGTATCAAATCATCACATAATTCTTCCAATTTTCACATAGATCCACTTGAGACAACCTTTAATCAATGTGTTCTAACCAAGTTTAAGATCAAAATCATCCTCCCTTAACTCTTATTAATTTCAGCCAGCACCTTGCCCTAAGGGAAACCAAACTTTTCAACCATAAAAACCAAAGATTCAAAGCAAGAAACAAGAGGAAACAACTTACTAACCTTGGATCTAAACTTGGTTGATCAAAGTAGGTGTCTTCCTCTTGATTTAAGCTTCAAGAATCAAAATTGCAAGAGTTTCCCCTAGTATTCTTCAGCTTGGCTGAAAATGTAAAGGAGGGAGGGTCTATTTATAGCCAAAAATTTGGCTTGAATGGACCAAAATGCCCTTGGTAGCAAGAAGGAGTAAGGGCAATCTTAGAAGTTCAAGTAGACTTTTGCATCATCATTGCATCACTTTCTTGCATCATGCTTACCTCATTCTTCTAGAAGATGCCAAATGTTACAAATGTAGTGGAGGAGAAGGGAGATTAGATCCTAGCCGTTGGATTAAAACTTAATCCTTAAGTTTCCTCTGAATTTACTTGACCCATATTTCTCCGTCTTTCTTTATGGCCTTTCGGAGCTCAGAAAATTCTTCTGTCTACTCCATAAATTCTCTTTAATTCTCAAGAATAGCTATGAATTTTCTTAGGCCACAACACTCTCTTTAAGCCCTGCACAAAATTCATTTACTAAAATGCCCATTTATCGGAATAATCGGCTCTTTAATTTATTAAAGCCACTCCACTGGCCTTTTAGTTGTGAGATTAATTTTTAAAATTAGTACAACCTTTCAACCATTTAACCTCATTTTTGTGTACATTTTTGGGGTCTCTTGCTATTTTAAATAATTATCTCAAACGGTATACTTTTTACCGGCCATAACCTCATAAATTCCATTTAAGCTACCTCAGGGGTATTTTCATCTTTTCTCTCCACAAAAGAGCCTTAGAATATTATTTCCCATTTTTTGGGATTTTCTTAGAATTCTTTGTATACTCTTCTATTTTTACCCCTGTTGGTCATAACTTTTTAAATTTACGGTTTAGTCCCTGCTTGGACTTAACTTCATACAATCATCTCTTTGAGATTTCTAACTTAACCTTTAGCCTGTATCTAGCCTCTTTTCTCTCTCTGGGCCTTCGAGACTTTACTGGAGCCTCTATCTTTAATTATACTTGAGCCCCCGAAAACTTTGACTTTACAGTTTAGTCCCTAAAACTGTTTTGACTTCATTTCTCATCTCGGGAATTCTACTAAAAAAGGGTCTGGTAGGCTATCTAATTTAGGCTATTTCTAGTACTTCTAGGCTCAAAAGTTTGGATGTTACAATTCTCCCCCTCTCAAAAGAATTTTGTCCTTGAAATTCTGAGTTAACCCTCTATTCTTATCTTTAATGAGAGGTTAACTGAGGAGAATATCCCTCCTTATACTTAACTCTGACCCCTTCAACTTTTCATTATACCTCATTTCCGGGTTTCAACCCTGGACTTCATACTTACATGACCTGTCGTTTTATAGTTTTCTGTCACTTACATGAGCATAGCCTTTGCTTTTAAGCATTTTGTCACCACTGCTCACATTCTTCCTATACTTTAGGCTCATAATACCATGACAACATACCTGTCTTCTTGGTATTTTACTATACCATGGCATTTTGGGTTCTCTTAATACCACCTTTATCTATTCTTTGCTGTATACCCTGCCATTCCTCTTTACCTTAAGGGCATATCTCCTTTCTTTCCTTCATTGACTAGAATAGAGTTGTGCACAGTCTAATCGACAATAGATGTGTCTGGAACAAATCAAGGGTACTCTCTCTATATTAGTCCACCCCTAAAGGAGATTTCAGTATCTTAAACTCATCTATGGCCACCATCTTCCCAAAGAGGTACTGTACTCTTACCCTTATGGCTCAGCTACTTTCTCTTAGGCTTGGTCTACTATGACCTCGGGAGCTACTGCACTCTACCGTAAGCCTCTTCAGGATCCATCATGACCCTAGAATACTATCCTCAATCCGAGCCATCTTAGGATCTCTAAGAGACTCTAGACCATAGAGTTGAGTAATAAAATAAATCACCTCCACTCAGCTAGTAACTTGACTGATTATTCACCAAGACTGATCATAGATATCAGTATTGTCTTCTTAGGCCTTACTCAATCCTTCCCTTCAACTCTTGGAATTCTTAGCCTTTTCACATTTCTTTAGCCCTTAGTTTTAGCTTTCTTAGGCCACTTTCCTTTCTTTGTGCCTTTCGAATGCCTAGCCACTGGCTCATCTCTAGAGCCCATTAACTTGCTATTGTATCAATGCTAGCCTACCTTGTCTTAGAACTCTGTAGTCCTTGCTGTCTCTTAATAATTTGGACAACATCAGGAGAGGACTTATATCATCACATTCTCATTATTCTTCAGTATTCTATAGTACCCCGTTAAGCTCGAGGAGCATCTGTTTGCATATCACGCTTCTGTTGTCTTAACCAGTTTCACTCCCTCTCTTTGGGATAAGGTCCGACCTATGCCTTGCCCCTACTGCTTCTACTTTTCGTGTGGGAGGACAGATTACTCTTACTGGAGCATCGTCAACTTAACCATTTACTTTCTATTTTATTCCTTCAGAGGATAGCTTACTCTTACGAGGGCAGCGTTGCTCTAATCTGGAGAACCACTTCCCAATCTTAGAGAGATACTTCATGGTCAAGACTTTCCTCATATGCAATCTCTGCCAGGGTACATTCCTTGAATACCATATCCCTATCAAAGGGAGCCTCTCCACTGGATTACTTAATCTTATCGGCAGTGGCATCTATCTATAGGAATCTCATTCATTAGATTCCTTATTGGCCTGAGTTACATGGTTGAACACTCTTGGATACCTTAGGGACATAAAAGAATATTATTTTAGTCCCTGACATAATCATATATCTAAGTATCATCAAGCTCTAGGTATCACAAGGAACTTGCTTATCTCTCTTTGTTCATTAGTCCCCAACGCAACCATCCACTATCATGTTCTTACTCATTTCCTTTCATCTCCATCCTCAAGAGGGATGTTGGCTCACTTTACTCTCTCTGACTTTATTTACCTCTTGACCAATTATTCTTCTGGTCAGGTATTGATCACCATACCCTCATCACATCACATAGTAAACGTTTAATCACCTTACTGTGCGGTATCTAGGTCCGGCACCAATGTCATTATTGACCCTTCATTCATTATCATCTAGTCTCTGTCTCTCTTGGTTCACTATCCCTTAGGGATTTCTATCTCTATTCAGGGATTTGAACAAACCTCAAACATCTCATCCTGTTACCTTGCCTCTATCGAGGTCACATCGATTACTTAAGGTACAGGTTGACATTCGGTTCCCTTACCAGTGTATTGACTTATACCTCTGACTGGCTTACTATACCCTTAACCATTCATTTCTATGGTCATATGCTAATCATAGAGTGACCATATTACATAGCAGGCATTGATCATTAGAACATCTCCGCTGTGTGACATTTCAGTCAGGCACCTTTAACCAATCACTCGAGGCTTAGGTTGTCACCCTGCTTTCCTATTAGGGTCTGGACTCCTACTCCTTACTGGCTTACCATACTTTTAGCCATTACCCTCTAGAGACGTCTTTCAACTTTGACTCATTCCCTGGTCAAGCTCTCTTAGCCCAACCATTCCTCTCCTGAGGGGGAGTCTCTTATCAGTGACTACCTATCTCTCAGGTTACTCTCGTCCAAGCATGCTTAACTAAATAGTGCTGATAGGCTCGAACCCTAATACCTTGCTATCTTATGCCCTTCTTATTCTACCTTTAGTTAGGTCTTTCCAGCTTACATTCTTATCTCTCACCTTATCTTAAGGATTTACCCGTCAATACTCAGTCTGTCTCTATATCACATGGGTTCTTCTTGTATCTAGAGCTAGCCTGAATGTCTCTTTGTCTAGGTCTTATGGCTCTAACTCCTCTAACTTTGGCTTTCCTCTATTAATCAGAAGGAAATTGAATCCAGCCTAATCAATGATAAGGTTATCTGGAAGGAAATCATGGGTACTCTCTTAGTACTGGTTTACAATTGAAGGAGGCTTCCACATCCTCAACTCATCCTTGGTCCTCATCTTCCCAAATAGGTACCAATCTCTAGGAGACTTAGACCATAGGACTAAGTAAAGTCATCTCCACTCAGTTGGTCACCATACTAATAATTCCCTAAAACTGTTCCAAGAACCAATACCATTTTCTTAAGCCTCCTGTCAATTCCCCAGGCTACCTATTCGTCTCTTTAGGTGCCTAAGCCAATCCGTCTTAGGAGTTCTCTTACTCCTCCAGCTGCTCTTACCGTCTCTTACTACTTTAGAACGATACAGAGAGAGGGCTTATGCAACTTCTCTTTCCTTTACTTTACCTTTCAGTACGAGCATACTCTAACATGCATAATGTCTGGCATTTTACTGCAAGGAGTGTAAGCTCTTACTGGTTGCTATGTCCGTAGCATGCCAACCGGACATCTTATCCCTACAAGAGGGAGCCTCTTTTTTTGTTCACAGCTACTTCTGGAGGTCATAGGGAGAGGACTTTTGAGGCTCTTTTTCTTTCTACTTGCTCTACTACTCTGCGAAGCTCAGGTACATCTAAGCCTAGCTTTATTCTTGGCTAGTCATACTTCCATTAGGTAAGGTCAACTCCACTTGCCTTGCCTCGGCTGCTTTCCTTTCCCGCTCGGATAGGGCATTTTGCTCCATCTTGAGCAACATCAATTCTAACTTAGAGGACCAATTCCCATTTTCTCTAGGAAGATTCCTGGCTAAGAACTTATCCCTTGGAAAGGGTGCCTCTCAACCTAAACCCCAAGCGACTGAGTATCTCTTAACATCATCGGGAACATGCCAACCTCATAATGCTAGTTCCCTGCATAGCTATCTGTCTCATTCTCATCTCTTTCTCTTCTTTTTGATCCCTAAGAATCCTACTAGGGTTATCTACCTTGACTTTACTATCTCCAAGTTCCTATTTATCTATTCAGGGACTTGAGATAGCTACTCTATCATAGTGCCCTATCTCTAACGAGGCTTTAAGAGTTTGTCCAATTTATGTGGCCACTACACCCTCTTAGCAGTGTACAGACTCAACCCCTAACTGTCTTATTCAACTTATCATTACTCTTCCTCTTAAGGGGGAATCCGATAGCTTTTAAATAGTGGCTACTACTCTCTCTGATCTCTATCAGTCTTACTCTTAGTGACCTCATAGTCCATCAAGTTGTGCCGAGATACCACCTCAACATCTGAGAGTCACTATCTCTATTCGCTATGACCAGAATCCTCATTCGCCACCAATTTTCTTGGTTCATCATGACAAAACATACTTTCTCTTAACTTCTGCTAGTTTTACTTAGCTTCGTTTATCGTAACCTTAACCGTTGTCTGAAGGACTTTCATGTCCTAGCCTTACTGTGATCCCTAACTAAGTCAATTATTTCCTTTTAAGCAATGAAGGAAGGGTCTGGCTCACAACTCTAGGCCATTAGCACTTTTGGTTTCCCCTATCCTCAGGGATCACTGGCGGTAGAAAGCGATCTTTAGCTCTTCCTAGCTTTTATATCCATTTAGGAATCAAAGATAGCTACTTTGATCATGCTACCTTAACCTTGTATCAAGGCTACAAATTGTATCTAACTTAGGTTGCCACTTGACCCTTTTTCTTCTAGGGTTTAGACTCATATCTCTATCTGACTTATAAGCCATTATCCCCTTTTCTTTAAAGGGAAGTCTCTTTATCTTTACACAGTGGCTACCTTCCTCTGCATATAATTTCTTATCATCATTTTATCCGTACCTTTCTAACAGAGGATCCCAACTTCATTTCTTAAAGATCCTTAATACTTATTTTCCCTAGAGCATTCACCTCCAACCTATAACCCTAGTTGGACCTTAGCTAGTATTCCACTACTAGCTCTAATCTGAACTGGGCTTTTCTAAATTCTTGCAGATAGATCTCTTCTTCCTATGCCAGAACCTCTGCTCTGATACCAAAAATGTCACACCTTACTTATATAATATCTTAGAATCCATTTAGAATCCTTTTTTACCACATTGGATGGTCTTGAGCTCAAAATCTCCTTTAGGACGTTACTTTTCTGAAATTACTGTTCACTGTGCAAATTTCAGATTACAGGTCCAATTTTGAAAAATCATAACTAATTATACAAAAATCATATGGACGTGTTCCAAAATTCTACGAAAATCTCTTTCAATGCTATTTAAGTAAAAAAAATATCCAATTGGACTTATCTTTTCCCATTTCATACAGTTTGATCAATAAATATTACTGTTTATTTCCTAAAATCTGGGATTTTCAGATTATATGCCTTAATTTGGAAATTTATATCTCCTTGTGTACACATCCAAAAGAGGTGATTTACCTCTCATTTTAAAGCTTGGGATATGTACTATGAATCTGCCAAAACTCTTAACTTAAATCATTCATTTGATAGGTCAAACTGAAGTCCAAAACTAACTGCTGCAGCACCTACGTTTTATCCCTTAACTAACTTTTGCATTAATTCTTTTAATTTCTTTGACATACATAACATGGGCTTACTCTTTTCCATTCATACTCATGCACTTTTATGCATGCCATAAAAATTATAAACACATACATCGAATTAATGGCATTCATAACATAAATTTACAACATAGGAGAATTATACATTGAACATAATCTCAATCATTAACGTCAATAATTGTCCGCTTTCTTCTCCTTGCTTCTCATGCCATTAGTGCCCATCATTGATTGACCTAAATGGTTGGTTAGGGAGGGGTGAGATTAGGGGGAATCTCAATAGCAAACAATACCATATTAATCATGCTAGATGGATGCTAATGCACTACACGTAACTTGTTTATTCTCTTGGTAATTAGTGACATATTAGCATGCTCATAGTTAACTTCTTGATGCATGGACATGGAGACATAGTCTACTCATAATGAATAGCAATTATAGCAGCTAAAACATATTACAGTAACATTCAATAACATGTACACGGCAACACACAAGCATACAACATCAAGCAATGACAATAGGTAAGTTCATTACCTTGCATCTCAAGCTTTCCTCTTGCTTTTCCTTTGACTCCCTTGACTTTCCAACCATGTGGGCATTCGGTTAACATCACCAAACATCCTCTTGGATGTTCCAAAGGTCCTAAATATAACCATAATGATCATACAATCCATTAGGACCACTAGATTACATAAAGTTCAAGACTAGCTCTCTTGAACCTCAACCCTTTCTCTTAGTCTTAGGGTTTTCTTTCTAACTTTTCTAACATAAATCTCACCATTTCCCATCCTTAAGATCTATTTCTTGTCAATTAGGACCACTTTAGACGGCCTTAGATTCAAGAATATCAAATCTGAAAATTTTGGTTCGCGACTCTTTAATTTATTAAAGCCACTCCACTGGCCTTTTGGTTACGGGACAAATTTTATAAATTAGTACAACCTTTCAACCATTTAACCTCATTTTTGTATACATTTTTGAGGTCTCTTGCTATTTTAAATAATTACCTCAAATGGTATACTTTTTACCGGCCATAACCTCATAAATTCCATTTAAACTGCCTCAGGTGTATTTTCGCCTTTTCTCTTCATAGAAGAGCCTTAGAATATTATTTTCCATTTTTTGGAATTTTCTTAGAATTTTCTGTATACTCTTCTATTTTTACCCCTGTAGGTCGTAATTGTCGGAATTTACAGTTTAGTCCCTGCTTGGACTTAGCTTCATACAATTCTCTCTTTGAAGTTTCTAACCTAACCTTTGGCCTGTATCTAGCCTCTTTTTTCTCTCTGAGCCTTCGAGACTTTACTGGAGCCTCTAGCTTTAATTATACTTGAGCCCCTGAAAACATTTACTTTGCAGTTTAGTTCCTAAAATTGCTTTGACTTCCTTTCTCATCTTTAGGACTTCTACTCAAAAGAGGTCTAGGAGCCTATTCAATTTAGGCTATTTCTGGTACTTCTAGGCTCAAAAGTTGGGATGTTACATTTTTACTCAGTGTTTAATTTCTTTTCTATAATTACGGTACTCTGGCTTTTATAATTATTTTCTATCAAATCCATAAATTATTCTGCTCATTTTTCTCTTTCCAAATTGCCTTCTTTATCTCCAAATTAATTTCTTAGTAATTAAATGAAAAGAAAAACTAATTTCCTCCTCTTAAGTGATTTTTCCACTCTTCAAAGGAATTAGGAAAATTCCTGGATATTTAAGGGTCTCCTTTTAATCCCATAATATCTTATAATTACTTGGGACATCATAGGAATTTTCTTGGGATTTTATTCTCCTTCCAAATATTTATTGGGAATTTTCCAAATAAAAGGCTTTAAACTAGCTTAAATCACCCTTAAATTGTTTTGTAACTTTTTCAAGGGTAATTTGGTCATAAAACCAATTATACAATCTCATATAATTCTCAAAGAATATTATCTTTAGTTTTTCTTAATTTTTTGAGACTTGAAAATACTTTTCCATAATTATTTTTGACCAATTTTTCTCAATTAGTCAAACTTTCACATTTAACTTGGAAAATCATAATAAATATTTTTTACTAAAATTCTTCTATGTCTCCTCATCCTTTTTGGCCCATGAATATTTAGGAATATCCTTATTCCTAATTACTATATTACTGGATGTGACATTTCTCCCTCTAAATAAATTTTGTCCTCGAAATTTGTAGCATACCTTAATGGAAACGCTCGGGAAACTTTCCTTTCGTTTTAGTCTCCATCTCCCATGTGACTTGTCCAGAGGAAAGACCTTTCTAAACTACTTTGATTAGTGGAGTCTGCTTGTTCCTTAGCTGTTTGACCTTCTGATCAATGATTCGTTCTGGTCTGACGTCAAAAGACATATTATCTTAGAGTACAATGTCACCATAGCTTATGATATGTGTCAAATCTAGGCAGTACTTCTTCAATTGGGAGACATGGAAGACATCATGAATTTGACTCAAATTTGAGGGAAGGGCCACTTATAAGCTACTGGTCCAGCTTTGGACAAAATTTGAAATTGTTCAACATACTTTGGACTTAACTTCTTAATCTTTAGGGATCGACCGTCTCCTATCATTGGCGACACATTAAGGAAGCATGATCACCAACTTTCAACTCTAATGGTCTTCTTTAGTATCTACTTAACTCTTCTATCTACTTTGAACTGTTAGGAGTCTTTACTGAATTTACTTGCTGGGAGGTCTCATCCACTATATCAAGACCATGCATACTTCTTTCATTGAGCTCTATCTAGCACAAGGGAAATCTCCACTTCCTCCCATAGAGTGCTTTGTATGGCACCATTCGAATACTTGAATGGAAACTATTATCTTACCCAAATTCAACTAATGGTAAGTGCATATTCTAGTTATTGTTGAAATCAAGCACATGTGCACGTAGCATATCTCCTAACATCTGTATCGTTCTCTCTACCAGTCCATCTATCTGTGGATGGTGGGCTGTACTGAATCTGAGAGTAGTGTCAATTTCTTTCTGTAAGGACCTCAACGACATCGAAGTAAATATTGGGTCTCGATCCGAAACAATACTACTTGGGACACTCTATGTAGCCTAACAATTTCCTTAACTTTATCTTCCATTTCACATTGGACTTAGTGCATTTTTGTCAAAAATTGCTAACATTTCTAGTTTTTGCAGTCTCTTACCTTACTTTCCAGAGGCTACCTATCAATAAGTTACTCTTGCATGAGCACGCTTAACTGAACAGTACTAACAGGAATGTGAGACACTGATTCTGATAGGCTTAAACCCTCGTACTTTGCTATCTTAGACCCTTCTTGATCTATCTTTAGTCAGGTCCTTTCAGCTTAAATTCTTGTCTCTCGCCTCATCTTAAGGATCTGCCCGTTAATACTCAATCTGTCTCTGTATACAAGGATTCATCCTGTGTTTAAAGCTAGCCTGAATACCTCTGTTCAGGTCTTACGGCTCTAATTGTTCTAACTTTGGCTTTCCTCTGTTAATCAAAAGGAAATTGAGCCCAGCCTAATCAATGATAAGGTTGTTTGGAAGGAAGTCATAGGTACTCTCTCAGTATTGGTTTACAATTGAAGGAGGTTTCATATCTCCAACTTATCCTTGGTCCTCGTCTTCCATAAGAGGTTTTATACTTTTACTTTTATGGCTTAGCCACTTCCTTTAGACTCGGTCTACCGTGACCTTAGGAGCTACTGTGCTCTACCATAGCCTCTTCAAGATCCACTATAACCCTAGAATACTATTGTTAATTTGAGCTACATTAAGATCTCTGAGAGACTTTAGACCATAAGACCGGGTCAAGTCACCTCCACCACCTAACTGAGAATTTTCCAAAACTGTTCCAAGAGCCAATACCATTCTCTTAGGCCTCATGTCAATTCCCCAGGCCACCTATTTGTCTCTTTAGGTATCTAAGCCAATCTGTCTTAGGAGTTCTCTTATTCCTCTAGTTGCTCTTACTGTCTCTTACTATTTTAGAATGGTACAGAGAGAGGACTTATGCAACTTCTCTTTCCTCTACTTTACTTTTTAGTATGAGTATACTCTAACATGCATAATGCCTAGCATTTCAATACAAGGAATGCAAGCTCTTACTGGTTGCTATGTCTGTAGCGTGCCATCCAGACATCATATCCCTACAAGAGGGAGCCCGTTTTTCTGCTCGTAGCTGCTTCTGGAAGTCATAGGGAGAGGACTTATGAGGTTCTTGTTTTTTCTGCTTGCTCTAGTACTTTGCTATGCTCAGGTATATCTAAGCCTAGCTTTGTTCTTGACTATTCATACTTCCATTGGGTAAGGTTAACTCCGCTTGCCTCGTCTTGGCTGCTTCCCTTCCCTACTCGGATACGGTATCTTGCTCCATCTTGAGCAACATCAATTCTAATTTAGAGGACCATTTCTTACTTTCTCTAGGAAAACTCCTAGCCAAGACCTATTCCCTGAAAAGGGTGCCTCTCAACCTAAACTCCAAGTGACTGAGCATCTCTTCACATTAATGGGAACATGCCAACCTGTAAGCTAGTTCCCTGCACAGCTATCTGTCTCGTCCTCTTCTTTTGAATCCTTAAGATCACTAGGGCTCTCCATCTTGACTTCACTATCTGCAAGTTCCTATTCATCTATTCTAGGACTTGAGATAGCTACTCTATCATGGTGCCCTAGCCCTAACGAGGTTGTAAGAGTTTGTCCAGTTTAGGTGGCCACTACACCTTCTTAGCAGTGTATAGCTCAACCCCTAACCATCTTATTCAACTCCTCATCATTACTCTTCCTCTTGAGAGGGAATCTGATAACCCTAAATAGTGGCTACCTCTTTCTTTCTGACCTTTACTAATCTTACTTCTTGTGACCTCTGAGAGTTGTTGTGTGTCATTGAGATACCACCTCAACATCTAAGAGTTATTGTGTCTATTCGTCGTGATAGGATCTCTATTTGCAATGATGAGAGTAACCATCTTCCCCAGTAATCACTTCTATATTTGTTTATTGCCACCAATTCCCTTGGCTCATTATGACGAAACACACTTTTCTCTTAACCTTTACTAGCACTACTACAAAATGACAAATACTTGACGGTTATTTTGGGTCATATTTGATTGTTAAAAATCATCAAATATACTAGCGTCATATATTTCAACAGCAAATATTTGACGGTTATTAACCGTCAAATATTTCAATAATATTTGACAGTTTTAAATGAAGAACCGTCAAATATTATTCAAATAATTGACGGTTTTTGAGAAAAACCGTAAAGTATGTGCTGAATACTTGATGGTTATTTCCTAAAAATCGTCAATTATTTTGGAACAATTATAAGTATACTTGACAGTTTTGGGAACCGTCATGTATTGTTAAAAAACTTGATGGTTATTTCTTTAAAACCGTCAATTATTTTGGAACAATTATAAGTATACTTGACGGTTTTAGGAACCGTCATGTATTGTTAAAAAACTTGACGGTTATTTCTTTAAACTGTCAAGTATTATATGAATACTTGACGATTTTATATGATAACCGTCAAACATGTATCTTCTCATAGCTGAGGCCGATAGAGCGCAACACTTGCTTTGCATCATACGTTTTACTTAGAAGCTCATTTTCTTTTGGTAGCATTTGTTTAACAAGCAACAACAGTTCTGCGAAGCTTGTGTCGCTCCACCCATTTCTTGCTTTCAAATTATATAGTTTCAACACTGCAGACAATTTTGTGAAATAAGTACAACCTTCATATAGAGGTGTCTCAGCATCACACTTCAATCTATCAAACATTTTAGGACAATCATCAAGTTCCCATTCAATCGCATTTGTCATCTCCTCAAGACGATCAGCTTCACATGTGCTCATGTCAAGATTAGATGATCCACAGCTTTCACTATGCCCTCGACTACTATTACTTGCATCTCTTGCCTCTCCGTGCTTTGTCCAACACTTGTAACTTTGATCAATTCCATTGATAATTAAGTGGCTCTCACAATCGGATGGTGAAACCCACTTCAGAAGGCAACACTTAAGACAGGGGCAAATAATCTTGTTGCGATCAGCAGCGTGCTCAATCGCAAACTTAATGAAATCTTCTACCCCATCCCAATATTCTTTTGATAGACGATTGGCAAACATCCATTCCTTGCCCATGGTCCCCGACTAAGATGAATCATTTAGAAGAAAATGTGATCAGCGACTCAAAGATATTGTGAGAATTAAACAAAAATAGAAAGTCAACACATGAGGCACTATTGATCACATTTATCCCTCTTTAATTCTACTTGTTAACAACTAGTAATTCTAGTTGTTAGCAACTCGTAATTCTAGTTGTTAGCAACTAGTAATTCAATAAAAATTCACTTTCACTTCAGTTTGAAAAATATTCTACTACTACTGATGTGCTATTCCATTTGAAAAAAATTTGGCAGCATAACGGCTTATAACTTAGCATTCCCCAGGCTTTGTGGCGGAAAACCAGCAGTCAGTCAATTTCAATTACAGAAACAAAAATTGAAACATTAGTAATTTTGATTATTTACCAAATAATTTATGGTGAAAACAAAAATTAAAAATACCCTAAACCCAAAAACTGATCTAAATGCGAAAGACCCCTTCGGCCGAACTGAAAAACCCATTTTCCGTGTGCGCATTGTGAACGGTCCTAACATCATCCTATCATTCTCTTTCAACTACAATCATATCGAACGAAACACTAAAGGAAATAAGGGGAGCGAGTGACGAAGGAGGACCAACCTGAAGCTGTCAAATGTGGAGAACAATGTGCAACAACCGTATGCAGGAGGACGCTGTAGTGATGAAAGAAGACACAGAGAGGGACGATGATGGAGGGCGATCAATAAAAACCAAAGGGAAGGGCTGAAAATAAGGTGGGTATGGCGGCGAAGAGAGTTCGAAGCAGAAGTGTTAGATATGATTAGTTTTGATGATGTCAAATAATAGAGCAAAAAGTTTACATAAATTATTTATCTCATATTTTGACTAACTATCATACTTAATATCTTGTGTAGTTTTCTCAAGAAAAGAAAAGAGTTATTATGTTGCACTTTGAGTTATGGAGAATGATCAAGAGGAAGAAGAAGAAGAGAGATTGAGAAAAGAAGAACTTGCAAGATCAAATGGAAATATCAAGATTCAAGTTCATAGATTTGATGTTAAATGTTGCTATACTCAATCAGAAGTTTGGATGGCTCAGTCGGAAGCTAAAATATACAACCGGGAAGTTATACCATCATATATTGAGTCACCCTTCATATAAACATGGAAAATAAGCTTCAGAGGTGATTTTCATAGGCAATTATCGATCACTTGATCGATCATCCATTTATCGATCAAGTTATCGATAAAATGCATCCTCTGTTATGCTCTGTTCTTCGTTCAGCTCTGACATAGGTTCGGTATTTCTTCAATATCTCCTAAACCACAAATCCGTTTGAGGTGAAACTTGATTCCTATGAAACTAGACTCAGAACACGGTTCATGGACACCAAATTCACCTTCAAAGAGTTTCATATGAGGGAGATATGTTGTTCGAAAGATTGCAGTAAGGATTAACACCTTTATTCCTACCTTTAGTCATTGTGATGAAGATAACTTTGCAACCATAACGAATTTTGGGGTGATTCTTGTTGAGTTAGAAAGTAGACTCAAAGATCTTTCTGGGGATATGTCATTTGCAAAATTTTGAGTTGAATTGGAAGAGTTATGATCACTCAAAGTTGACCTTCGTTTTGCTGGAATCAGACTTCGAATTTATTGAGGCAAAGACCAGAAATTCTACACTGAACAATTAACTTCTCAAGCAACATGCTACTCAAACATGTTATTGAGTAAAAGCTCTAGAAGAGATGAAGAAATGAAAAGCCATTATCACATGCTACTCGAGCCTGATCAAGCGACTACAAACTCATCGAGTTACTGGTACTATCTCCTCAATTCTTCTCTTTTATCTTCATACATATTATTAAGGTTTTATCAGTAACATGTTGGATAAATGATTTTTGGATAACGTTATTGATGAATATGTTTATCGATCACCTAATCGATAACTGTCAAGGTTTTATCGATCACGTGATAGATAATTTAGTCTGCTCAATAACTTGCTAGATTGATCGATCAACTATTCGATCATTGGTATAGCTGCTTAATATAAGATGTTGCGGGGAATAATCGATCACTTAATCGATCAGACCTTTATCGATAACTTGTTCGAATATTACATGTCTTCTTACTCGATATAGTGCTCTGTCAAAACCATTCGTTCAAAATCTTTTATCGATCAATTGACCGATCAAACATTTATCAATCAAATGATCGATTATTATCTTCACTGCATTAACTCATGTTGAATCATTTTTTCGATCACCTAATCGATCATCTTGAAACTCCTGTTTTCACATAACGTGATCGATAATCAGTTTCTTTACCTTACAGGATTAAATCTCTATTTTTCATTTTATCGATCACTTGATCGAATATTCATTGATCGATCACCTGTTCGATTAATCCATATAGTCTGTATTTTTCGCTGAATATATTCTTACTCATTGTTTATCGATAACCTTATCCATCATCCATTATCGATAATTTGTTCGATCATCATGACTGAAGTTTCATTTCTGTAACACTTGGATTATCGATAATCTGTTCGATCAATAAGTGTTCGATCACTTGTTCGATCATGGAACGTTTTCCGTTTAAACATCAGTCGACTATGATGATTCTTAAAATCAATGATCTATTTTCTTTCAAGCTTTTCTCAGCCTTCTTTTAACATATAACTCTTTATCGAAAAGACACGAAGGCAAACATAACTTGAAAAGGTTTATTCTTGCATAAATCATTTTTGGGTCACTGTATTCATGCTTCATCATTTATCGATCATTTGTTCGATCATCATATGATCCATAATCTATTCGATAATTGCATCTATCTGCTATATCTTTTCTTCATGTAATTAATCGATAATATAATCGATCAAAGCTTTATCGATCAAGTAAGTTCATCTTACTTTCTGAATATCTGATGATTGATTCCATGTTTTCCAACTTATTGTTTCTATGATTATCAGATACTTATCACTTGATCTGAGGAACATTATTTCAGGTAAAGAGCCACAACGAATTTATGATGTGAAGAATCGACGTTCGTCAGAAGCTTCCAACGGCTAGTTTCAACGGTCATATTCTTCAAGCCAAACGGGAAGAAAATGCTCAACGGTCAAGTACCCAACATCATCTATAAATAGAAGAGCATTCAAAACAAGAAAAAGAGAAGAGTCCAAGCTTACAACATCAAATGCTAAAATGCCGAATCAACATATTCTCATTTAGAGCTCCGAAAGAAAACTCCCTGTCTCTGTGCTCCATAGACGAAAACATATGTATCCGTAAGATAGAGAGGAGAGTTTCCCAAACGTGCTTAAGATTCATCTATCACTTCTTTGAGAGAAGAAATATTCAATCTTCATTATCATTATTAGATTGTATCCTTACGGTGAGTAAGGGAGAGTATTACCTCGGTGTGAGGTTGTTGTTGAATTAGACTGGTTAGTCTAAGAATTGTAAGTGGCGTCACAAGTGCCCGGATCAAACTTGTGATTGTAGTGGTTCTCAAGTACCCGTGTTAAACTTGAGGGAGATAGTCGATTGAAAATCTCAGGGGGAGCCTGGGACTGGACGTAGGTCAGTGAGGACCGAACCAGGATAAATCACTGTTTGCATCTTCTCTTCCCTTACCTTTTTATATTTCCAGCTAAACCATTTTACTACTGTGATTATACTTATCTCGATTCATTGTTTTTTATACTTAGAATTTCTTATGAATTTCATTACATTGTGAAAAGATTTTTAATTTTAATCAACACCCAATTCACCCCCTCTTGGGTGTTCAGCCATTCCAACATTTGGTATCAGAGCAGGTCACTTGTTTGAAGGATCTAACGATCTCAAGTGCAAAGATCATGGCTGACTTTGAAGGTTTTGATTATACACTTCCACCATTTCTCAAAGATATTGATTTTTGGTATTGGAAAGCTCGTATGATACGATTTTTGAAAACTATTGATTTTGATATGAGATATGTTTTTACAAATGATTTTGTTTTTAAACGAAGAAAGGATTGGACCGAAAAAGAAAAGAAAATGTTTTCTTTGAACATTCAAGCAATGAAAATTCTGTATAGTGCTTTAACTGAAACTGATTATGAGAAAATCAGATCTTGCTCTACTGCCAAGAATATTTTAGATACTCTTGACTCTTGTTATACTTCTAACACTTGTGTTGAAGCTAAATGTGAAGACAACTCACTTGAGACCGATGAAAAAAGGGATACACAATCATCCACTCTCAGTGAACAAATGGAAGTCGAGATCGAGGAAGGTGAAATCACACAATACTTCCATAAGTCTGTCAACAGAGAAGAGCAAGAGGAAGACAAGCATCAAAAAGAGCTCAGCATGGATGAATATGATGAATCATTATTTGGAGCTCAAGATGCACTTAAGGTAAACGGTCCCAACTCTTCTTGTACATTGCTTGTGCAAAATGATTTTGAAAGTTTACATAAAACTGTTGATCAACCAGTCATTGATTCTGTTTTCAAAAGTAAAAATGTTTTTACTCATGCTGGAAAATTTATTGGGAAGAAAGAATTTACAAGGAGAAATCATTTAAGATTACATTCTTTTGACCAACGCAATAGTTGCATAAAATCACATAATGTATATCATTCTATTATTTGCAATTATTGTGGTAAATTAGGTCACATTTCTCACGCATGCTATTTTAGAAGAAATCTTAATGTGAGAAATAAATTTGTTTGGGTTCCCAAAGGACAAGTAAAGTCCAATGCTAACACTCAAGGACCCAAAGCAAAATGGGTACCAAAATGTCCTTCTAGTATTTTAATTTTGCAGGATATTTCTAAGAACGGACATATTGGCCTAAAGAAGAAGAAAGTGCCTAAGAGAGCTACTCACATGATCAATATGAGAACTCTTAGAGCACCCATTGCTGGAACTACAAAGTCCAATCATAGGAAGCAATGGATACAAGCCAAAGGAGTACATTGCGCCTCAAGGATGGACTACCACAGTGTAAAATTCGATTACCTTGAGGAGAACAAGAAACAGAGGATCTCTCAAGCATTAAGCAGAAGACTTCTTGAGTCTACATTTTATGAGAGAATATTGCAAGCATCCAAAGCAAGGAATCAAAAGTCTCAACCTCACAGAAAGGTGCATTGGGTATGCAAAAGCAATCCTCCAAGTACCTAAGAAAGAAGGGAGAAAGCCTTTCCTCAAGATTGTGACCACAAAGGAATTGATGAACAAATCTTGAGAAAGTTGATCTGGTATGGTTTTTGGTGCTGAACGTGGAAAGAAGAAAAATCAATGCTAATGCATCAAAATCAAGCAAGCTGCCACAAGGACAAGAGAAAATATGGTGATATCTAATCTTTACCCTTTACTGTGCTGATATGAAATTCATATTTGGGTAATGAATGCTTGTTCCTTGTTGCATTCCATTAGCAATCAATCTTTTATGATCTTCAAATTATTTTCCGATTGCTAAATGGACCGAAAATAGAATTGTGCATAATTTTCTATGTGTTTGTATTTTCAAATGCACAATCCAAATTTTTTTTTCAAAACTCATTGTTAAAGTGCATACAAATGATTTCAAAGATATTCATTTTCGTTTTGCATTCAAATGATTTTTAAAATTGGAAGTTAATATTTTGAGTGCTAAAAGTCAGAAATGCTTCAAATCCTTCTAACAGAGTTTTCTCCATCTCTAATGTGTTAATTCTTGATTTTAATGTGCTATCCTATACTTGAACTCCCAAATTCTATTCTTCAACAAGTTAGACCTTCGTCTAACAAGTTAACCATCCATATGAGTTTCAAGTCTATCCTTACAAAAAGATTCCAATACGTCAAAGCCTTATGCTTAATGTGTTTATCCTTATTGACTGAGTTATTCCAAGCACGATTATGTGATTAACCATTTCAATGGAATGACTCGTATAGCTTCTGGAATCTATTTAACCTACTAGTCATCTGGACTAATGAGTTAATGTACTTCATTATTCAAAAATCCAGTATTTGAGTGTGAGCAAAGTCTTTGAACCTCCATCGTGAAAAGCCTTTCGGGTAACATCTTATCCATATGACTTTTACTCTCAGAAAAACTCTCTAATGTGTTAATATTGTCATTTGACATGTTATCCGATATGATCTTACAAATTGAAGCTATATGATATTTTCCCTCAATTTGTTGACTTCCACTTTTTTTTAAAACAAAAGTATTTACTTTTAACAAGTTTTTTTAAAAAACCTTTGTTTTCAACATTCATATTTTAAACAAGTGCGTTAAAAACCTTATTTCAAAGGAAGCATTATTTATCTTCTAGCTTCATATGCATATTTTTACATAACGCTCATGATTTGAATAAATCATCGTTTTCAAATTCATGATCATTCATGGCTAACCTGTTTTCACGCAAGCTATTAGTTTTTCATAAAGTTGATCTGATCAAATCTGATTTCAAAAGAATTTATGATTGATGATCTTTTAGTTATAAAAATCTTTTGATACCTTCCTTGCTCAGAAATCATATGGTTTAATCCATATAAGAGCATGAGAGTCATTATAACTAACATGGTGTGGACCCAAGAGAAGTTGGGTACCGAAGAACTAATATTTGTGTTGTAGGTATCCTAAAGAATTATAAGATAAAATTCTCTTGATGGAGATGTCAATATGGGAGAATTGAATTTCTTCCTCGGGTTGCAAATCAAACAGAGGAAGAATGGGATCTTCATATCTCAAACAAAGTATCTCAGAGAACTTCTGAAGAAATATGGTTTGGAGTAAGCCAACAGTGCAAATACACCTATAAGCTCAACCATATCGTTGGACGTGGACGAGAATGGCAAGGATGTGAACTTGACTAAATATAGAGGGATGATTGGATCACTACTCTACCTCACGGCAAGCAGACCAAACATTCAGTTTAGCGTAGGAATGTGTGCCAGAGATCAATTAGCTCCCAAGCTATCACATGAAAAAGCTGTCAAGAGAATCCTCAGATATCTTGTCGGAACACCAAATTTGGGAATATGGTATCCAAAGAAAGGAGTAGAATATCTAATGGGATACTTAGATGCTGATCACAAAGGAAACAAAACAGACAGAAAAAGCACCAGTGGACAATGTCAATCTCTCAGAGGGTGCCTTGTCTCGTGGTCAAGCAAAAAGCAAAATACTGTGGCAATCTCTTCAACAGAATCAGAATATGTGGCCACTGCCAGCTGTTGTGCTCAAATTCTATGGTTAAAGCAACAACTACAAGATCTAGGAATCAACTTACGAGAGATTTCAATCCTATGTGATAACACGAGTACGATAAATCTGTCCAAGAATCCAGTCCACGATGCCCGAACTAAGCATATCGATGCTCAACATCATTTCATTCGAGATCATGTTCAAAAGAAAGATGTAAAGGTAGAATTCATCCCCACTGAATATCAAATAGTCGACATCTTCACGAAGCCTCTAGATCAACAGAAGTTCAACTTCTTTCGAAGAGAATTGGGAATGGTAAATCCCAATGAGCTGTAAGAAATTCTACATTACTTCTTTATTTTGAGTATTTAGATTTAAAGTTTTGATGATTAGGAAACTAACTTAAGTATCAGAGTAGATAGAAATTTATTTTACAGAAAGCTCTGTTTTGTTGAAGAAAAACAGAGGTAAACAGAGTATGGAATGATCGATGAAGACATCGATAATCATGCTACAAGAAAAGGTCAATTTATCGATCAACTGATCGATAAATGAAATATGTAAGGCGAAAGAATGAAAATGAAGGGAGAATTATCGATAAGCTGATCGATAAGTCAATTATCGATTAACACATTGATCGGGAGCAACGAGGATCTGAAACACATCACTCAATTTGGTAAGAATTATCAACTAACTGATTGAATAACTGTTAATCGATCACATGATCGATCAACTTAGACAGGTATGACTTCTCACTGCCAAAAAAAAAAAATTATTCATAACATATTTGATCAATTGCTTTAACGTGATATATAATTATGCATTGTGTTTCAACTATTCTTATTCGATCATTCTCAGTCTCCACCCTATCAATTTTCTGATTAAAGGGAAACTTCACATTCACATGTGTCTTATATCTTAAAAGCTCATCTCCTTCGTCAAAATAGTATACTCATCTACATTCACTGTCAATTGATTAGTTTTGATGATGAGTTGCTTTCACATTTTCCTTTCATGATCCAATTCGAAAACAATTTATAGAAAGAATTATGTATACATTTGATATTTGATTGTACTAACTATTCTCCTTGCAAGAAGTTGTTGAATTCTTAACAGGAGAATTTATGCTATGAAAGAAACTCCTCACTGGACTACAGAATAAATTATCCAATTTGAGGATTGATAATTTAATGCGCAATCAAGATATGGAGAAAAGAGAAAGTGATTGAAGATAGAAAGATTATTGGCATCAACCTTCAAAGCATAATCACCAATGCCAATACGAATGAGCATTATGCCTGGCAATGGACTTCATGAATCAATTTATCAACTTGCCGAATTCAAATGAGCATTTCTAAACCCTCTCCTTTATAATTTATGAATATTGATGCATTACATGGTTTGTGTGCACTAAGAGACAAGAATGATATAGGGGAAAGATTACACCCCACACGGGAGCTATATCATTTAAACTTTTTGCTGATGTCAAATAGGGGGAGAGATAGGCATTAAAAATATGTTGCATCTGATTTGATTTCATATCATCCATATTTTTCACAAAGGATTTGCCATCATCAAAAAGGGGGAGAATGTTAGATATGATTAGTTTTGATGATGTCAAATAATAGAGCAAAAAGTTTACATAAATTATTTATCTCATATTTTGACTAACTATCATACTTAATATCTTGTGTAGTTTTCTCAAGAAAAGAAAAGAGTTATTATGTTGCACTTTGAGTTATGGAGAATGATCAAGAGGAAGAAGAAGAAGAGAGATTGAGAAAAGAAGAACTTGCAAGATCAAATGGAAATATCAAGATTCAAGTTCATAGATTTGATGTTAAATGTTGCTATACTCAATCAGAAGTTTGGATGGCTCAGTCGGAAGCTAAAATATACAACCGGGAAGTTATACCATCATATATTGAGTCACCCTTCATATAAACATGGAAAATAAGCTTCAGAGGTGATTTTCATAGGCAATTATCGATCACTTGATCGATCATCCATTTATCGATCAAGTTATCGATAAAATGCATCCTCTGTTATGCTCTGTTCTTCGTTCAGCTCTGACATAGGTTCGGTATTTCTTCAATATCTCCTAAACCACAAATCCGTTTGAGGTGAAACTTGATTCCTATGAAACTAGACTCAGAACACGGTTCATGGACACCAAATTCACCTTCAAAGAGTTTCATATGAGGGAGATATGTTGTTCGAAAGATTGCAGTAAGGATTAACACCTTTATTCCTACCTTTAGTCATTGTGATGAAGATAACTTTGCAACCATAACGAATTTTGGGGTGATTCTTGTTGAGTTAGAAAGTAGACTCAAAGATCTTTCTGGGGATATGTCATTTGCAAAATTTTGAGTTGAATTGGAAGAGTTATGATCACTCAAAGTTGACCTTCGTTTTGCTGGAATCAGACTTCGAATTTATTGAGGCAAAGACCAGAAATTCTACACTGAACAATTAACTTCTCAAGCAACATGCTACTCAAACATGTTATTGAGTAAAAGCTCTAGAAGAGATGAAGAAATGAAAAGCCATTATCACATGCTACTCGAGCCTGATCAAGCGACTACAAACTCATCGAGTTACTGGTACTATCTCCTCAATTCTTCTCTTTTATCTTCATACATATTATTAAGGTTTTATCAGTAACATGTTGGATAAATGATTTTTGGATAACGTTATTGATGAATATGTTTATCGATCACCTAATCGATAACTGTCAAGGTTTTATCGATCACGTGATAGATAATTTAGTCTGCTCAATAACTTGCTAGATTGATCGATCAACTATTCGATCATTGGTATAGCTGCTTAATATAAGATGTTGCGGGGAATAATCGATCACTTAATCGATCAGACCTTTATCGATAACTTGTTCGAATATTACATGTCTTCTTACTCGATATAGTGCTCTGTCAAAACCATTCGTTCAAAATCTTTTATCGATCAATTGACCGATCAAACATTTATCAATCAAATGATCGATTATTATCTTCACTGCATTAACTCATGTTGAATCATTTTTTCGATCACCTAATCGATCATCTTGAAACTCCTGTTTTCACATAACGTGATCGATAATCAGTTTCTTTACCTTACAGGATTAAATCTCTATTTTTCATTTTATCGATCACTTGATCGAATATTCATTGATCGATCACCTGTTCGATTAATCCATATAGTCTGTATTTTTCGCTGAATATATTCTTACTCATTGTTTATCGATAACCTTATCCATCATCCAATTATCGATAATTTGTTCGATCATCAGTGACTGAAGTTTCATTTCTGTAACACTTGGATTATCGATAATCTGTTCGATCAATAAGTGTTCGATCACTTGTTCGATCATGGAACGTTTTCCGTTTAAACATCAGTCGACTATGATGATTCTTAAAATCAATGATCTATTTTCTTTCAAGCTTTTCTCAGCCTTCTTTTAACATATAACTCTTTATCGAAAAGACACGAAGGCAAACATAACTTGAAAAGGTTTATTCTTGCATAAATCATTTTTGGGTCACTGTATTCATGCTTCATCATTTATCGATCATTTGTTCGATCATCATATGATCCATAATCTATTCGATAATTGCATCTATCTGCTATATCTTTTCTTCATGTAATTAATCGATAATATAATCGATCAAAGCTTTATCGATCAAGACATCGATCAAGTAAGTTCATCTTACTTTCTGAATATCTGATGATTGATTCCATGTTTTCCAACTTATTGTTTCTATGATTATCAGATACTTATCACTTGATCTGAGGAACATTATTTCAGGTAAAGAGCCACAACGAATTTATGATGTGAAGAATCGACGTTCGTCAGAAGCTTCCAACGGCTAGTTTCAACGGTCATATTCTTCAAGCCAAACGGGAAGAAAATGCTTAACGGTCAAGTACCCAACATCATCTATAAATAGAAGAGCATTCAAAACAAGAAAAAGAGAAGAGTCCAAGCTTACAACATCAAATGCTAAAATGCCGAATCAACATATTCTCATTTAGAGCTCTGAAAGAAAACTCCCTGTCTCTGTGCTCCATAGACGAAAACATATGTATCCGTAAGATAGAGAGGAGAGTTTCCCAAACGTGCTTAAGATTCATCTATCACTTCTTTGAGAGAAGAAATATTCAATCTTCATTATCATTATTAGATTGTATCCTTACGGTGAGTAAGGGAGAGTATTACCTCGGTGTGAGGTTGTTGTTGAATTAGACTGGTTAGTCTAAGAATTGTAAGTGGCGTCACAAGTGCCCGGATCAAACTTGTGATTATAGTGGTTCTCAAGTACCCGTGTTAAACTTGAGGGAGATAGTCGATTGAAAATCTCAGGGGGAGCCTGAGGACTGGACGTAGGTCAGTGAGGACCGAACCAGGATAAATCACTGTTTGCATCTTCTCTTCCCTTACCTTTTTATATTTCCAGCTAAACCATTTTACTACTGTGATTATACTTATCTCGATTCATTGTTTTTTATACTTAGAATTTCTTATGAATTTCATTACATTGTGAAAAGATTTTTAATTTTAATCAACACCCAATTCACCCCCTCTTGGGTGTTCAGCCATTCCAACAAGAAGGGGGTGCTAGAAATTTTGAACCGACAGAGCGAAATGAACAGGGGAGCGTGTTTTAAAACACAATACTTGATAGTTTCTATGAATAACCGTCAAGTATCTTAATAAAATACTTGATGGTTTTAATAAAAAACCGTCAAGTATATTAATATAAAACTTGGTTTCTCCTTAAACCGACAAGTTTTATAATACTTGACGGTTATAATATAACGGTCAAGTATTGTTTGATAATATTTGACGGTTATTGAAAAACCGTCAAGTATTTTGCATAATACTTGACGGTTCCTATTATAACCATCAAGTTTTCTCCCGGGAAACTATATTTGACAGTTTTTGTAATAACCGTCAAATATTTAGCGTCAAGTATTCCTGACTCTGTAGTAGTATAGTCTTACTTTGCTTCATTCATCGTACCATTGCCCGTCTAGGCTTCCATTATGAAGTTTGACTTAACTTCTGGATTTAACTCTATTTCTCTTGGGGGTAGGACTAGGGTTTTGTCCTTGCCATTATAGGACAACAACCAATTCAATCCAATTACCACATCAATTTCATAGAAGGCATACATATCAAATCTAAAACAGTGCACTAGTGTTCGTATTAAATGTACTATCCAAGAGTGTATTAGTGTGGACACAGGTATGTCATAAGGCAATATGTTCATAACCAAGCCAAGTCTTTTAGAATAAACATACGAGATAAGAAAATAACTAGTACCCGAATTAAACATTGCAATCACTGAGGAGTTGTTAATAATGATCATACCTTGGATCATTTCCAGTGACATCCAGGTTTCTTCCCCTGTGATGGCAAATACTCGTCCTTGGGTGCATGGCCCTTGCCTTCTCTCAAGAAGTATCTAGGCTTACCGCAGGTATAGCAGACATCCTGTCCGGCCCTACACAGTTTGTTACAGTGATTCTTGCTACAATTGGGGGTTCCTTGCCATTTGGGGGCTTGCCTTCCTTCTTACTCTTTCGGTTGTCCTATGGCCTCTTCTTCTTCCTGTTGGCATTAGAAGAGGTGCCATCCTAATCTCTTTTCTTAGACTTGGGAGTAGACTTAACCTTCAGATGATGGTTCAAGCTGTTCTCTATAATTCGGCAAGCTTTAACTGTCTCATTAAAGTACTCAAACTGCCTGGGGAACAATCATCTCCCTTAAGGACTACTTCAGTCCTTTGACCATCTTTTCCATCGTCCACCTCTCATCATCTCGGTAATGAAGGTAACTGGAGTAGTGAGAGAGATGGATAAACTTAGCTAGGTACTCATCAAAGAGCTCGTTATCCTTCTGCTTCAGGGTTAGGAATTCTGCTTCCCTTTCATCCTTGATTAACCTCAGGAAGTACTTCTCATAAAACTGCTCCAGGAACACTTTCCATGTCACTCTCGTGTTCTGAGCATCAAGAATAAGTTCAATGTTCTTCCACAAACGGTCAGCATCCTTTTGTAGCTTGTAGATCGCCATTTGGGCTTTCTGCTAGTTGGACAGTCTAAAACTTTGAAAATCTTTTCTAAATGGTTAATCCAGTCCTCTACTGCTTGGAAGTCAAACACTCCATCGAACAAAGGTGGATTGTGTTTGCAAAAATAGGTCATCTACCGCTAGATGCTGTCAAGGTCTACCGTTGGCATTGCTAGTCTAAGCAACGATTCTGATGCTTGAGCTGTGAAAATTTCTTCTTCTGGCTGCCTTTTATCGAGGTTAGCCACTGCCTTTGCTACCGCTACTATTATTATGGCATTTCTTTCTTGTTCCTAGCGAGCTTATGTCACCCTGTCCTCTTTAATAATCCTTTGTTACTGTTTTAAGCAATCTGAAATTAACTATAGCAGATTGGTAGGGACCCTTACGTCGTGTTCTGGGGGTCTCTCTAGCAAAGCGTTTCGTCGGGTTCTAAACATTACGCTAACTTTTAAGTGAATTAAAAATTGGGATGAGGGTCAATGTAGGAACTAGATGGGGAGATGAAACAACTTTTGATGCGAAACCCCGATAAGGTTTGGGTTGGTATTTTCATAACTATTGGTCTAGAAAGGGCAAAACGGGAAAATTTGAGAAAAATTCTAGAAAATTTCCAAAAAATGGGAAAAGTATGAATTAGAGATTTTGAAAACTTGATTGAGGGCTGAAAGGTGAAATTTCGATGAAAATGATTTATTACGGAATTTCTTGTAAATGGAGGTTTTTTGGGAAAATATTAGAAAATCAGAGGAAAATAACTATTTTACTTAGTTAGAGGCCTCAATAAATTTGAGAGATTGATGGAAAATTCATCTAAATATTTATTTGAATTTATAAAATTGGTTTTGGGCCTTGGAAGTTCAGAAACTAATTTTAGGGGATTTATTTTCCCGCAATGACACTGATAAAGGCCTAATTGGAGAAAATTTGAAATAAATATCTAGAGGTGACAAAAAATTCTGAAAATTTTCAGATGATATTCTCATATTAAAAGGTGAATTATCATAGAGAGAAATGAATTTTTGGAGGTTTGGAAAAATTATGGAAGGTTACTAGTGAATAGTAACCGATAAAGTTTCAAATTGGTTTGAGATAGTGATTGGCTTTGTGGGCCATCTTTTTGGACCAGCCCTAACCATTTGTAGGGCCCACATTGAGCCTAATAAGGGCCTAATTTCGTGCACCTTCCAGTTCCCTCCATTTTTATTAAATAAAATGCAAAATTAAGGGATATTTATGTGGAAAAATCTGGAGAAAAGCCACATGGAGTGATCTGATTATTTTGGCACTTGATGACTGCCACATGTACCCCTTAAGATGTCCAATTTTGTCTAAACATGGAGGGGTAAGGGAAGATGGAATTTTACTGTAAATACCCTCTTAGAAAATACAAATAAATGTTAGAAAATTGGAAAAATAAGGGGAGACTCTCATTGTAGCTCCAGCTTCATTTGACCAAAATTCTTGAGTGTTTTGAACAAGGAATCACTCAACTTACATCAAGAAAACATTAAGGTATGCTTATGCCTTCCTATTCCTAAGTTGCAAGCTTGGTTAGTTGAGTTTTTGGCTTGAAAAATTGAGGGTATATTTTTGGTTGAAAAGTTGTAAGGTAAACCAAAAGGGACAAGTGTTGGAAGCATTAAAACAAAGTTGTAATTTTTGGTTCAAGTACCCCTAGTGGTTCGGTCAAGGGTAGCTGAAAGGAGGAGTTTTATTTTTATAGATCTAAGCACATATTTGGAATCTACATGAAAAATCATGTAGGAATTAGTCAAGAAGAAATTTTTAGGGTTAAAAGGAAACAAGTTCAAAAATAGTGAATAAAGGTGGAAGCTTTAAGGAGTAAGAGTCATCTTTTATTTGTGTTCTTACTTTTCCTTCATTGGTTAATGATTCTTGCTGCCCTTTTTGATAGATTGCATTGCTAGGGTTTGATATTTGTGAAGGGAAAGAAGAGAAAGAAAGAAAGCTCAAGCTTTTGGAGCAAGGTAGCAAGTTGAACCTAACTACTAACATTGACTTGGCATTATTGATTATTGCATGATTAATTGCTATTATGTGGATGAACTTTCTTGATTGTGATGTGGCTGCTCTTTACACTTTCTTGCTTTGGTCTTTACATGATTGAGTTTGCCAAATGATAAGCATACTAGTTCACCAACAGTAGTTAATATAATTATGCATGTTGATGATGCTTGTTGATGATATAGTTGGTTAATTTGCTATTGGTATTTCAAAGAAATCTCATTTCCCAAAAGCAATCTAACATTTTAGGGCCTAAATCCTCTAAGGGAAAGCTGCAGATTGAAGGTTAAATTTGTGGTGTCTTGCCATAAAAATTCATGGATCTTTTTGGCTATGTATATATTATACTAACAGTGCTGTAAACACACTGACACTGCCATGTTCATGTGACCTTTTGATTAATTTCCCAAACTCTTTAAATCACGAAATTTGGCATGATTATAGATAACATCCTGATCTTCAATTTGATAACTAACACGTTAAAAATGGCCAAGTATACGATTTTTAATGATTTTTCAAAGTTAAAGGTCAGAATCTGGGAAAAAGGGTTTTTGGCAAATGGACAGTGTTACCTTTCACAAAAGCTTGACGCTTTTTCCTAAGGAATTGGATCACAAGATTATTTTTCCTTGAAATATAACTTAAATATATTTAAATATAATTTTGAACCACCTCATTTTGATTTTTGTGGAAAAAGTTATGAATTTTTGAAATTTGGCCAGAGAAACTGGATTTTTACCTAATGAACAGTAAAAATCCGAAATTTAGCGTTTTTCAGATAAAAAGTGAGCCCAAGACCATCCAATGTGGTCTAAAATAGTTTTAGATGGAACCTAAGTTGATAAAATAGTAAGGCGTGACAGTCATTGCGCCAACAGGGGAGTCTTTCTATGCTTTTGATCCACGGCCGAACATGTGGTTGTATTTCGACCATGTTTTAGGCTAGATTAGAGATTATGTTTCTGAAGATTATTTTGTATCCATATTTGATTGTGTTAAACTTGACAGTGTGCTCCTTAACTTGAGTAGATTTAATTGGATTCTAAATTCAAGTCTAATTTTAGTATGTAATTTAATCGAATGATTCACAGTAGTAATCGGTACATTCTATCTTTGGAGTTTTCAGTTTGTCCAATTAAACTCTGGTGCATAATACTTTCTGAAATGCAATCATCTCTGCTATTTCATTAAAGGCTATGAAGGTTAGATTATATTTCTTAGGAAGATTTCATTACTGCATTTCTGATCATACTCCGTCTCTACCATCTACATCTTTGTAAATCAGGAAATCAAATAAATATTGGATAGTTAGAGTAATTCAATCAAATAAAATCAATCTCAGTTCTACAATTAATTTGCGATTGGCATTTAATTAAACTGAGACCCTAAGCAATTGACCTCTTTGTGAATCGACCTAGGGTTGAGCCACTGCACTTCTAAGCTTAATTCTAGTATTTTTGAGAGCTTTTAACGACAAGGTTCATCAGTTGGCTAGTAAAAACCAGAGTCTAGAGTTTTCCTAGATGCTCTCCTAGTACTGAAATGACCGCCACAAACCATAGAATGGCAAGCTGAAATAATGGGCTCAAATTCTTCACTACGCACGCACTCAATGACTACCCACTACACATCCGCTAAAGATGAGGCGCATCCCATATATGGTGTGTAACATCCCAAAATTTCTAACCTAGAAATAGGGATATATGTCATACCCTGATATCTTTAGCATGATTAATGAAAGATTTAGGGTTGACCAAGGCCAGGTGAGATAAAAGATAGATAAACAGCACAACAATTGAAGTGAGAACTGGAAAAGGACCAAATTGTCATTTTTAAAATGATTGGTCTATAAAGGGCATTATTGTAATTAGTGTCCGAAAATCCTAAAAAATTTCCAGTAAATCATGAAAAATAGAATTAATGCCATAGAATGGTATTTGAGGTCTAGAAAGTAAATACAATTTGAAAATAATTTATTAAAAATTATTTTAATTATTAATATGTTGGCTAAATTAAGGAAAATTAGCCAATATTAATTATTAAAAATATCTAGAGATCTCAGAAAATTATGAAAAATTTTAAAAAATTAATTTAGGAATTATGAAGATTTATAAAATTATTTTTAACCCTAAATGATGAGAAGGTTAGCTTTAATTGAATTTAGAGCTAAATTAATATTGGTAGATTGTCTATTTTTACAGAAACGGCAATTTAAGGAGTTATAGAGGGAGAAAAATTATGAAATTAATTAGAAAAGTTCCCTTTACTGAGATATAATTAATGGTGAGCTAATATAAGAATTTTGAGATGCTAGAATTTTTCGGCTATTAGATAAAATAAACCAATACTATATTAAGACTCAGTGGATTGTCAGGGCAACAGGGGTGATAAAATTTCCTACAGATTGCCAAGGACACATGTCACGCCCCAATTGGCCAAGAAAGAGAAAAAGAAAATAAAAAGAAAAGAGAAAAGAAAATAATAAATCAAGTTAGATTAAAATCTAATTAGTGATAAATAAGATGATTAAGGTTAAGCCATCTTCCATAAGATCTTGACACGTGGCAAACATAGTTCATTAGATGGCTAGGATTTAACCATCTATCTTTGAAAAGTCAAAAGCTTCTAGAAGGGTAATTAGCCAAGTTAATCAAGGAATTAAGAGAGTTAACCTTGATTAAAGCCTAATTAATCTTAATGGATAAAAAAGATGACATAAGCCCTAATGATTCACCATCCAAGTGTCAACATATTAAGCTACATAGCCTAAGATTTGTACATGTGGATAGAGGTAAAAATTGGAAGGTCAAGATTAAGTCTTATGCAAGAAGGGCGTATGTGGAATTAATGAAAAAGGAAGCCTATAAATACCCCTTCCCATATGTTCATTTTGTGTGAAGCCTTTCAAGTAGGAAAACTCTTGCAAATTTTCATGTAGAGAGAGAAAGAGAAGAGTTCTAGTGAGAGAAAAAGTCATTTTGAATCAAGGTAAGCTTCTACAACTCTTCTATTTCAAGTTATAATGATGATATGTTAGTTTTAGGCTATTTTAATGATGATGGAAAGTCATATTTCTAAGGGGAAGTATTGTTCAAATTTCCTCAAAATGGATAGGAAGGGTTTAGGTTATGTATGGTTAAAGGTTAAGGATTAAGTAATTACATATTAGTTTGGTGGAAAATCCTTTTCCCTATAATTATATATATGGTTCAACCAAGTCAAGTTCAATGGGAAGGGATTGGATTTTCATAAAACTAATATGAATAGTGCGCAGAAGCATTCTGTAACTTGAGGTCGTAACCTGAGAAGTTGAGGTCGTGACCTGGAGGCAAAAATGGCCTCTGTAACCTCAAGTCATGACTTGGAAGCACTAAGTCGCGACCTGAACTGGGAAAATGAAAAAGTTTCAAATTTTTAAGCCTTTTCTCATACTTAAGGGCCATATAAAGTTTCAAACGTGATTTTTCATAATTTGTAGTCTTCAAAAGTGATTCCAAATGCTTCTGCAAGGCAAGTTATCTGGTATAAACTTAAGGTGTAACATGGTGCCTCAATTCGCTCTGAACCTTTTATGCCTGAGACTTAGACATAAAAGGAGGGGTGAATCCAGTAATGAGATAATTAACGATATGTGAATACCAAGGCTCTTTAAAAGCTAAAGCACATAAAGCTGAATCAGGAAAAGAATCACAAGTGAGTTTAAAAGAGTCTACTCCCCTTGTATCCTTTGGTAGCCTACTCAAGTGATCAGCTACGTGATTCATTACCCCGGCTCAATCCTTTATCTCAATGTCAAATTCTTGAAGAAGTAGTGCTCACCTTATCAATCTTGGTTTAGATTGTGGTTTCTTGAAAAGATATCGAACAGCTGTATGGTCAGTAAAAATAGCTGCATAGTCAGTAAACAGCTCTTTCTCTGTTGTTAGTTAGTTGATTTAAGCTAAATCTAGTGTTTTCAAGGCATAGGTAATGGCTCTTGAGAGTTTCTTCTCCCTTTGGCCTAACATAGCTCCTACAGCAAAATTAGAAGCATCACATGAAAGCTCAAAAGGTAAATTCCAATTAGGGGCAATTAGAATAGGAGGAGAAATAAGTTTGGATTTCAACTCATCAAAAGCTTCTCTACAAGAACCATCAAAATCAAACTTCACATCTTTTTGTAAAAGCTTTGAAAGAGGTAATGCAATCTTGCTAAAATCTTTTATAAGATGCCTATAAAATCCTGCATGACCCAAAAATGATCTTATATCTTTAACACAAACAGGATAAGGCAAAGAAGATATGACCTCAATCTTAGCTTTATCAACTTCAATTCCCTCGCTAGAAATCAAATGACCCAGCATTATTCCTTCATTGATCATAAAATGACACTTTTTAAAGTTTAAGATCAAATTCTTTTCAAATACATCTTTTCACAACTTTTTCAAGACAAACAAGGCAATCATCAAAAGAACCACCATAAATAGTAAAGTTGTCCATAAAGACTTCCATGCATTCCCCTAAAAAATCATAGAAAACAGCAATTATATAACGCTAGAAAGTCCATGAAGCGTTACATAATCCAAAAGGCATCCTACAATAAGCGAAGGTACCAAATAGACATGTAAAAGTGGTTTTCTCTTGGTCCTCTAATGCAATAGGTACTTGAAAGTACCCAAAGAAACCATCAAGAAAGTAGTAATGAGATTTGCCGTAAGTCTCTCAAGCATCTGGTCTATGAAAGAAGAGGGAAATTATCTTTTGTGTGGCATCATTTAGCCTTCTATAATCTATGCACACATGTCAAGAATTCTGCACTCTTGTAGGAATAAGATCATCACTCTCATTTCTAACCACCTACTCTTTTTAGGCACTACATACACTAGACTAACCCATTCACTGTCAGAAATTGGATAAATAATCCTAGCACTCAAAAGTTTGGTGATTTCCTTCTTAACTACATCAAAGATAAGGGGGTTTAGTCTTCTTTGGGGTTGTCTCACTAGTTTGGAACCTTCACTAAGTAGGATCCTATGTGTGTAAATAGTTGGACTAATAATCCCTGGAATGTCCACTAAAGTCCACCCAATAGCCCTTTTATGCTCTCTCAACACAGCAAGGAGTCTCTCTTCCTCAATCTTAGACAAGGAGTTAGCAATAATAATAGGTAATTGCTCATCAGACTTAAAGAAAGCATACTTTAATGTAAGGGGCACAGGTTTCAATTCAATCACAGGTGGTTACACAACAGAAAGAATTAATTTATAAAGTTCAAGAGAGAACAGATTACTCCTCTTGACTTCAACCAATGATAGCTCAGGTTCCATGTGATTAGCTTTACAATCTCTAACTATTCCAAGCATTGAACCAATCTCAAGTTGGTCTATAGTAGCAATTGTCTTGGATAAGTTCTTCTATATACCTGAATCATAACTAACTAGACAACAACTCATTCAAGTATCTCATGGTATGAAAAGAATTAAAAGTAGATAAGTCATGAGGTGTAAGGGATTGAGAATAATCCTTAGATTCTAGGTGTCTCTGCATTAAATGAGTAGGTGGAATAGCTAAAAGTGGATTGTCTTTGTTGTCTTCAGCCAGACACTTTCGTTGAGGAAAACCATCTTCATTAATTGCCACTGCAACATTAGCTTCTACAATGCTAGAATTACTTGAAACATTAACAGAATACCTTTCTCCAAGGAGATAATCACTGATAATAGAAAGAATAGAACTTATATGCGAGTCAGTAGATGATACAATAAATGTGTGTGGGATGGAAAGCATGCAATTAACTACTATATAGTTAAGGCATGTCACGTCATCGCCACATAAGTAAGTAGAAGGAAAAGAATAAAGAGATGAAAAGGAAGAAATGGTGTCATCCTCATCAACAGAATCAAGTGAATAAAGTTCAAAGCGAAAGGAATCATCTTACAATTTGAATTCAGAGCAAGCATCATCAGCAGTAATATCAATCATGTTAACACCCAAAAGAGAGTAATCTTCATAAGGATATTTTATTGCCTCATACATATTAAAAAAACTTTGTAATCACCTACTTCTATTGTGATGGTGCCTTATTTCATGCTAATCATAGTGTTAGCAGTCCTTAAGAAAAGTCTACCAAGAATTATTATGGTGTCATCAACAAATTCAAAAGACATGTCAAGCACATAAAAATCAGCAAGAAAGACCAAATCCTTAACCTAGACCAAAATATCCTCTATAATGCCCTTAGGATACCTTATAGTCCTATCAGCTAACTTGAGTACTACAGTGGTAGACTTAAGAGGCTTGACTCCCAATGAAGTGTAAATGGACTTAGGCATGACATTAACGGCTGCCCCTAGATCTAATAAGGCTCCCCCTATATTAACTTTACCTATAGTGCAAGGGATAGTGAAGGATCTAAGGTCTTGGTATTTAATAGGAATTTGAGGTTTAAACAGGGCAGATGTATTTGAGCTCACTTAACTCTTTCATTTAGTCTAAACTTTCCTCTTATGGGTGCACAGATCTTTCAGGTATTTGGCATAAGCAGGAACCCTCTTCACAAGATCAAGCAAAGGAATATTGACTTCCACTCTACTAAATAAATCAATAATATCTTTTTTATGCTTAGTTTTAGTCATTCTTTTGCTCATCAAATATGAATCAAGAAAAGGAAGGTCTTTAAGATTTACCTCCTTACCATTGGTTTTATCAGCTCTTTGCTTACTTGCCTTGACATGCTCCTTTGCTGTTGCTTGTTCATGGTTGCTCTCAGAATTTGCTCCTTTGTTATTTAGAGATGTGGACTCCTTTTCATCTAGCAGTTTTCTCTCTTTGGTACTTTCAAAATGTTTAATCCTTCTAGTTGAGGGAGGCAACTTACCACATTCAATCTCCTTATCAACAACTTCTTCATCCTTATCAGTGAACCTTACTTGCTTCCCACTTCGAAAAGTGATCGCATTTAAACCCTTAAGGTTTATAACAATATTTGAGAGTATGGTGCCACTGCTCCTAGCTTGTTGGTCACTCATATTATTAGATAGCTAAGTGACATAGGAGTTGATATTCTCAGTTTTTGTCTCCCATTGCTCTATTCTTTTCTTTAGGGCACAGAATCTAGCATCATTCTTAGAAGAGCCTTGTTGAATCAGAGAAGCTAAGGAATTGAACTGGTTGTCATTAGAGGTCCTTTCCTCTTTCATCAATGCCATCATATTATGTAAGAGTTTATTAGTGTCTTTCTTGGGTGGAACAGTCAAGGCTTGCTGTTGGTTTTGGAGTTGGTTAGTAGATGGACAAGCCCCTCCACCTCATGAAAATTTGTTTGGAGGTCTACTTTCATTTGCTTTCCGTCCCTCATTTTATATATTAGAATAAGGGTCTCACTTTTGTTGGGCCATAAATTGAAAGCCATTTTATCTCAAAAATTTCATGTGGATGAGAATGAAATTCTGTCAGTGACTTGAAATTCAACTTGGCTTCACAAAAAGAAATCACGAATTCGCATGAGGATTTTAGAAGAAAATTTCCACCATTTAGGAGGCCGTCAATCAAAAGCCATTTTGTTTCACCCAATTCATGCGTATGAGAATGAAATTTTGTCTTTGCCTCGGAATTCACCATTGCTTCACAAAAAACCTTAGAATGCAATAGGTATTCCTGAAATTTATCTAGACCAAACACTATGTCTTAGATGCATATGCAATAACTCTTGACAATTTTTCTACCCTTTGTCCCAACATCACCCCCACAGCAAAATTAGAACCATCACAAGATAATTCAAATTCTAAATTCCAATTAGGAGATATTAAGATGGGTGACAAAATAAGCTTTGCCTTCAGTTTGTCAAAAGTTGTCCCACAACAATCATCAAAGACAAAATCAGCATCCTTTTGGACTAATTGAGAATTAGGTTCTTTTCTACACTTTAACTAAAGCTTTTTCCAAAGTTAGTATACAGTCATCAAAACTGTCTCTATACAAGGTAAAGTTATCCATAAAAACTTCAACACCTTGTTCTGAAAAGCTCATTAAAGAAAGAAGTCATACACCTTTGAAATCTTACAGGGGCATTGCATAATCCAAATGGCATTCTTTGGTATGTAAAGGTTCTAAAAGGACAAGTGAAAGTTGTTTTGTCTTGGTCCTCTAGTGCTATAAGAACCTAGAAGTAGCCACTAAATCCATCCAAGAAACAATAGTGAGATTTACAAGCTAATATCTCCAACATTTGATCAATAAAAAGGAGGGGGAATGATCTTTTCTTGTAGAGTCATTTAATTTTCTATGATCAATACAAACGCTCCAAGAATTCTAGACCCTGGTTGGAATTAACTCATCTTTTTCATTCTTTACAACTGTGAGGCCACTCTTTTTAGGAACAACTTGGACAGGTGAAATCCATTCACTATCACTAATTGGAAAAATAATACCAGCACTTAGTAGTTTAGTTACCTCCTTTTTCACTAGCTCTAATATTAAGGGATTAAGTCTCCTTTGTCGCTCTAGAATTTTCATGTAATAATATTCTATGTGTGCAAACTGTAGGATTTATTCTAGCATGTCAGCCAAGGTCCATCAAATTGCTCTTCTGTACTTGCGAAGAGCTTTGTTTCCTCAATTTTAGTCAAAGAATTAGCTACTATTATAGGTAACCTTTTCATTTGCTTCCAAGAAAACATATTTCAGATTATGGGGTAGTGGTTTTAAATCAACACCAAGGCGTTATTCAATGGAAGGAATGAGCTGTTTAAGTTCCAGGGCACTAAGAAACTTCCTTATTATTTTAGCTTCATCATATCTGTATCTTATGTGCTCTTCACTATCCACAGATATCTTTCCATGTTCTGTCAAATCCAGTGCTGCATCTTTCTTTGTGGTGATTCCTGTACCAATAGCAAAACAAGATTTATGTAAAAAAATTATTCAATTTTTGTGGAAAAAATTTCAGTTAAGGTAGTTTGTTTCAAATTACTCCCCTTTCTGGTAGTCAAATTAATTGGCATTGGAAATGCAGAATCTGTGCCTTGTGTTCCACTCTTTACTTCTAAATTCCTTAGACTTAATTATTGCACTTGCTCCCTTAACCTTTGAAATTGATGTGCAGGAGGTACAACTATTTTAGAACATTGTCCATTCTCACATAGAGCTACCATTAGATTCTGAAAAACAAAAGTGAAATGCACTAGAGGTAGAAAGTGAGCTATATTAAATGTTAAGCATCTAATACTACACACATCACTCTTTAAGCAATGAGAAGAGATAGAATTTGAATGGGTAAAGGCAGAATCAAATGAGCAAACATTACAGTCTTCTTCCTAATTTTCAACATATTTATGCAAAGTCATCCTATGTTCTTTAATGGCATAATTAATGGCAGTATCAATCATGTTTAACCCCAATAAAAAAATAATCTTCAAATGGTTGTTTCATGGCCTCATATACATTAAATTTAACAATATGATCACCAACCTCTATTGTAATGAAACCATCCTTTAAGCTAATCACAGTGTTTACAGTCCTTAAAAATAGTCTTCCTAATATCAAAGGTTCTTTAAGGCAAGACTCATTTGACATGTCTAAGACATAAAAATCTAGTAGAATTACAAGACCCTTAACCTTGACTACAATGTCCCCTAAAAATCCATAAGGTTTCCTAATATTCCTATAAGCCAACTGAAGTATTACAATAGTGGTTTTAATATTTGTGATTCCTAATGAGTTGTAAATTGAATGGGGCATCACATTGATAGCAACACCTAAATCCAAAAGTACACCACTAAAGTTCAATCTTCCTATGTGGCATGGGACTATAAAGGAACTAGGGTTAGCACATTTGATAGGTAATTGAGGTTTGAATAATGCCAAAACATCATAATCGAGTTGAACTCTTTTATTAGGTGTGTAAATCCCTTTTATGTATGCATAATTCCTTCAGAAACTTAGCATAACTCGGTATTTGTTTAATTAACACCAATGTAAGAACATTAACCTCTAGTTTGCTAAAAAAGTCCATCATTTCTTTTTCAAGCATTTCATTACTCTTTCTTTGCATCTTATAACATGCATTCACTGGAATTTGGCTCATTAACTTTTGCATCTTGAATGTGCTTTGCAGTTGCAGAATGCTGTTTGATTCTTCTTACTACTGTCTAATTTTCGTGCAAATTATTCTTTGAGTATAGCTGCCTCTGATTCTTGATATTTTGGAGCATTTGTCTCCAGTACAGCCAGGGCTTGTGGCATTTTAGTCCTCCCAATTACCATTTTGCAGAGAATCTTCCTTATCTTCCTCGGCATTTCCAATCTTCTTTCCACTTCTTAATGTTAGCATGCAGTGCTATGGGATTTATGACATGTTGGAGGGTAAAGTGCCTCCAATTTGAGCCTGTTGATTACTCATGCTATTGGACAGCTGTGTAACATGAGAGGACAGATTGGAATTCTATATCTTGACTTCGTCTAGACCTTTACAAATAGCAGTAAGTTGAGAATTTATAGCTGCTTTGTCATTGTCCATCTTCTGTAGTACTAAAGTTAGCAAAGAATTGTAAAATTTTTTGTCTTCTTTCATTTGATTCAGCAAAGATTGCTTGTCTGTAGCCATTTAATTGTTCAACTGAGTCATATCCCTTCAAGAGTTGATCAGTATCCTCATATTTTCTAGAGTTGTCATGAATAGGTATTAGCACTTTAGATGGTTCAACTAGATTTTGATTTGTGGTTTGAAACTATGATGGTCCAACATTGTTGGATAAGAACTTATTATTAAAGTTCCTGTTCTCACCACCTCGCCACCGTAAATTGGGATGGTCCCTCCATCCTTCATTGTATGTAATGAAAATAGACCTCTTTTTTAGTACTAGTTGGGTTTATTCTGATAGAAAGCATTGACCTCTTCAAATTTTGAAGGACAGATAATAGAGAGGTACATCATAGATCGATAAATGTCACAAGAAGGAGCCATAATTTGGTTGCAAGGGGCTACTGGTCGAGAGGAATTATTAGGAAGGGTAGAGATTTCAGTTTTCAAACTCTCTATTTGAGCCACTAAATATTGTAGGACAGAATCAGAGGCAGGTCCGTGACTCACTTCTCTCACATCATAAATGTCTCTTGAACTAAATTTTTTATTGTTTCCAGCCATTTTTTCAAGAAGATCCCATCCAGCCGTTGGTGTCAGGTCCAAAATAGAACCATTGCCAGCAGCATCAGTTATGGCTTTTGTTTGAGGGAGCACGCCTTCGTTTACCAACTACTGTTTTGGTATTTGGTGATGAGGGCATCGAGTTAACATTCCCATAAATCTAGACCAGCAATCATATAAAGATTCTCCTTTATTTTTGCCTAGCACTATAAATTTCTTTTTTTAATGTTACTGTTCTAAAGGTTGGAAAATATCATTCCAAGAATAGTTTCTAGAGTTGGGACCATGTGAGCATGGCATAATGTTGAGGAAGAGACCTTAACCATTCTTTTGCATCGCCCAAACTTAAAAATGAAATTCTTTTTTCAGAACTTCTTCAATTGGCACATTATGTCGCTTGAATAAAGAACATGCCATATACAAGTCTTGCAAAATGTTGATGTGGATCATCCCCTATATGGCCATAGAATTTAGGAATTGCATTCAGTAAAGAACTCTTAATTTCAAAATTCACAGCATTATTCCACAGACCATATGGATCATAATCGACTATAGAATTATATAACTCCCTAATACTTCTACTTTCAACTTCAGGATTAGCATTTAAATGTTCAGGCCTATTTTCAGCTTCCTGTTCTTGAGCATGATTGACATTATTAGGATCATTAGGCCTGGGATTATTAGGATGAAGATGTGGATTCATGATAAAATGATGATCTATGAAATATCCTAAAGAGGATTTAGTATCATATATATGTGTTGGGTCAGAACTAACTGAATTAGTAGATGAAGGTGTAAGAGGAATAGGTGAGGTTTTTGATAGAGCACTAGTGGCTTGAAGCTGTTTGGCTTTTTTCAGTTTTCTTAAAGTTTTATTGATCTCTCTATCCAAAGGATAAAATTCACTAAAGTCACAGCTCATACAAGAATGTAATATCTAACTAGGAAAAAAAAATTCAAAGTAGATTGGAACTTTCAATATAACAGAATAAAATTTCAACAATCAAAATGAATATCTAGGAATTAAAAAGCTGGCAACGGTGCCATTTGATTAGTCCTTAGTCATATATGTAATCAAAAACACTAGGAAAGAGATGTGTAATACAATGATGTAGCCTAGGTGTCAAATCACTTGGTCTATTAACTCTCTGAATTCTTTAGGTGAAATTAACACAATTCAAGTATGAAAAAGTGTACAGATAGATTAGTGTCCTGTTCAGTGAAAGAAATTCTTTATTTAAGTTCTAAAAGAAGTAATAGGACGTAGGCCGAGGAACTGAGCAAGAAAGATAATTAGAATATCAGTTCTTCCAAGAAATTCACTTCATCTTCATTGCCTTAGGGGTGTTTGGATGAAACCAAACCATGGTTTGGAGAATAGCTTCTAAAGAATAGATTCTTGGGAGAATAGATTTTATGAAAAAGTGATTCTGATAAAGTGAGAGTGTTTGGATAGTTGTTATCAGAAGCACTTCTTATATGTACAGATCACTAAAAAGGAAACAAGTTAATATGATAATTACATAAAAGATAGATTTTATAATATATTTTAATTTGAAGGAATAAAATTGTTAATAATAAATTTTTTACCAACATAATTAACAATATGTAAGATAATGTAATTAATAAGTAATTAATAGGTGTGTATATATATTTATAAAATATAAGATTAAATATGTTTATAGAAAAATAATTAAGGGTGTTAAAGTCATATTACTGTTGGGATCTACTCTGATAGGCACAATCATACTCTTCAGTTTGAGCCAAAAAGTAGAATGGATTCACTTCTTCTGAAACCATGGTTTTGAGTCCAAAACTGTGGTTTGTCCATTTGTCTCCCTGTTTGGCAAATTTCTGACCCAAACCATGGTTTGGATCCCAAAACCATATTTGAGCATTTTGCCAAAAAGGCCCTTAATCTAATCTGGAGCTAAGTGCTACTGAATGTGCAAAAAAAACCAATCACTCTTAATCAAATAGAACTTTTATTTGAAAGAATCAATTAATCAAACCATAATGTTCAAGTTACTAAATTGGAACAAGGATCTAATTAACTTGTAACTCAAGAGTGAATTACCAAGTTCTCTACAACATTCAATTACACAATATTCATTTTAACATCTGAACAGAATATAATTGAACTCTATTCTAATTACTCTACAACTAGCATAGCAATTAAAGAAGATAGATGAATGTAAACTCCCTCTATAATCCAGTAGCTCAGACTTAGTTCTGCTGTTGGAATAATTTATGGGATTTAGCTATGCATGATGGCAACATTCTCTCTTTTCCCCTCTGAATACAGCTCTGCCATGGACGATGATGATTCGTTGATTACAACTAGAGACAGAGCAGACACGTTAGAAAGATAGAAATCAATTCAAACCAGCAAACATGAACCTCCTTCACGGAATTACCAATTCTCACTCGATGCCCCCTGCTTGTCCTCCTCTTTTCCTTTTTATATCCACTAGGGATTTTCTCTTTTCTTCTTCTGTCTGGTTACTTCTTTTCAGTCATCCACTTAATCTAGGCTAGCTATTACAACCAGTTTTATTAGCTTCTTAGCTGAGCGAGGAGGATTTTGAGCCAAATTTTAGTTTTCCCATCTCTGTGTTGAAATTTCTGAATATGATTATTAGCATTTTTTGTGGAATCTCTTTTCCATTGGTGATAGAAATTGGTTTCCATTAATGATGGAATTTCCTTTCCTCTGGACTCTTCTTTCCTTCCTCACAGAAAATGTGTTTCTGTCACTTTATATTTACAATTCTGCCCCTGAATTTAGAACAATAAGCCGAAGTTATATCCAATGGTGGAATTTCATAAGAAGAACTACTAAAAATATCATAACTACTTGATTCTTTTACTCAAGTGCTTCAACATTGTATTTATTTATTAATACAATTAATACTCAATCTATTTCTTGAAGTAGCCTAAAATACATATTCTAAACACATCAAAAATATGATTTATCAAGGTGACTTCTGCATAACTTTTGGAGCTTATAAATTATGTAGGATTGCTTGTTAAATGCTATGATATGTGATTGAATTTTATTTGAATGGTTATGGTTTCTTTTTGAAAAGTTATACCAAAAAGGGGTAAAAGTTGACGTTTTTAAAGGTAATGTTTGACCATATAAAACTTAACAGTCTAATAGGTCATATTTTTATCTTTAAAATGAGTGGTATTTCATAAAGTTTGAAGTTTTGTATAAAAAGTTATGGCCTTCTAAAATTGGGTATAAATTCTAAAAAATTGAAAAGTTCTGAATATATTTTTTCCCCCTTAAAGAGCTCATTACAAGCTTCAAGTATTAGGATTTGGAGCCATATCATTTTGATTGTTCTATAACTAGTTATGATGTGAAATTGGATAACAAAGTAAGGTGTGACATATGTGGATGATGGTAAGCCAGAAGGCCATAGAGATGAGCTAGTGGCTTAGAGAATTTAAGAGGCATAATGAAAAGAAAAGTGGCCTAAGGAAGCTAAAAGCTAAGAGTTAAGGAAACGCAGGAAGATGAATGATTCTGGAGTTAACAAAAAGGATAAAGTAAGGCTTAAGAAGGCAATACCAGTGTCTATGATTAGTCTTGGGAAATGATTAGTCAAGTTATTAGCTGAGTGGAGGCGACTTATTTTATAACTCAGTTTTGTGGTCGATGTTAATATGGATCGAGTAGATTATAGTATTCCAGGGTCATAGTAGATCTTGAAGAAGCTTACAGTTGACCATAGTAGATCCTAAGGTCACAGTAGACTAAGCCTAAGTAAAGTAGCTGAGCCATAAGAATAAGAGTACAGTACCTCTGTAGGAAGATGATAATGACTAAGGGTGAGTTTGAAATGTGAAAATGTTCTCAAGTTGGACAGCTAGTATAGAGAGAATACCCTTGACTTATCACCAGGTACCATTGTTATTGATTAGACCGAGCTCGATTCTATTTTGGTAAATGAAGGAAAATAAGAAAAAGTAAGAGTTGAAAGAATTGAGAGCTGTAAGTCCTGATCGTATGTATTTAGGCAAGTTAAGCATGAAATGAGAATTTGAAAGAAAGGAAATAGCCCTCATGATAAAGATAAAAATAATAGGAAACTTGCATTTAATCTTGCAATTTTCAAAACCTGCAACTCTTTCCTCCTTTTTTTTCCTTCCAATTTTCAGATTTTTTTTATTTTTTTCTTTTCACTTCTCTTTCCAGCACAACTGTCACATCTAGTAATATGGCATTTAGGAATAGGGATATTTCTAAATATTCAAAGGCCAAAAAGGATGATTAGGAAGAAGGAATATTTCTAAATAATTAAGGGTCAAAAATGACAAGGAGAAATAGAAGAATTTTGGTGGAAAATAATTATTATGGTTTTCCAAGTCGATTATGAAAAGTTTGACTAATTAAGAAAAATTGGTCAAGAATAATTATGGAAAAATATTTCCAAGCCTCAGAAAATTAAGAAAAAACAAGGATGATATCCTTGAAGAGTTATATGGGATTATAAAATTGGTTTTATGACCAAATTGCCCTTAGAGAAATTATAAAGGAATCTAAGGGTGATTTAAGCTAATTTAAGGTCCTTTATTTGGAAAATTCCAAATAAATATTTTTAAGAAGGATAAAATCTCAAGAAAATTCCTATGATATCCCAAGAAATTATAATAGATTATGAAATTAAAATAAGACCCTCAAGTATCCAACATTTTTCCCAGTTCCTTTGAAAAGTGGAAAAATCACTAAAGAAAAGGAAATTAGTTTTCCTTTCTATTTAATTATTGGGAAATTAAATTGGAGGCAAAGAGGGAAATTTGGAAGATAAAAATGAGGAGAATAATTTATGGATCTGATAGAAAATAATTACAGAGGCTAGAGCACTGTAATTATAGAAAAGAAGTTAAGCTCGGAGTAAAAGTGCACTGATAAAGTGAAGACTAGAGTCTTAAACTTTACTTGTCCCACAAGTTGCCACTTGTCAAGCCTCTAATGGATGATAATTAAAGCTTTCCAAGTGTCAAGCCACCAATAGAGAGGATCTTGACTTTTGAAATTAATTTCATTTGGCATTAAGTTAATTAAGAGAGAGGATTAAGATTAAGTAAGCATTTGACACTTGGCAAATCATTAATGTTAGTTTGTGGGATAATTTGTGCACTTAATAAGCTCCTCCTCCCCCATTTTTTTGAATATGTTTCAGCCAAGAGGGAGCTAGAGAGGAAAAGGAAGAACTTCAAAGAGAAACCAAGGAGAAAGGCATCAACTTTAAGCATACAAGTGAGAATCAAGGTTAGTTTATGGTTCCAAATGGTTCATTGCTTGTTTCCCTTGAGTTGTATGGTTGAAATTTCTAGTTTTCCTCCTTCATTATGCTAGCCGAAATGTATAATAAGTAAGATAGGAAGTTTGGTTGTTAAATCTTACTAGAACACTTCAAAACATGATAGATCCTAGTGGTTACAAGTGGTTGTAGGTTATTTTTGAAGTGTTTTCTTTGATATCTCTCTTAAAGTTCATTTCGGCCAAAACAAGAGCTGAACCCTAGGATGTGTTTTTCAAAGTTTTGAGGCTTCTATTGTGTTCAAAATGAAAAATGGTGTAGGGTAAACCTAAAGAACAAGTGTTGGAAGCCATAGAATCAAAGCTGAAATTTTTGGATAATGAACCCTTTTGGTTTGGCCAAGCTGAAACTGAGAGAAGGAATTTTGTTTTGTTAAATCAAAGTGGATATTTGGAATCTACATGAAAAATCATGCAGGAATGAGTCAAAAGGGAATTTTTAGGGTTTAAGGAAACAAACTCTAAATTTTAAAGAACAAAGGTGGATGCTTTAAGGGATAAAGATTGTCCTTGAGTTATGTTATTGATTTTTGTGTGGAATAGTTGATGATTCTTGCTGCCCTTTTTGTGGATTGCCATGTTAGGGCTTGGCATTTGTGGAAGCAAGAAAGAAGGACAAGAAAATCAAAGAGCATTGGATCAAGGTAGTAAAATTTAATTAACCTTAATGTTGAGTGTTGCATTGATTGCTATGCAATTTCATGTGCTATTATGTGGTTGAACTAAATGATGATAATGATGATGATTATGTAGCTATACTCCTTGCTTTATATACCTTGGCTGTTGCATGTTAGAGTGCTACATGTATGAGGTAAAGTAGTTCCCTATTAATAGCAAAAGGTTGGAATGCTTGTAATTGATGCATGTTGATGTTTTGGTTGATTGATCTTGCTACTGGGATTTCATTGAAATCTCATCCCCCATATGTAACTAATATTTTAGGGACTGAATCATCAAAAGGGAGGCTGTAAATCCAAGGATAAATATTGTGATGAACCATGAAGAAATATTTATATTTGGTTATGTATAAGCATGTATGATTGGAGTTGTAATCCCTAAGCAGGATGCCAAATTAGAGCCACAGTTTAGTAAGTTACCAAATGAAATTCTGCATGAAATTTGATATGCTTAAAGTTGATGTCATGAGCTTCAAATTGATAGGCAAAACATTAAAAATGGCCAACTACAAAATTTTTAATGATTTTTCAAAGTTAAGGTTCAGAATCTAGAAAAAGGATTTTTGCCAAATGGACAGAGGTGACTTTCACAAAAACCTGATACTTTTTTAAATGGAATTGGTTCATAAGATTATTTTTTCTTGAAATATCATTCAAATATATTTTTATAGAATTTTGAACCACTCCATTTTGATTTTTCTAGATTAAGTTATGAATTTTTGAAGTTGGGCCAGAAAACTGGATTTTTATCTAATGAACAATAAAAATTCAAAAATCAGCGTTTTTTAAGGATTTTTTAGCCCAAGACCATCCAAAATGGTCTAAAATGGTTTTAATTAAACCCTAAGTGGATCCTATAGTAAGGTGTGACAACAACACCTTTCTTTTTTTCCCTTTTTTGGACTTTTTCTAAATTTTTCCGACTACAAGAAAAAAAAACAACATTACTCAAATAAAAAAAATAGGCGGAAGAGGAAAAGAGAAATAGACTAATGGAAAGGAGAACAACGAACAAGAAAATGGGATCAACAAAGACAAAAGCAACAAGATAAAAGGAAAAAAACATAAAAGGATAGAACTTGGATCTAGCAAACATGGCTCTGTTACCACTTGATATAAGGGGATGTAACGGACTAGTTAGAAACAAGTATAATGGTTAGAATGAGACGCTAGGAAAACTTGCCTCTTATAAGCCCAAATACAAGAAGTTGGATAGATAATCAAAATAGGACCTTAAGAGAACCTGTCTAAAACACCACACAATTGATTACTGATATGGGGGGGACGTACGGACCGGCTAGAATCAAGTAACGAACAGATGGTTGATCTTACAACTCTAGCCATGAAGACACCACAAGGTTGATCAATCCCTTGATACTGTCAAGTATTCTCATGACAATACAAGGATGCAAGCAAAGCTCACATAGAGAGAAATAAACTCAATTCTCATTCATCTAAGTCTGAATTCAATTACAAAAAACGTAGCCTATATATAGGCAACAATAGAACACTCTAGAATCAGCATCCTAAGACATAAATGCTAGGAATGATGCCTCATTAATGATTATTTGACTATGGAAGGCGCCATTTATTACATAGAAATAAGAGAAAATAACTTAAACTTTAAGAACAAGTCTGCTATTTAAAAATAGGAAAGTAGATCAAAACATGATCTTCCAGAACACTCCTTGACAAAAAAACAAATTTAAATCATAATCAATTCATAATGATACGTTCTTGATCCTTCTTAAAGATTCTTGGACATCACTTATGATCCTTGTCCAAGGCACATGTTTATCACATGGTATTTTAAGTGAATTCTTCAATTTGAACCCCACATGGGCCTTATCCATCATCTTGTTGGGCTTCTAGCAATGTGATCACCATTTTTAGACTCCTTTTAGGCTCATTAAAATGTGCTTCTTCCAAATAAATGGGCTTCAACTCTTTTAGCTCTCTTATTAGACAATTTAGGGCCTCCTTCATAGCTTTAGTCCTTGCTCTTGTCATTGGGCCTCCAACACCTTGTAATGGATCTTTCAAAATGTTGGACTTCTTTGTTTAGGATCCTTGCCTATGCTCTTGATCACACCATATGCCTCCATCATTCCCTCCCTGCTCGAAAGAATTCATCCTCGAATCTGCAACATTAAACAGAGATAAATCAGCAACATTAAAAGCAGTACTAACATTACCATAGGAACTAGGCAAATCTATTTTATAAGCATTGTCATTGATCTATTCTAAGACTTAGAAAGGGCTATCTCCTCTTGGATGTAACTTAGATTTGCATTGTTCAGGAAATCTCTCCTTCCGCAGGTGTACCCAAACCCAATCTTTTGATTGTTTTGAGCTTGGAAATGGATTTTACATGCAAAATTATGTGAGAATAGCATGTGGAAATAATTTTAGGAAGATTGAAATTAAAACTCAAAAGCTAGAATTCAATTATGTTCAAGAAAGAACCAAGTAAGAAATAGGTTGGTGTCTTGGTTCTAATGAGTGTTTGGCATTATGTATGGATGTGTTTAGGACCTTGGAACATCCAAGAGGATGTTTAATAGTGTTGATAAAAAATCTATAGGGTTGGAAAGAAAAGGGAATCAAAGGAAAAGCAAGAGAAAAGCTATGTTACAAGGTAGTGAACTTACCTATAATGTGTGCTTGATATGTATGCTTGCATGATGTGGTGGTGTTGCCATGATATGACTAAGCTATGATGAAATGTTTGCAAAGTTATGTTTGTAATTTTATGTTATGTTTTGTCTTGGCAATATGTTATGAAAGCATGAAATGCTTTAGCTTACTTTCCATGGCATTCATGTGTTAATGTTATAACATGTCATACATGTGCATTATGTCTTGTATGCTTATGGGTAGTGTTTGCTACTAAGATTCTCCCAAATCTCACCCCTCCCTAACCAACCATTTAGGTCAATCAATGGTGGGCAATAATGGCATGAGAGGCAAGGAGAAGAAAGTGGAGAATTATTAACATTAATGAATGATGTTATTATTCAATGTGTAATTCTCCTATTATGTAATTTATATTATAGATGCCAATGATGTCATGTATTTAATTACGATGTTTATGAGATGAATAGTAATTTTTATTGATTAAACTATATGAATTGGTCATGGATAAGTCCAGTTTGATATTTTTTCCTTAAAGAGAATTGAAGGAGCTATCTATAGAATTTTAGAACACCTCAATACGATTTGTATGGAATTAGTTATGAATTTTTGAAGTTGGACCTGTAATCTGGAACTTAAACAGTGAATAGTAACCTGAGTAATTATGTTGAAATTTTAAAACCATGGGCTTGTGTCATGATCTGCTTGAACCATAACGCTTACGAATGCATGCTTTGAGGGGTTAAAGGTAGGACGTTTCACCATCAATGTCACACCTTATTTTATACACTTTAGCACATTATATGGAAGCATTCGAAACTACATTCGTTGGCCTTAAGGTTAGAAAATCAAGTTTTAAAGTTTTACTTGTACGATCACGGTTCACTGCACATTCCAAAATTTGGGGGCTAACTTTAAAAAATCATAACTAATTTTAGAAAAATTGAAATAGAGTGGTTCCAATTTTCACATAAATATCTTTCAATTCTCTACAAGGGAAAAATAACAATCTGGACTTAAACCTTGCCAATTCGTACAGTTTATTCATCAAAGATTACAGTTCATTTGGTCAAACAGTGTTTTCTAGAAGTCCTGCCTCAACTTTGAACAGCCATAACTCTTAGTATACACATTCGTTTCATGTGACCTATCACTTGTTTTAAAGCTTAGGATGTGCTCTAAATACTCACCAAATTTCATGGCAAAATTTGTCTATTTGCTTTGTCTTATCATTGGCACCAATTTGTGACTCATTTAGGGACTCTCTAACTCTCTAATTTAATTCAACATTTTCAAATAAATTCATTTCTTGCCTTTCCCACGTTGTCATTGATATACTATTTCCATACATAATGTCATGTCATCTTACATACCATAAACATTTTAAACATCATCGAATATACATGACATGATTATAACATCAACTAACATAATAGTTACATAACATAGCATGTTATGGAAACATAAAACATGCTTGGTTTTTCCTTCAAGCTTGTAGCACCTATTAGGGGTTGTTAAGGGAGGGTGAGATTCAAGAGAATCTCAGTAGCAAACACTACCCATAAGCATGTAAGACATAATACAAATACATGACATGTTATCATAACATTAACATATGGATGCCATAGAAAGTAAGCCAAACATCACATGCTTTCATAACATATTGCCAAGGTATAACATAAAAGTTTGCACGTAACTTTGCAAACATTTCATTTTGGCTTAGTCACATTATGGCGTCATAAGCATACCATGCAAGCATACATATCAAGCACACAATATAGGTAAATTCATTACCTTGTAACATAGCTTTTCTCTTGCTTTTCCTTTGATTCCCTTGTCTTTCCAACCCTATGGATTTTCGGTCAACACCATAAACATCCCCTTAGATGTTCCAAGGTCTTAAACACATCAATAAATTATGCCAAACAATTATTAGAATCAAGTCATCAACTTATCTCTACTTGATTCTTTCTTGAACATACTTGAACTCTAACTTTTGAGTTTCAATTCCAACCTTCCCAAAATTATTTTCACATACTATTCCCACAAAAATTTGTATGTAGAATCCATTTATAAGCTCAAAAAAATCAAAATCCAACTCCTTCCCCCTATTCTGGTTAGGCCGAAACATAGGTGCTTTATGTCCAAAATTTTCATTTTCAATTCGAATGCTTCCAAACATGTTTTTCTACATATATCCCTACACAAAATCATCTTTTAAACTTATTGGAAGCATCAAAATCATCAAATTCCAAACCCATTATAAATTTCCAGTCCTGGCAGAAACATACATATGAAAGGGAAAGTTGGATTTCTCCAAGAATCAATATCAAATCACTTGATTATTGTTGTTTTCAAGCTTTTAAACATGTTTCTAACATCAATTTCATTCTCTCCTATTCTAATCAATTTCATGCAGCACCTCCCCATAGGATTTCAATCATCAAAAATCCAATCAAACCAACCACCAGGCTCAAAAATAACAAGGGAGGTAGAAACTACATCAAAATTCATGAACATACCTTGATTTCGAGCTTAAACTTGCATGTTTTCCTTTGCCTTCTCTCTTGTCCTTCTTCTCCTCTCCATTTCAACTTCTCCCCTCTTTCTCCTTGGTGTGGCTAAAACATTACGAAAAAGGGGAGGGACGATATTTATAGAAAGCTAGAATAAGCCATCAGTTCCGATTCGATCTCGGCTGTCTATTCTTTCTTCTTGAATAAGCATGCTTTCTCTCTAAGAAATGTGACACTTGTCTAGGAATCTTTTCTTTCCATTCTTTGCTAACTCTGAGCATTGGCCAACTAGAACTTTTATTATTTACAATTAGGTCCCTACTTGGCCTAGGAATCTTTTCTTTGCAATTTAGTCCCTATGAATCCCTCTATCCCTCCAAGGAGTCTCTGGGACCTTGCCAAAAATGGTCTGCTAGCCTGCCTATTTCAGGCTAATTTCGGTACTTCTAGGCCCAAAATTCGGGATGTTACAATTAACACCTCTAAACTCACCAACAACATCCTTTTTCTATACCTAGTCACTGACCTTTTTCGCGCTTCCAATGTCCCTGAGTATGACAATGACAGCTACTTCGAGCCAGCCCCCTTATTTCGATATGACCGCCTTAAACAGCTCGTCATTAGCCCACCTCCTCCCATCCAACCTGTCTATGATGTTAGAGCAGCTCCTGCAGCTGGTGCTCTAGCCTAAGAGGGCCAAGAAGGCCAGGAAGGTTAGGAAGCCCCTGAACCTGTTACTTTTGACACCCTGGCTGATGATATCAATGAGCTGACCGAGCATGTCTACTAGTTGAGCATCATATTCCTCCGAGAGATGAAGAGGCAGAAGGACCGCGATGCTCTGTATGATCAAGACCGGCGTTACTGTCATCGTGTGGATGTTTTAATTACTGACTGGTTAAACTTCCTCCTACCCCTCGAGGAGGATGACCCTCAAAGCAGAACCAGAACATCTGGAGTAGGCACTTCTTGTGTAGGACCATCTGGGTCTGGGGTGGATGACACGGGGATGCAGTTGTAGTTCTTTCTGTGTTTACTTTGCTTATTGTTTTTATTTTTGTTTTGAGTTGCAGTTACTGGATACTTTTTAAGCTTTTCAGTGTTTTCGTTACTTTGCACTTACCTTGTTGGATGCTGGTTTAACTGCTTATCTACTGATGGCCTTCTTACTTTGCTGTTATCTTTACAATTGCATTAATCCCTTGCTCTATTTTCACTTATCCTTTTTGTTTTGCCTGCAACCTATCACCCTTCTCCCTCCTCTTTATGAATTCGATGTGTTGTGCTTCAATTTAAAATTAGACTTTACAACTTTCGGTTTACTTATTAAACATTAAGGACAATGTCATGTTTAAGTGTGGGGGAGGGATGCCCATTTTGGATTTCAATAAATGCTTCATCATGCATATATTTTGACTCTCTAAGTGCTTTAGAACTGATCAATTGTGTGTATTTTTGAAGTTATTTAAGTTAATTTCCAGGGAAGTTTGAAAACTACATTACATTCTGTCTTTCTACCAACCTTTGCCGCGGTAAACTTTTAAGTTCACCATGGCCAAGTGCTTCTTTCTTATTCATTCCATTTCTAGCCCATACTTTGTAGCGGCCAACTTATGGTTTCGTCACGGCGAAGCAGGGTGTAAAACCCTTTACCTCAAAACATTATAAACTCGTCATAAAATCACTACTATGGTAGAAAAGGAAAGTTGTTTTAACAAACTACCATAGTAGAAAGAAATTGCGTAATTTTTGAAATTAACATTCAAACTCGAGTCAAACCCAAACTCCGTTGCATGCAACTAGAAATCGTTCATTTACATCCACTGGGCCTCCGAGCCTCTGGCCCGGGTAACAAAAGACATCACATCAACCCATCTAAATGGTTTCAACAAAATAAATCAGAATTTCATAAGACACTAGAAACGGCCTCCGGCCAACCAAAATAAGGAGATAACATTCCCTCCAGTTTACAATAAGGTCGGGTAATCAAAATATTTGAAAAGGGGTCCTAAATGTGGCAATATATACTGGCCATACATATACAAGGGCTAGAGGCCTAAAGCTAACCAAGCTCAAGCCTCTGCGTCTCTTCCCGATGGCACACGCCTAGAATCTTCACCTGAAAACATTGTAAACCACGGGGTGAGACAAACGTCCCAATAACCAACCTTTCCAATTCAAGGTACTACTAAATAGATGCTCGTGAGGTGTTAAGTGGAGTAGTTCACAAGTAATATTATAAATGATAGCCACAACAAATCATGCAAGTACAATGATGCAATCCCATCAACCATATCCCTCACTTTGGGAGATTTTCAAGAGCCGAACCCGGTCTATCCCTCACTAGGGGGACGTAAGAAGCCATAAAAGGCCTATCCCTCACTTTGGGGGAGGTAAGGAGCCAAAAGGCCTATCCCTCACTATGGGGAACGTAAAGAGCCAACCATCATGCATTAATGGAGGCCTTACCACGTGGTAGTAACAATCAAAACTCTCACCAATTCCCAATTCATGCATCATGCTCAAACCGTAATCAAAGAGTAAATGATCATTTCACAATTAACTTCTTTCAGTGGCCTATCTTTCACAAGTTCCAGATTCAATCAATATCAATTTAAACCCCACAAGATGGTTTTTCATTTTCACTATACAACATACACTTTGAACACAGTCGTTACTTGGAGTACAAAACATAAATCCACTCATAATACCACAAAAGCATATACAAAGGATTGGAAAGTGGTTACCTCTTGCCTGAGCAAAGAATAACAAACCAACAACACGGCCCCGTGCACCAACAAGGCTCACAACCAGTCTACACAAGCACACAACCAACATGTATTAGCTTTCAACTAATAATATGGCCAAAACAACACTTGGGGACACAAAATTCCTAACTCCAACCACAACTCTACCCAACTAAAAAGGGTATAACCATCAAGGCAACACTCTAAGGTCATAAAAATCCATTAAAACCTTAATTCCTTTCCAAACATCAATTAAAACTCATAACCTCAAGGACCCACTATAGGAATTCAACACCCAAACATCCCATTTGAACAATAGAAGTCTTAACAACATTCTAAACCAATTAAACATCTAATTTAACCCTCCTTAACATAACCCAAATCACAAAACTCAAAATCAACCTCCACATTATCATCCTCAATCACAAACCTCCCATTTCCATAAACCCTAATCTTAAAAACTCAAAGTTCTTCAAATCCAAGAAAACTACACCGGTTAAATGCTTAGACTAACCCAAAGCAATCAGTTAAAATCAAAACAATCAGTCAAAAACCTCAATTCCATAACAACATAGAAAACTCTAGGGTTTCACCATAAATCCTCAGAAATTCCAAGTAAGAAAGTAGATTAGAGGTTAAAATCACTTACTTGAGGTAATGGATCCTTAAAAATGCCCCCTCCAAGCCAAAAATTCAAAACCCTAGCAGAGCCTCTCTCTCTTCCTTCAGATTTTCTAATTTTCGCACATCTGATCCCTCTAGCAACTATATAGATTCGACCCCTTTCGCCGCGATGAACCCAGAACTTCACCGTGGCGAACTAATCCCGAGAGGGATTACTTGCCTGAAAACCTGACTTCACCGTGGTGAAAGCTTCTTGAGAGGAAACTCTCGCTCGCCCAAAAAGCCTTCGCCGCGGCATGCCCTAACTTCACCGCGGCGAGACCTTCTCGAGAGGGAAACTTCGCTCACCTGAACAACTTTGCCGCGGCGTCCCTCTAATTTCACCACGGCTAAACCTTCTTGAAAAGACACTTCCCCTGGAACTCCCGGTTCGCCATGACGAACATACCCTGAGAGGGGTCTGTTCACCTATTCCTCTAACATACCTTAATTCCAACCCGAACACCAAGATTAACACTAAATCACTAATCTACCCTTAAAATCAACCAAAAAGAGGCTATGAAAACCTGATAAAACTCAGGATGTTACACAGGGCATGTTACCAGATATACCTCTCGACCACTATTCGCTGCGGCACACTTCTTCCTTCGCTGCGGTGATGGCCCAAAAAATTTTTTTTTTAAAACCCTAAATGTTTTGCAATTTCATTTTCTCTCTTCAGAAATTCTACCAATTTAGATTCTTAATGCTCCTGCATTTTTAAAAAAAATTGTTGGAAAATTCAAATTATACTTGTGCCTTTAGAAAACTGTCCATGCTTTTAAATAATGGTTGAACTTAGTTTAGTCATGCTCTATTGTTTTTGACAAAGAGTAAACAAGGTTGCACTTTGAAAAAAGTACTATGTATTTTTGAATCTTGAGATTGATTAATCAAGATGCTACACCTATTGGAAGGATATTTGGGCCTAAATTCGTTAAATGGTGTGAATCTATTTAATTTCATATCTCTCTAGAACTTGTTTTAATCCTTAATCGAAGCTTGATGGATCGACATCTTGTGAACATGACAAAGGCATTCATTTCAAAACCCTTGTTACCCAAACACAAGGCCAAACACTTTACCATTGCCAACCCCTTTGAACCATCACTTTGAGTACATGCATACAAATAAAATGTAAATATTTTATTTTATTTTAGCTTTGATTTCATGTATAAAAAAAAGGACAGATGTTGGAGAAAAGCCAAAGAAAGAAATAAAATAGATAGTAATATAAAGAAAAGAGAAAAAGAAAAGGGGAGTTGGTATCTTGACAAACTTTAACTCCTTTCTTTGGAAACCTTTATGTTTGTTTCATGGATAGAATAATTGTAATGCTTGTACTCAATCCTTCTTTCTCTTTTATTCCATCCATTTCACTTGACCTTCACTAAGACTTACAAACCCTAAAGTCCTCTTAATTTGCAATTTGCGGTTTTTGTGGTGGAGAGGTAGAATTATCACAAGCTTATGGTAGATATTGGACTAAACAGATTTAGAGTGAAATAATCCCAAGACAAGTGAGTTGAGAGCTAAACACATACCCTTGAAATAAATCTCTTTTACTCAATCTTTTAGATTATATACCCATCGTGTTTACTTTCTTAGTGTATCTTTGTTTTACTGTTGCCAATTTTCGTGGGGATTTCTTACTAATTTTCTACTCTCATCTTTAAGCATGTTAGCATTTCTCCTCACACTTGTACCTTTTTGAATTATTTTTATGGGCTTTGTCCAGGAGTACAAAGGTCTAAGTGTGGGGGGAATTTGATTGAGTTCAAATTGTTTATATTATTTGATGGCATTTTCTAGGTTTTTGTTACTCTTTTTGGCTCATTTTTAATGATATTTGTGCTTAATTGAGATTAAGAGTCTTTGCTTTAAGTTAGAGTTGTTTGAGGGTAAAATTGTCATATTTATTCATTAATTGCATTCAATTGATTTTTGGGACAATCGATACCTCAAACCATTACTTTTCATTTCAGGACACTCAAGAAGTAGAGCCAAGAGTGAAGATCAAGGGGCGCAACACACAAGAGGTAACATTAACGTCTCTGCCAGGTTTCGCCGCTACTAACTCATTCCTTCGCTACGACGAAATTCAGAACTTCAACCTGGAAACTTGTCGGCCATGGTTCACAGCGGCGAACCATACCTTCACCGCGGTGAACCCTTCAAAGTAGCAACCTAGACCCAAACCATTTTCAAAAATTTTACCTATCCACTCATACAAACCAACCCAGTATACCTCACTACTGGTTTAGAAACCCTATTTCAGTGTTAGTGACATCATTCACTCCTATAGAAACTTGCTAGTCCATGGAAGCTCTTAACTTCATTGGCATTCTTTGGGGTTAGCCAATCTCTTATAGCTTTTACCTTTTCCTCATCCACACGGATCCCTTGACCAAGAAACACAACAGAATCTATGCAAAAGGAGCATTTTTGAAAATTAGCATATAAGCTATTCTCCTAAAGAGTTTGAAACACCTCATGCAAGTAAATAACATAGTCATCTATTGTTCTACTATAAACAAGAATATCATCAAAGTAGACAACCATAAACTTCCCAATAAATGAACCAAAAACATGATTCATCAAGCTCATGAAAGTACTAGGTGCATTAGTTAACCCAAAAGGCATAACTAACCATTCATACAATCCAAATTTAGTTTTAAATGTTGTTTTCCATTCATCTCCCTCTTTCATGCGAATTTGATGATAAGCACTCCTAAGATCAATTTTAGAGAATAAAGTAGCACCATGTAACTCATCCAACATGTCATCTAATCTAAGAATGGGGTAACGATACTTAACTGTTATTTTGTTTATGGCTTTACAATCAACGCACATTTGCCACAAACCATCTTTTTTAGGCACTAAGAGTACTGGAACAGCATATAGGCTCAAGCTGAAATACCCTGCCTTTAACCCCTCAGAGCACACATTCGCAAGCGTTATGGTTCAAGCAGATCACGACACAAACCCGCAGATTTAAAATTTCAACATAATTACTCAGGTTACTATTCACTGTTTTACTTCAGGATTACAGGCGTAACTTCAAAACTTCATAACTAATTCCATAAAAATTTTATTGGAGTGTTCTAAAATTATAAAGAAAGCTATTTCATTTCTATTTAAGGGAAAAATATCTAATTAGACTTATCTTTGCCCAATTTGTACAGTTTAATCAATAAATATTACTGTTCATTTCGTAAAATCTGGAACTTCCAGATTCTATGCCTCAATTTGGAAATTCGTATCTCCTTGTGTACACATCCAATTGAGGTAATCTAGCTCTCATTTTAAAACTTGAGATATGTACTATAGGTCTGCCAAATCTCGTGACTTAACTCATTCATTTGATAGGTCAAACTGGAGCTACAAACTCCCTACTCCAGGACTTACGTTTTATCTCTTAGCATCTCTTTACTTTAATTCTTTTTATTTCGTTGGCATATATAACATGGGCTTACTCTTTCCCATTCATACTTATACACTTTCATTCATGCCATAAATATTTATAATTAATTACATGGCATCATAGGCATCCATAACATAAATTACATAATAGGAGAATTACACATTGAATAATAATATCATTCATTAACATGAACAATTCTCCACTTTCTTCTCCTTGCTTCTCATGGCATTATTGCCCATCATTGATTGACCTAAATGGTTAGTTAGGGAGGGGGTGAGATTTGAGGGAATCTCAGTAGTAAACAATACCATATTAATCATGCTAGATGGATGCTAATGCGCTACACGCAACTTGTTTATTCTCTTGTTAATTAGTGACATATTAGCATACTCAAAGCTAACTTCTTGATGCATGGCCATAGAGACATAATCTACTCATCATGAATAGCAATTACCGTAGCTAAAACTGTTGGAAATTGTGCCCTAGGGGCCAATCATTGTGTTATGAACATTGTTGATTTATGAATTTCTTAATTATGTTATCATATTATTTGCATGTTTACTGTGATGACTATCCTTGGATAACTCATGATTTATCTTAAATGTCCCTAGTCGGTCATCTATATGGGAGCAGAGATGAAATAAGACCAGTATCACTTTGAAGATATGTAGAGATATAAATCAAAGTCATAGGCACATGTAAGAGTACAAGGTGTTAGAACGACTCGCTATGAGAGAGCTGCATGGGTTAAGTCATAAGCTTCTCTCATATACAAACCATGTCACTGTGCCCTTTGACCTGAGATCATCATGGATTCCTACATGAGAAATGCTCAGCTTTGACCTAGTCAAAAGTCACTTTTGACCGAGTGATCATAAAGACTATGTTCAGGCTTAGTGGTTTTTCATGCGGAGGAATATGAATGGTCAAGATGGAATTTGTCCCTCACATTCGTAAAGAGATATTACTGGGCCCCTCAATGAGTGAGTCTGAGAAATGTATGGCCATACTTTAATGGAAAGGTAGTTCCGTTTCTATACTCAGACTACTCAAGAATCGAGAAAGTAACGGTTATGAATAGGAGGATGACGTTCTCCATGCCTCATCCATGACCAAAATGTCGTGTGACAAAAGGGATGTGATATGGTTGTATGAAAGGTTACATCGTTCAACGATCCTCATATGATTTGGGTAGTCATGATGTCTTGCTAGAGACCGCTTACGACTTGTGAGTCATTATAGTTAATGGCCCACTGCCAACTTCATATGGGCCTACAAGGTCGCACACAAAACAGCCCAACACGAGTTATGATGTCCAGATTCATTGAATCTAAGATATGTCCAGATTCAATGAATAATATAGGGTAGACGTATATATATATACACGTATTATATATAAGAGATATTAATTATTAGATTTAATTTATAAGGATAAATTAGATCTATATCACTTTTAAATTTGAAATTTAAATGGATATGATATCTTAGATTTAATTTATTAGGATAAATTAAATCTATATATCAATTTTAAATTGTTAAGAAATATATATATCTCTTAGATTTAATTTATTAGGATAAATTAAATCTATATATCAATTTTAAATTGATAAGAAATATATATCTCTTAGATTTAATTTATTAGGATAAATTAAATCTATATCAATTTTAAATTGATAAGATATAATATAATATCTCAAATTTGATTTATGAGAATAAATCAAATATAATTCTGTCATATCTTTATTTTGAATTAAGTAAATAGGTGAATTAAATCTGTGGGACGGATTTAATATAAACCATATTTATTTATTTGTTTTCTTATCTGATTACGCAATATTTGATATTGTATTAATTTCGGAATTAATTTAGGATTAATTTCAAAATCAAATATCCTTCATAATACCTATAGCATCCTATATATTTGATATTAGGAGCTAGGGTTTTGGGTGTGAGAGTGAAAAAGCTTACAGATAAGAGACAGCCAGTAAATAGAGAAGGTAAGACGGATTCTTCGAAAATAAACCCTAGAAGGACAAGAGGCGCTAGCACGTCGTTTGTGATTGGAATGCTATTCGTGTGGATATCGGTAGAGGAAGCTGATCTGAGTTGTCGACTTCGAGCCATAAAAGAGGCGAGCAGAGGCATCCTGAACGGCGAAATCCCCGAGCCACCAAGAAATCGAACATCGAAGGTAATACTTCTTACTACTTGACTTAAACACAATCGGTAGATCCGAGCAAGGGATTGAAAATTTTAAAGTTATTTTCCGTTGCACGTATTTCAATTCCCTTAAAAAACATGTCACAATAACATTCAAATAACATGTACACAGCAACACACAAGCATACAACATCAAGCATAGATAATAGGTAAGCTCACTACCTTGCACCTCAAGCTTTCCTCTTGCTTTTCCTTTGACTCCCTTGACTTTCCAACCATGTGGGCATTCGATTAAAATCACCAAACATCCTTTTGGATGTCCTAAAGATCCTAAACATAGTCATAATGATCACACAATCTATTAAGACCAAAAGACTACATAATATTCAAGACTAGCTCTCTTGAACCTCAACCCTTTCTCTTGCTTTTAGGGTTTTCTTTCTAGCTTTTCTAACATAAATCTCATCGTTTCCCATCTCAAGATCCATTTCTTGTCAATTAGGACCACTTTAGATGGCCTTAGATTCAAGAAGATCAAATCTGAAAATTTTGCTTTGCGGGTACTGTTCACGCAGAAATTCCAGAATTTTTGGTCAATTTTGAAAATTCATAATTAATTCTAGAAAAATAAAAACTGAGTGGTTCCAAGTCTCACTAAAAGATCCTTAAGTTCTATTTAAAGAAAAAATAGTTTCAGGAACCAATTCTATGCTGAACAGTACCAGAATTGTACGGAATTCGACACTTTTTCAAAGGTTAAATACTGTTTCCAGATTTCAGACTCTAACTTTAAAAAAGCACCATAAATCATACACATATCCAAATGAAGTGTTCTATCCATGAATTTAAAGCTTACAGAATGTACTTTAATCATGAAAAATTTCTGAATTAGATACAAAGATTTACTTATTCGAAATAGGTATCAAATCAGATGCTACAACCATCACATACCTTGATCTTGGAGCTTGAATCTTGTTCCTTCTTCTTGGCCTTCACCCCTATGTTTTTCTCTCTAAATATTGGCAGAGTTTTCCCTCTACAAATGGCTACCAAAATGCTCTTTCAAGGTGGGGTATTTATAGCCAAAACTTTGGGTTGAATGGACTAAAATGCCCTTGGTAGCTAATAGAAAGAGTAAGGGCAATCTTGGAACTTCAATTTAACTTTTACATTATCATTACATTATCTTCTTGCATCATCCTTACCTCATTCTTCTAGAAGGTGCTAGGTGTCACAAATATGGTGGAGGAGAAGGGAGATTAGATCCTAACTGTTGGATCAAAACTTAATCCTTAAGTTTCCTCCAAATTTACTTGGCCCACGTTTCTCCAGCTTTCTTTATGGCCTTCCAGAACTCAAAAAATTCTTCTGTCTATTCCATAAATTCCCTTTAATTTTATAGAGTATCTATGAATTTTCTTAGGCCATAGCACTTCCCTTAAGCCTTGTATAAAAATTCATTTACTAAAATGCCCTTTTATCAGTACAACTGGCTTTTTAATTTATTAAAGCCATTTCACTGGCCTTTTGGTTATGGGACTAATTTTATAAATTAGTACAACCTTCCAACCATTTAACCTCATTTTTGTGTACATTTTTGAGGTTTCTTGCTATTTTAGATAATTACCTCAAACAGTATACTTTTTACCGGCCATAACCTCATAAATTCCATTTAAGCTACCTTAGGGGTATTTTCATCTTTTCCCTTCACAGAAGAGCCTTAGAATATTATTTCCCATTTTCTAATATTTTCTTGGAATTCTCTATATACTCTTCCATTTTTACCCCTGTTGGTCATAACTTTCTAAATTTACGGTTTAGTCCCTGCTTAGACTCAACTTCATACAATCCTCTCTTTGAGGTTTCTAACTTAACCTTTGGCTTGTATCTACTCTCTTTTCTCTTTCTAGGCCCTTAAGACTTTACTGGAGCCTCTAGTCTTGATTATACTTGAGCCCTTGAAAACTTTCACTTTGCAGTTTAGTCCCTAAAACTACTTTGACTTCCTTTCTCATCTTTGGGACTTTTGCTCAAAAAGGGGTCTAGTAGCCTATCCAGTTCAAGGTATTTTTAGTACTTCTAGGCCTAAAAGTTAGGATGTTACACAAGCTTTCTCTTACAAAGCCTTTCTTCGTAAGCTCATCTACTTGGCATTGAATTTCTTTAGTTTCCTTAGGATTGGCTCTATAAGCAGGTCTATTGGGTAGAGAAGCTCTAGGAATAAAATCAATCTTATGCTCAATACCTCTTAAGGGAAGAAGCCCATTAGGTATCTCATATGGGAATAAATCACCAAATTCCTGCAACAAAGACACAACACTAGAGGGCAAAGAGGGATTAAGATCGTTAGTGGAAAAATAAGCATCCTTACATACAAGCACCAAGACTTGCTCACTCAACAATGCTCTCTTAACCTAACCTTTTCCAGAAATTAAACTCCCTATCTTTTTTTCACTTTTCTCTTATTCTTTCTTTTTCTTTTCTCTCTCTTTAGTTTCTTTCTTTTCCACTCTCTCCTTTTCTTTCAACTCATTCATTCTTTTGCACTCCTGCTCAATCCTCACTTGGTCTTTATAATCTTCTTTTCGCCTAAGAGGCTTTAATACAATGATTTTTCCATTGAATGGTATAGAATAACAATTTATGTAACAATCATGGTGAGCTTTACTATCAAATTGCCATGGCCTTCTGAGTAAGAGATGTCCAGCAAGCATTGGAACCACATCACATAGAACTTTAGTATGATAGTTCCCAATAGAAAAAGAAACTAAAACCTGCTTAGTGACTTTAGCCTTAGCACTATCATTCAACCATTACAATTTATAAGGTTTAGGATGCTTCATAGTAGGCAAGTCTAACTTTTCAACAAGTAAGGTACTAGCAACATTGGTAACACTACCACTATCAATGACCATGCTGTATACCTTATTCCTTATGAAACACATAGTGTGGAAGATAAGCTCTCCCTACTCTCTCTCATCATCTTATTCTTTATAAAGCACCTAGTGTGGAACATAAATTCTTGCTACGTGAGGAACATAAGCTCTCGCTGGTCTTTCTCATCATCTTCCTTTACATGAATATTTAGGGCTCTCCTAGCCACCAATACTTGTCCCGTAATAGGTTCAGCTTCATCAATCTCTAATTCCGAGTTAATCACTAAAGAGGGCACGTCATCATCACTTTTATCGCTAGAATGTTCATTGTCATACCCACCACTGTCTTTGATAATGATGGCTATCTTATTGGGACATTTGGAAGCAATATGCCCCTTTCCATCACAACTAAAACATTGAAGAGAAGAGGCTTTATCAGTACAAGAAGTTTTAGAGTCAAGTTTCTTACCTCCATCACCCTTGGGCTTTGATTCCTCCTTGGCTTTAGGTGTGAATCTTGTTGCATCCTTAGTCTTGCAATCCTTTCACTTGGGGGTTGATTTAGAGTCCCTCTAGCTATAGGATGAGGATTTTGTGTGTTTCTTTTTAAACTGTTTCTCAATTTTGATGGCTTTTTGCACCAACTCCTCCTTACCAACAAAAGTGTACATCTCAACTTTGTCTCTAATTTCAAGTCTCAGACCATCAATAATTCTGCTCATGCTTGATTCTTATCTTTTTCTACTTTAGTGTGCATCTTAAGAAGGTCAAGCTTATGTACATACTCCTCTACTGTCATAGATTCTTGGCTAAACAGTGACAACTTTCTATTAAGCTCTCAATAATAGAAACTAGGAACATACTTCTTGCGCATGAGTTTCTTTAGCTTCTCCCATGTACGAGGGGGACCTTTGCCCTTAAGGTGCCTCTTAAGCTACATTTGTAGGGGCCATATTAGGCCTAATGCAAGCCCAATTTATTGCAGCTTCTGGACCCTCCTATTTTTAATTAAAATAAAACCCAAAATTGTTGGATAATTGTTGGAAACTCCAATAACGGACACTTGTATAGATCTAAAGTTACATAGCATTTGATGGCTGCCAACTCACCATATTACATGGCACTTTGGGCATATAATTTTGAGGAAGGATGGTACCTTGAATTGGGCCTAATGTTGGCAGTGGACCTAAGTAAAGTAGAAGCCGTGTTAAACTGGGGACAACCCAAAATGGTAACTGAGGTAAGAAGCTTTCTGGGACTAGCAAGGTATTATAGTAGGTTTATACGGGATTTCTCTAGGATTGCACTACCACTTACCAAGCTCACTTGGAAGAACCAACCGTTCAATTGGGATACCAAGTGTGAGGTGAGCTTCCATGAGTTGAAGCAGAAATTGACCTCGACTCCCATGCTGATAATCCCCAATCCTATGTTGCCATACGTAGTATATACAAATGCGAGTAAGCAGGGATTGGGATGTGTGCTTATGCAGCAAGGTCGAGTGGTTGCTTATGCAACACAACAGTTAAGAACTCATGAGGAGAACTATCCCACACATGACCTTGAGCTGGCAGTGATTGTATATGCCTTAAAGGTCTAGAGGCACTATCTGTATAGGGCAACTATTGAATTGTACTGTGAACATAAGAGCCTCAAGTACCTGTAAGACCAGAAAGAACTCAATATGAGACAAAGGAGATGGATGGAATTGCTTAAGGATTATGATTATCAGATAAAGTACCATCCAGGAAAGGCCAATGTGGTAGCAGATGTCTTAAGCCAGAAGACAGTACAGGTGGCATCCTTAATGATAAAAGAACAAGAGTTGATTGAGAATATTCGAGATTAGGATCTCATCGGCCAGATACGACTAATGGCAGGCCAAATTGGTATTGCAAAAGCAGAAGCATAAATATTAAACAAATCAAGGAGGCCGAACAAAGAGATCAACTGGCCTATATTTTTAAAGCGAAGGTGCTAAAAAATGAGACGAAGGATTTTGAGATAACTCAGGAAGGGATCCTGAAATATAAGGGAAGAACTTACATTCCCCCAAACACAGAAGTTAAGAGGCAACTTTTAAAAGAGGCACACAAGAGCCAATACACCATATATCCAAGCATGACTAAAATGTATCGAGATCTTAAAAAATCATTATGGTGGCCTGGTATATCCAAGAAAGACATAACAGACTTTGTGTCAAGGTGCCTAACTTGCCAAAAGGTAAAGACAGAACACCAAAAGCCATCAAGATTCTTACAACCATTGAGTATTCTGGAATGGAAATGGGATAGCATTTCTATGGATTTTGTAATGGGATTACCTCATACATTATCAGGTTACAATGCAATATGGGTGATTATGGATCGCCTGATGAAGTCAGCTCATTTCTTAGCCATCAAGAAAGAGTATCAACTGGAAAAGTTGGCATGGATTTACATCAAGAAAATTATAAGGTTGCGCGAAGTACCCGAAATGATTGTCTCTGACAAGGACCTAAGATTTCTCTCTAGATTTTAGAGAGCATTATGGGAAGCCATAAGCACTAAGCTGAGCTTCAGTATGGCTTATCATCCTTAAACAGACGGGCAGACAGAATGCACTATTCAGACATTAGAGAATATGCTAAGAACTTATGCCCTAGATTTCAAGGGGAACTGGGATGAGTACTTGCCACTAGCGGAGTTTGCCTATAACAATAGTTATCATTCCATTATCCAAACGGCTCCTTATGAAGCTTTATACGGGAGAAAATATAGATCCCCGTTGTGTTGGACTAAATTAGGAGAAAGGAGGTGTTTGGTCCCGACTTGGTAGAGCAAACCTCACAGCAAATTAAGATGATTTGACAAAGGCTACTCACAGCACAAAGTACACAGAAGAGTTATACTGACATACAGAGAAAGCCCCCTGGAGTTTGAAGTTGGAGGTCATATTTTTCTGAAAGTGTCTCTAACTACTAGCTAAAAAAGGTCAATCAAGGCTCGTAAATTGACGTCGAAGTTTATTGGACCCTTCCAAATTTTGTCAAGAGTTGGCCTTATGACTTATAGATTGGCCTTACCCCCTAATTTGAGCAGATTCATGACATCTTTGTTAGTGGTAGTCTCACCCAAGAGGGGGTGAATTGGGTGAGTTATAAAAATTCAGCTGAATCAAAACAGTGAAATTAATAAAAACAGAGAGCCTTGAGTTAGAAGGATTTCACCACAAATTAAAGACACTAGATTTATATTAGTTCAGTCTTTACCACTTAACCTATGTCCAGTTCTCAGGACACCTCTGAAATTTCTACTATGATCTAAAATTAAACAGGCTCTTGGTACCTCAGTACAGCAATTGATTTTCTTAATCACTCCCGCTTACTACCCGTAAGGTTACAATCCCTCTCAAGAGTCCACACTCTTGAGTTACTCTCAGAAACTGAGTAAAGAAGGTGTGTCAGTCTCTCTTACAGAGTAAATGAATATGAAAATTGAAGCTTAGTAAAGAAGAAAACAGAGTATTGAATGCAATAGTAAGAATTTTGCAAAAGGTAGCTCACGTATTCAATACTACATTCAATGCTTCTTCCCGCCTTTTATAGTTGGAGAAGTTTAATAACCATTAGACCAAAGAGCTTCTAGTTGTTGAGAGTTCGGTTGCATGTTTTCCCAGTTGCGATGGTATTCGCCATTCATGCTTCTGACATGGTAGGATATAGGCTACTTAAATAATTGTTGAATAACCGTTAAGCTTGCTTTATATTCTGTAACAATACTTCAACCTAATATGTTTTTCCTTCAAAATGAAACTCATGAAGATAACTGATCAAATGATAATAATATTCATATGGTAGTTGAAAGGGAATCAATCAATCATCAGATCCAATAACTATGAACTGGACATCCTTGATCGAAGTTATGATCGATAACTGGTTTGTCGATTAAGTTATCGATTAATTAAAATGAAAAAATTTGAAACAGATAACTATATTTATCGATCAAGTTATGGATTAACTAATGAATGCAAAGAGTGATTTCAAAAAGATTATGTATAGAAAAGGCTCAAGGTCACCTATGATTTTGGATCCCCTAAAATAGAGAATTATGATAAATAGGAAGGCTGAGAAAAGCTTAAAGAGAAATATTCAGAAGTTTTTAAATCTCACTGTAGTTTCTTGTTATTGAAAGAACTAGATCATTGATTGAATAAGTGATCGAAAAATATTTGATCGATCAGGTTATCGATAAAGCTAAGCAAGATAGAAGTTGATTTTCATAGAGCACTGATCGAACATTTTATCGATAAATTGATGATAGAAAATTTGATCGATAAAAAGGTTTAACAAAGATTTTCACAAAGGGCACAAAGCATATGATGATTGAGTAAGTGATCGATAAAAATATAGTCGAGAGACTTAGTTCTAAAATGCCAAGAAAATATTTGATTGATCACATTATGTGAAAACAGAATATTCAAAGGATTGGATGATCGATCATTTTATCGATAAATAAATGATCAATCAAGTGATTGAAGAAAAACTTAAAATAGTTTAATCCAGTATAGAGCTGATGATCAATCATTTGATCAATAAACCACTAATCGATCAAGTGATTGATAAAGAACTTAAACATATCGATAAACAAGTAAGTTATTAAGTAATGACAAAACAAGTTATCGATAAAGTGATCGATAAATGGTGGTTAAATCAGAATATAACGTGAGTAGGAAGCTTTACCATTCATCTGTCTTCTCATTGATGACTTATTTATTGATCATGTGATCGATAAACACTTACCAAAATTGTGTCCCATTATCTGTCAGTTGTTCAATCATTAGATTATCGATCAATTGATCGATAATTTTCTGCATACTTCTATACAAAATAGTGTTAAAAATGATCGATAAACTGATCGATCAACACATACATTTTGGATTATCTATCAAGTTATCGATTAACATTTCTGCTAAGTTTCTTATTTACACAGGAATTTTATCTGTCATGTGATCAATAAAGCTTTGATTGATTAGGTGATCAATTAACTTACTAAAACACAGATTACTCAATTTGTTATCATCAAAACCTTAAATCTAACAGTCTTTCATGTTTCTCAATTAAAGAAATATCAGCCGGATCCTTCTCATGTCCTGAAATACAAAGACATAGAGCTATGAGATAACCTCACTTTAGAGGCTAAACCAGCAAAAATGATAAATCGATAGATCAAGCAGCTACAGAATAAGGGTATTCCGATGGTTAAAGTTATCTAGAGGGATCTAACTCAGGAGAAGGCCACATGGGAGAAGGAAAAAGAAATCAAGGCTAGATATCCAGAATTGTTTAAATAAGGTATGTTTCTAAATTTCGAGGACGAAATTTATTTAAGGGGGGAGGAATTATTACATCCCACGAAATTTCACCTGGACATAGAGAATTAAAAATTTGGATGAGGGCCAATGTAGAAACTAAATGGGGAGGCAAAATAACTTTTGATGTGAAACCCCAATAAGGTCCAGGCTGGTATTTTCATAATTATCGGTATAGAAAGGGCAGAATGAAAAATTTTGAGAAAAATTCTGGAAAATTCCTGAAAAAAATTATAGAAATAGAAAAGGATAACATGGTATAGAAGTCCTACATCAACTAATTTATAGTGAAGGAGCTTGATGAGCCTATATATAGGAGGTGGTGCGTAAAGTTCGGAGTAAGTAAACAATTTTCGCACATATCTAAGGTAGTCTTAGAAAAGTGCTAGTTTTGAGTTTGTTAATCATTAGATTAGACTAAAATTTAGTCAGTCTATTTGGGACATCCAAATCATCAATTTCAACAATTGGATCATCAATCTGGTCTCTAAGTTACAAGTTATTAGGTATGTTTTCAACTTATTTTTTAGATTTTGTAGATAGCATCTTGAATAGTAAATTAGCATTTTTAAATTCATTCACCATTAGATCTAGCTATAATTTAGAAAATAGAATCATAATAGATAGGAGATTAAATTCAATGGCTAGATCAATGGTTTAACTTCTGTGGTGAGAATAACCTAGCTCGTATTAAATCTATTCATCTAAGTCCCTTGAAGATGGAACATAAGTTATAAATTAGGGATAATTAAAAGATATTTAAGTTAAGAAAAATCTTGGAATTGAATCTAAATCATATATATATCTTCTCACTCCAAACCTTAGGGGGGGAAAAAGGGCCTTTTGAACTAGAATTCTAAATGAAAGTTGGAGCTTTTAGAGGCAGAGTTGGATGCTAGAATTTTGTGAGTAGCTTACTCTAACACTATAGAGATAACATTTTAATTTTGTTTGTAGATAGATATAATCCTATTGTGGCATTTTTGAGGTTGGGCCTTAGTTGTGTTTGACTATTAGCCAAGATACTGGTAACAAGATTTCTATCTGTTGCATGCTCTGGTATAAAGTTGGTGAGTGGTTTTATAACCAATTTTTATATATGTATATTATGTTTTGTATGAACTATCTTGTGGGATGCTATTTTGAAAAGGATTGAAATTGCTTGTATTGTTAGAAATTAATGATTATGACTATCAAGTTTTATTCTGGAATTCGATTGATTATGCATATAAATGTGTTATTGTGAAACCTGTGCATCTAGTTTAGGTGAGGGAATGTGATGATTGGAGTTACTGAGGTTTATATACTTGCTATGTGGTATTAACCTCCATGCAGAGCTCTATGGTTGGCCATTATTATTGTCCCACTAGTTCTTCGAGGGAGGACCCATAGTCCACCAAGTGCTCTGTGGTCTTTGGCCAGTCTATATCACTCGTGTGGTGAGTTTGTCAGAGTAGCTAGTCAAATAGAAAGAACTTAACCCATGGCATCTAGTTGGTGAAAATAAGGAGGATATAAGGATAGATTTGGGTTTATGGATTGTATATGACATGGGATCTTTATTGATGTTTATATCTTCTAAATAAATGAAAAGTATGTTATCTCTTTTGAAATTATTAGCTACACGATATTGGTAGAAATATTTAACTTATATGATTGTTGTAAGTTTAAATGTCTATTGACTGTTATCAACTCTAAGTATCCCACCTGACACCTCGCTAGCCCATACAAGTGTATGTGATAGATAGGGATTTAGTTACCGAGACGTTGTCTCACTCTTTTTGTTTAACCAATTTTAGGAAACAAAACATTAGTAGGACCTTTAGGGAAGACTCCTAAGGCTCAATTGCTACAGCTGACAATGTAGAGCTTCTGGAGCTTACTTTATGCAATCTTTTCATATATTGCCACGAATCAGGACTGCATTCTTTTAGAACTTATTTTACTTTCTCATATTTTTATGTTATCTGTCTTGATCAACGTATTGCATCTTCTATCTTTGGTTTATTTTGTCTAGACACTGGCTTGGAATGCTGGTAGTAGCCTTGAGGTCCTTAAGTTGCATATGATTGGATTATTTGTGGATCCATGATGCGATAATGGCAATTTTTGCAAGTTTAGTCTTTGTTAATGTTAATTGAGATAGTCAAATATGAACTGTTGTTATAATTTATCAATCAGGGGCATGTTGTCTTATAACCAGGTTAGTTATGACTAATCTTTCCTACCATGGGTTGTATGTGAATGTGCTATATGATAGTATACGTTGATTATAGATGATAAGATATTTATGTTTCTAACCATAATAGCCTTGATTGAGATTGAATGCCTTTCTATCATGGTTAGCCCCTTAAAGATGTGATTGCTTCTAAACAACCATGCTAGGGGTCTGTTTATTGGTTTTATTCCTTTTTATCATGGTTAGTTCTAGTTAGGTAAATGAGACATTATAGTTATCCTCTCTAGTGCATGATATTCTATAGATTGATGGTTTTAAACTCAGTTTTGATGGAGGTTGATGGTTGAAAACCCTAAGTATATGATTCATACTACATTGATATATGGATTAAGGGATAGAAAAATGGTTGTTTGATGATGATCAAACCTTATTATTTGAAAGATTTGAACTTGTGTAATTTTGACGTACTGTTCAGCCAGACCTGGTACATTGTTCTACAGTTTGATTTTTGTTATTTTGATGCTCCCAATGAGTTTAGAAGGTGAATTTGTGTAGGGGTATATAGAGAACATGTGTTTGGAAGCATTGAAATTGAAAATAGAATTTTAGAACCTTAGGGTACCTCTCGACCAAACTTAAAAAGCAGGGAAGGAGTTGGTTTTTGATGAATCTAAGTTCAAATATGAATTCTACATGAAAAATTGTGTAGGAAAAACTTATGAGAATTATGTTAAGTGTCACACCTCCTTTATCACATAATTATATAACAATTGTAACTATTCGGAATCATTATTTAAGTCTTGAGCATGAAAAAATTTCAAAATTTTAACTTTGGTTCCGAGTTACTATTCACTATTAACTAAAATTTTTGCCAACTTTGAAAATTCGTAACTAATTGTAAAAAATCAAAACCAAGTAATTCTAAGTTTTATGAAAAGCTCTTGATATGCCCTTTAGAGGAAAAATACTCATTGGTATCTAGATCTCATGCACAAATCCCAAATTTCATTCATATTTGGTTATTTTCTAATTTTTCAGGATTTATGCCCAACTTTGGAAGGACATAATTTTTTGTACAAAACTCCAAATTCAATGAATTACCATTGTTTTAAACCTAGAATAAGATCTGTAAACATGTCAAATTTCAGATCCAGATTCATCTAATTGCTCAAAATCATGTTGGTCAAACTTTACTCACAAAAAGTCAACTTTTATTCCTTTTTCATACCATTCTTGCCTTTTCTTTTCCTTTCATCTAACTTTTCCAATCATATGGCACATACTTAATTATGATAGGCTAACTAAATGTCCAAATCTGGTTAGGAAGTAATGGAGTTGGTTTGGTTCAATTCTAATTAGAATCTTGCACCCAATTTACCCCTTTTTAGCCCTATATTAAGAAAAGAGCTCGAGGCTCCTAAAAATTTATTTCTTTTCATGATAAATCCCCATTTATTCCAAAAGCATGATCTGGAAAGTTTGGGAATTTTTACAACTTCTAACTATTTATTTCACATTTTTCTCTGAAATTGGGCTCTTACTGATAGAATTTCAGAAGTAAATTCATCATAAATATTCCCTTCATTTCCAATGCTTGGAAATAATTTGAAGAATTCACATATATTCCTAAGGAATTTATCCATATTTTTTCTTGAATTCTTGAGGCCTTTACATAATTCAAATAATTATATTTCCTTAAATTTCACTATTTTCCTCAAAAATAATTATTTTTAGGAAATTTCACCACAATTTATTTTAGGCCATTTTCACTCCCAAAACATCATAGGTGCCTCAAAAACCTCTGATTTGGCCTTTTTCTATTTTTGGGAAATTTTGAAAATTTCTGTAAATTTTTCAATTTTACCTTTTAGAATCCAATATTACCAGTCTGGCTTCTTTTAGTGTTCAAATTTTGGGATGTGACACCCTTAACCAAATTTTTCATCCCTTCTATCAATGCTAAATTTGGCCGGATGTGACATTTAGAAGGATGATACTAAAACCCTAAAATAAAGGTTAAATGGCTAGGGTTTTAGAGTGAATTGCTTAATGGAATGATGTTATTCATTTGGAATGCCATTGTTCTTGTTGTTTAATAGGGATTATTGTTCAGTCAGAGAGGGCTCAAAATCAAGGACATGGGTTATCTTGGTTGGTTTGTTATTATGTGTAATTCTTTGTTTATATGCCATGTTGTGGTAGAGCTTGATGAATGACAATATGCTTGATTTTCTATTCTCTCTTCCATTCTCAACTTCTCCATCTCATCCATTCTCTCATTCTTTTCACCTCAGATTCTTTGCCAAACTATGACCTCCAGATTTTATCTTCCTTCTCCACTATTGCAATGGATGATCCTTCGATGGATCTTGGTGAAGCAACTCGAGATGCCATGAGCAGTTGAACTTTCACCTTTCTAAGAGGTATGACCGAACCAAAGCCTCAATGCTAATAGGGGAGTTTATCTTTGGTTTATGTTCATGGTTGATTGTTTAGTTGTACTTTTGACTATGATTTTAGGCTGAGATTGAATTGTTTTTGCAAGCTATATTGTATTCAGATTACACTTTGAATTTTTAACGATGAATTCCTTGAGTACAATAGGTTAGATTGGATTCTTAGGTCTAATTTGACTGAGATTTTGATTTGGCTGAATGGTGTATAGTAGATATTAGTTGATTCTATCTTGGGAGTTTTTAATTTATCTTATTGTTATTTGATTCATTATACTGACTGCAAGTAACTCTTTAACTCTGTTATCCTTTAGGCCATGAAGGTTAGATTGCAACTTTTAGGAAGATTATCATCACTGTATTGTGCTTAAATTAAGCAAAGAGAGAGGGAAGGGAATTGAGCAGAGAGTGTCACACCTTACTATTTGATCCAATTAGGTTTTAATCAAAACCATTTTAGACCACATTGGATGGTCTTGGGCTCAAAAGTTTATGAAAAACGCTGATTTTCGGATTTTTACTGTTCATCAGGTAAAAATCCAGTTTTCTGGCCCAGCTTCAAAAATTCATAACTTAATCTAGAAATATCAAAATGGAGTGATTCAAAATTCTATAAAAATATCTTTGAATGCTTTCTCAAGGAAAAATAATATTATGAACCAATTCCATTGGAGAAATCATAAGGATTTTGTGAAATTCACCTCTGTCCATTTGGCAAAAATCTTTTTTCCAGATTCTGAACCTTAACTTTGAAAAATCATTAAAAATCGTGTAGTTGGCACTTTTTAACGTGATACCTATCAATTTGAAGCTCACGATGTCAAATCTAAGCATACTAAATTTCGTGCGGATATTTGTTCAGTAACTTAATAAAACGTGGCTCTAAACTGACGTCCTGCTTAGAGATTACAGCACCAACCATTGATATTTATATATAACAAAAAGTCCATGAATTTTTATGGTGTGACACCATAATTTAGCCTCCAATCTGAAGCTTGCTCTTCGGAGTTTCAGGTCCTAAAATGTTAGATTGTATTTGGGGGATGAGATCTTAAGAAATCCCAGTAGTAAGATCAATCAACCAAAACATTAATATGCATCAATTACAAGCATTCCAATCTTTTGCTATTAATAGGGAACTACTTTACCTCATACATGTAGCACTCTAACATGTAATAGCCAAGGCACATAAAGTAAGGAGTATAGCTACACAATCATCATCATCATCATCATTTAGCTCAACCACATAATAGCACATGAAATTGGATAGCAATCAATGTTATCAACATTAAGGTCAATTAAATCTTACTACCTTAATCCAATGCTCCTTGATTTTCTTGTTCTCCTTTCTTGCTTCCACAAATGCCAAACTCTAACATGGCAATCCACAAAAAGGATAGCAAGAATCATCAACCATTGCTCATAAAAATCAATAACATAACTCATGTAACTCCTAAACCCCTTAAAGCTTTCATCTTTGTTCTTGAATTTTTGGAGTTTGTTTCCATAAACCCTAAAAATTCCCTCTTGAATCTTTCCTACATGATTTTTCATGTAGATTCCAAATATCTACTTGGATTTAACAAAATAAATTTCCTTCTTTTAGTTTCAGCTTGACCGAACCACTATGGTTCACTTTCCAAAAATTACAACTTTGATTCTATAGCTTCCAACACTTGTTCTTTAGGTTTACCCTACACATTTTTCATTTTAATCACAATGGAAGCCTCAAAAATTCAAAAAACACATCCTGGTATCCAGATCTTGCTTTGGCCGAAATGGATCTCAAGCAACACAACAAAGAAAACACTCCAAAATCAACCTACAACCACTTGTAACCACTAGAATCTATCATACTTTGAAGTGTTCTAGTAAGACTTAACAACCAAACTTCCTTCCCCACTCAATAAACATTTTGGCCAACTCAAGAAAAAGGGGAGAACCAGAAATTCTAACCATACAACTCAAGCAAACAAGGCAAGGAACAACTTAGAACCAAAAACTTATCTTGGATCTCACTTGTATGTTTAAAGTTGATGCCTTTCTCCTTGGTTTTCCTTTAAAGTTCTTCCTTTTCCTCTCAAGCTCTCTCTTGGCCGAAACATATTCAAAAAATGGGGGAGGAGAAGCTCATTAAGGCACCAAAAATATCTCACCAACCAACATTAATGCTATGCCATGTGTCAAAAGCTTACTTAGTCTTAATCCTCTCTCTTAATTAACTTAAATCATAATATAATTAAATTCCAAAAGTCAAGATCCTCTCCATTGGTAGCTTGACACTTGGAAAGCTTTAATTACCATCAATTGAAGGCTTGACAAATGGCAACTTATGGGCCAAGCAAAGTGTAAGACTCTGATTAACACTTTATGGTGCATTTTTACTCCGGGTTTAACTTCTTTTCTATAATTACAGTGCTCTGGCCTTTGTAATTATTTTCTGTCAAATCCATAAATTATTCTCCTCATTTTTATCTTTCCAAATTGCCCTCTTTGTTTCAAATTTAACTTCCCAATAATTAAATAAAAGGAAAACTATTTTCCTTCTCTTTAGTGATTTTTCCTCTTTTCAAAGGAATTGGGAAAAATCTTGGATACTTGAGGGTCTTATTTTAATTTCATAATCTCTTATAATTTCTTGGGATATCATAGAAATTTTCTTGGGATTTTATTCTCCTTAAAAATATTTATTTGGAATTTTCCAAATAAAGGACCTTAAACTAGCTTAAATCACCCTTAAATTCCTTTGTAATTTCTCTAAGGGCAATTTGGTCATAAAACCAATTTTATAATCCCATATAATTCTTAAGGAACATTATCCTTATTTTTTCTTAATTTTCTGAGGTTTGGAAACATTTTTTCATAATTATTCTTGACCAATTTTCCTTAATTAGTCAAACTTTTCATAATTGACTTGGAAAACTACAATAATTATTTTCCACCAAAATTCTTCTATTTCTCCTTGTCACTTTTGACCCTTAATTATTTAGAAATATTTCTTACTCTTAATTATCATAGTACTGGATGTGACAAAGAGAGATATGTGTAGGGTTTGTAAATGCTTGGAAAACATTTTAGTGTGACTATCCATATAGTTTTATTTAAAGGGAAAATTGGTTAAAAATCCCCATTTGACAACTTAATTAGGGAATGGAACCTGCAATAAATGTAAAAGTATGGGGCCCTTAATTGTTAGAAAGTATAATTACATATTACCCTGATAGATGCTAATTACATATAAAGGATCCTTACTTGCATATATAATGGATGCTCACTTGCATATGTAATTAGTATCCGTATTACATACTAACATAAGAACGTATATACAAGCAGGAATCTATCATATGCAAGTTAGGATTCGTATATGCAATTAGTATTTGTATTACACGATAACATGCAATAAGAACCTATATGAAAGTATGGATCTTCCATATGTAAGTGAAAGTCTATATATACAATTAGTATCTATATATGCAATTAGTATACATATCACATAATAACATGCAATAAGAACACATATGCAAATGGGAATCCGTCATATATGATTAGAATCTGTATTAAGCAATAACATACAAAAAGAATCAATGTGCAAGTAGAGATCCATCATATGCAATTAGCATTTGTATTATGAAGTAAACCTATATGTAAATAGCCATCTGTATATGCAATAGACATATTTAAGTGAGGACCCGTCATATGCAAGTGAGCTATATTACATAATAAACTCATATGCAAGCAAACATCTGTCATATGCAATGAGTCATCTGCAGGTGAGGATCCATGATATGTTAGGGCAATGTGGTATTTTTTGTTTCATGTTTATTGACACTTGAGGTCCCTACATCTTTACATTTATTTCAAGTCTCATTCCCTAACTAATATGTCAAATTGGAATTTTTAACCAATTTTCAAAAAAAAAAAAAAGGGATGAAGGAATAAATCATGAGGGTGGCATGAGAAGGGGAACGAGAACGAAATGATTACAAAGTTAGGCTACATACGCCTCTGACCCTGTTATAGGTCACATCATTAAATTCTTAGTATGAATATACTATTTTGTCCTTCATTTATTATAATGTAGGCTGTCATTTTTTTGGAAAGTGTAGATATTAAATAGAAGTAAAGTTGAAAAGTTATTATATTTTAAGGTGGAGTTAATGTAGTTTGATCTCTTGTCATTCAAAGGTCAAATTTAATACTCTAGATTAGGTAGAAGATGAGCCAACTAGAGGTTAGTCTCAAGGAGCTATGAAAGATGTAGCTAACAGAGAAGGATGTACCTTCTGGAATTAATTTCTATCATGAATTGTTGTTTATGAAAGTTGATTTTCAAAAGGAATGAGAGAAGGACAAGATGCAAAAAAGAGTTTGAAGAGATATTAATAAAGTAAATTCCCTTGGATCTGTGTTTTGACCTTCCTTGAAACTTAAAGTCAAATTTCCATTTCTCTTGGGCACTTCGTTAAACAGTAGGTTTGCAATCAACTCTAATGATATAATTAGATAATTTCAGGATGAAGATTAACAAATTCACCTTAGATTCATCACAATACTTAAGTTCTGGACTTAAACAAATCAAAAACTGAATTGAAGCTACTTAGAAAAAGGAAATTATAACCTCTAAACACATCACAACTTAGAAGTAGCAGAACCCAATGAAATCTAAGATAAGTCATATATCTAAATCTTAAACAGAGATTTATAACAAGATCCAAATCTAAAACACAAGTACAAACTCAAGAGAAGAACAAAATCTCCTTGACAAATTAGTGCTCTAGATCCATCACAGCTCCTCAGGAATCAGTGGCTTAGCTACTCATGTTGATGGAAGAAATCTGGCCAAATCTCCTCTAAATCTCCATGGCAGAATGCAAGAAGGGAGAAGAAGATGAATCTGAAATTTAAGAGAATCTGAAGAAGTGAAGAAAATAAGAGAACGGATGAGAATGATAGAATTGTGTGCAGATCCATTTTTTGAAGCCTCTGGATGTCCTTTCTTTCTCCAAAAACTGCCTTGCTTTTTAAATTCCCCCCTCAGCATTCTCACATCATAATCTACCATTTGAAGACCTGTAATGTTGTGTTTTGATATGTGAAATTTCCTTGCTTTAGCTCTGCATTTTATTAAAGCCCAGGACATGTGTCACTCTCTTGAAACTCACTGGCCATGGAACTATGCGCTTTACTTAAAGTTTTTTCTCACAGAATGCTACACCATACCACAAATGATTTCAGCTCTTAACTAGATTCAAAACACTACGTTTTAACTCCTAACTCAAGATTTTTTGGCTACATCTTTCCAGATTTGTCCATTCTTCACCAATACTTCCTGAATTATAGAAAATCCTTTCAATCTTGTAATGATACATCAAATTCTCACAGCATCATTTCTTGTCAAATATTTAAATTCAATAGGAAATCACATTATTTAGCTTATCAAAATGTGGTTCATAAAATTCCCCCATACTAGCACTTTGCACTTCTGAGCAAATATGATCAAATAGTTCCTGAAATCTCATCAACAACCAGCTACAAATTGAAATAGTATCCAATCATGAATCTTCAACTCAACCCAATACTCAAGAGATAAACCAGCATAATAAGGAATCACAGTGCCAATAAAAAGACTAGGAAATGATCTTAATTCAGCAAATTGCACAAGGAAAAGTGGAAGTATTCTTTTAGCAAGTGTTTCACTCTCCTCACCATTCCATTACAGGGTTATTTCACTCCTCTCTCTTAGCCTAGGCCCTACCATGAGCTTGATAAAAGTCTACTATCTCCACTACTAAGGAGCATGAGGTAATTTTGCATTAAGAGGACTTCCCTTATGGTTGTAATGTTGGAAAGGCTAAAGGATGGAATCTGGCCACTTGAGCAAGAATGCATGCATGCTTAAAACAAGACAGAAAGAATACAAATAATTCACAAATGAACTTTAACACAAGCTATGAATGCAAATGCTAATATACAGCTCTTATTGGAGTACTAAAGTTATGAGATTAGCTAATAATTTTATTATAACTCTTTGCTTGGGCTTCTTCTCAGAAATTTTTTCTTCCTTTTTTCCCCCCTTTCAGATTGCTTCTATACCCCTTCTTCTTCTTTTTCTTCTTTCTTCTTTTTGTACTGCTTATTGGCTCTTTCTGTATATCATTTTTTTCCCTTTCAATTCATTTCTTTTACTTCAATTGCCTTTTCCTTTCTTCTCTGTTTTTTTCACAGCTAGCATTCTCTGACAGAATCAAACAAATGTGATACAAAATAGATCCTAACACTTACTAATAACAATGAAAAAGCATGAAACTTGATGACCAAATGCAATACAATCCTACATAAGTTGGCCAGTATGATATGAAAAGAATCGTGAATTGCTTAATGGGGTTAAGCAAAAGTTAGTATCAGTGGTTTATGTTTGGAGTAAATAGGGCTTAGAATAGAATGCCTCTTTCATATGCAATTTTCCAAAGCAAAAATGTCACCTTAATTAAGAGCTAGGTCAAGTTCTAAAGGGTCCTAGCACTAAGGAGATTGCACTCATAATAAAAGGAATTTATGCTCAAGCAAGACCTTCTAACATGGGTTATTCTTCCAAAATCCAATGCAACAGCTGAATAAACCAATTCTAACCTTAATATAACATTTCTCAACCCTAAATACTGAATCTTCCCAAGAATAATTTAGTTTCAATGAATTCCCAAATTTCTAAATATCCAAGTTAGAAAGTTGTCAACATGATTTTAGAAAATCAAGTTTATAAACAAAGAGATTTTTGGAGTAGTAAAGGTTTAGTACAGCACAACCGATCTAGAAAGTGGATTATGCACAAGCCAGGAATTTCAATCTAAAACCAAGAATTTCATAGCAAGAGACACAAATGCTAAGTCATATCAGTAGTACACAATCTAAAACCAAGAATTTCAAAATCATCAAGATATTATCCTTCCCCCACACTTAAATTCAGTATTGTCCTCAATACAATCTAGAGCACATGATAAGTCCAGAGTAAAGCAGCAAAACCAAAGAAGGAAAACGGGTAAAACACAATTTTTTTTAGGCCTAGAAGTACCAGAAATTTCGAGGACAAAATTTTTTTGAGAGGGGGAGAATTGTAACATCCAAACTTTTAGGCCTAAAAGTACCAGAAATAGCCTGAATTGGATAGACTGCTAGACTCCTTTGAGTAGAAGTCCCAAAGATGAGAAAGAAAGTCAAAGCAGTTTCAGGGACTAAACTACAAAGTAAAAGTTTTTTAGGGGTTTCAGTATAATCAAAGTCAGAGACTCCAGTAAAGTCTCAAAGGCATAGAGAGAGAAAAGAGACTAGATATAGGCCAAAGGTTGAGTTAGAAGCCTCAAAGAGAGGATTATATGAAGTTAAGTCCAACCAGGGACTAAACTGTAAATTCCAAAAGTTATAACCAACAGGGATAAAAATGGAAGAGTACACAGAGAATTCTAAGAAAATCCAAAAAAAAAGGGAAATAATATTCTAAGGCTCTTCTGTGAAGAGAAAAGACAAAAATACCCCTGAGGCAGCTTCAATGGAATTTATGAGGTTATTACAGGTAAAAAGTATACCATTTAAGGTAATTATTTAAAATAGTAAGAGACCTCAAAAATTTATATAAAAATGAGATTAAATGGTTAGAAGGTTGTACTAATTTATAAAATTAGTCCCGCAACCAAAAGGCCAGTGCAGTGGCTTTAATAAATTAAAGAGCCGGTTTTGCCGATAAAAGGGTATTTTAGTAAATGAATTTTATGCAAGGCTTAAAGGAAGTGTTATGGCCTAAGAAAATTCATAGATACTCTCTAGAATTAAAGGGAATTTATGGATTTGACAAAAAATAATTACAGAGGCTAGAGCACTATAATTATAGAAAAGAAGTTAAACCCGGAGTAAAAGTGCACCGATAGTGTTAATCAGATCTTGCACTTTACTTGGCCCACAAGTCACCACTTGTCAAGCCTTTAATGGATGGTAATTAAAGCTTTCCAAGTGTCAAGCTACCAATGGAGAGGATCTTGACTTTGGAATTTAATTACATTATGATTTAAGTTAATTAGGAGAGAGGATTAAGATTAAGTAGGCTAATGACACTTGGCATAACATTAATGATGGTTGGTAGGATATTTTGTACACATTAATGAGCTTCTTCTCCCCCTAATTGCTGATGGTGTTTCGGCCAAGTGAGAGGAAGAGGGAAAAGAGAGGGTTTTGAAGGAGAACCAAGGAAAAGCTATCAACTTTGATCAACCAATCAAGGATTAAAGGTTAGTTTTTGTTCTTAAGTTGTTCTCCACCTTGTTTGCTTAAGTTGTATGGTTGAAAATCATAGTTTCCCTTCTCTTTTGATGCTGGTCGAAACATATATATTGTAGAGGAGGAAGTTTTGATGTTAGATCTAGCTAAAACACATGGATTAAAGGTTGTTTCAAGTGGATCTATGTGAAAATTGGAAGAATTACGTGCTGATTGGATGCCTATTTCGAATTAGTTACTGTTTATATCTGGTTTAGAAATTTGGCATGCTTAAAGTACACTCTGTGAGATTTAAATCCATGGGTAGAACACTTCATTTGGATATGTGTACGATTTATGGTGATTTTTCAAAGTTAGGGTTTGAAATCTGGAAACAGTGTTGAACTTTTGGGAGAGTGTCGATTTCCGTACAATTCCGGTACTGTTTGGCATAGAATTGGTTCCTGAAACTATTTTTCCTTTAAATTTAACTTAAGGAGCTTTCAGTGAGACTTGGAAGCACTTAATTTGGATTTTCTAGATTTAATTATGAATTTTCAAAGCTGAGCAAAAAATTCTGGAGATTCTACGTGAACAGTACCCGCGAACCAAAATTTCCAGATTTGATCTTCTTGAATCTAAGGCCATCTTAAGTTGTCCTAATTGACAAGAAATGGATCATAAGGATGGGAAATGATGAGATTTATGTCAGAAAAGATAGAAAGAAAACCCTAAGACTAAGAGAAAGGGTTGAGGTTCAAGAGAGCTAGCTTTGAACTTTATGTAATCTAGTGATCCTAATAGATTGTATGATCACTATGACTATGTTTAGGACCTTTGGAACATCCAAGAGGATGTTTGATGATATTGACCGAAAGCTAACATGGTTGGAAAGTCAAGGGAGTCAAAGGAAAAGTAAGAGGAAGGCTTGAGGTGCAAGGTAGTGAACTTACCTATTGTCATTGCTTGATGTGGTATGCTTGTGTGTTGCTGTGTACATGTTATTGAATGTTATTGTGACATGTTTTAGCTGCTATAATTTCTATTCATGATGAGTAGATTATGTCTCTATGGCCATGCATCAAGAAGTTAGCTTTGAGCATGCTAGTATGTCACTAATTAACAAGAGAATAAACAAGTTGCGTGTAGTGCATGAGCATCCATTTAGCATGATTAATATGGTATTGTTTGCTACTGAGATTCCCCCGAATCTCACCCCCTCGCTAACCAACCATTTAGGTCAATCAATGGTGGGCACTAATGGCATGAGAAGCAAGGAGAAGAAGTGGAGAGTTATTGATGCTAATGATTGATATTATTATTCAATGTATAATTCTCCTATGTTATGACTTATGTTGTGAATGCCATGTACTTAATTATAAAACTTATGGTGTGTATAGGAATGTGTGAACATGAATGGGAAAAGTAAGCCCATGTTAGGTATGCCAAAGAAATAAAAAGAATTAAAGTAAAGAGATGTTAAGGGATAAAACGTAGGTCGTGGAGCAGTTAGTTTCGAGCTTGAGTTTGACCTATCATATGAATGGGCTAAGCTACAAAATTTGGTATATTTATAGTGCACATCCCAAGCTTTAAAATGAGTTGTGAATTACCTCATTTGTATGTGTATACAAAGAGATATGAATTTTCAAAGTTAAGGCGGAGAATCTGGAAAGTCCAGATTTTACCAAACGAATAGTAATCTTAATCCAATAAATTGTATGTTTTTAGTGAGGGTGAGTTCAGTTGAATATTTTTCCCTTAAAGAGCATTGAAAGAGCTTTCTGTAGAATATTGGAACACTTCCATATGATTTTTCTAGAATTAGTTATGATTTTTCAAAGTTGGACCTGTAATCTGAAAACTGGACAGTGAACAGTAATTTTCTGAAAATTAACATCCAAATTGAAATTTTTAAATGTGAGACCATCCAACATGATCTGGAATGGTTCTAAATGAATGCTAAGGTACTATATAAGTAAGGTGTGACAACAGGTTAATTAAGAATCAAAAAATCCCTTTGCATTTTCAGGTAGCCTACTTAAATGGTCTGTAACAAAGTTTTCAGCACCACTCCTGTCTTGAATTTTCAAGTCAAATTCTTGTAGCAATAGAATCCATCTTAATAACCTTGGCTTGCTATGTGTTTTCTTAAAAGGAAACTTCATAGCCGTATGGTCAGTATAAACAATAACATGAGAACTAAGAAGGTAAGGTATAAACTTGTCCAAGGCAAAGACAATTGCAAAAAATTCTTTTTCAGTTGTTGTGTAATTAATTTGGGCACTATCTAACATTTTGGATGAATATGCAATTACCCTAAATAGTTTACCCTCTTTTTGACCCAACATTACACCTACTGCTGTATGAGTGCATCACAATTGGCTCAAATGGTAAATTCCAATCTGGTATAGTGGGTATTGATGGTGAGACAAGCATTGATTTTAAAGTATCAAATACATGTTTACAATCCTCATCAAAATTAAAATCAACAAAGGAGAAGCAATCGTGTTGAAATCTTTAACAAACCTTTTGGAAAAACCACAATGGCCAAGAAAAAGATCTGAGTTCCTTTAAAGTCTTAGGATAAGGTAGAGATGAAATGACTTCTATTTTGGCTTTATCTACCTCAATGCCCCTTTTAGAAACTAAATGACCTAGTACTATGCCTTGATCCACCATAAAGTGACATTTCTCAAAATTCAAAAACATATTTTTCTATATGCATTTGGCCAAGACTTTGTCAAGACTCTCTAGACAAGCAGAAAAATTATCCCCATACATAGTAAAGTCATCCATGAATACCTCCATGGATAAACCTAAGAATTCTCCGAATATGGCCATCATAGCCCTCTGAAACGTTCCTAGTGCATTACATAGCCCAAAGTGTAACATCCTGATTTTTAGGCCTAGAAGTATCAGAAATAGCCTAAATGAGATAGGCTACCAGACCCCTTTTTAGTAGAGGTCTTAAAGATGAGAAAGAAAGTTAAAGCAGTTTTAGGGACTAAACTGCAAAGTGAATGTTTTAAGGGGCTAAAGGGTAATCAAAGTTAGAGGCTCCAGTAAAGTCTCAAAGGCCCAGAAAGAGAAAAGAGGCTAGATACAGACCAATGGTTAAGTTAGAAGCCTCAAAGAGATGGTTTTATGAGGTTGAGCCTAAGCAGGGGTAAAACCGTAAATTCAGAAAGTTACAGCCATCAGGGGTAAAAATGGAAAGTACTTAGAAAATTCTGAGAAAATCCCAGAAAATAGGAAATAATATTCTAAGGCCCTTTTGTGAAGAGAGATGGTGAAAATACCCCCGAGATAACTTAAAAGGAATTTATAAGTTTATGGCTCGTTTTGAGGTATAAAGCTAGATTTAATTATTTGAGCCATCAGGAGGCCTCAGAAATGTAAGTAAAAATGGGATTCACGAGTTAAGAGACTATAAAAAATTATAAAATTAGTCTCATCCCCAAAAGGCCAGTAGAATGGTTTTAAGAATTCTTGAAAGCCAGTTATGCTGAAAAAGGGCATTTTAAAGAATGATTTTTAAGTGGGGCTACAGGTTGAGTTATGACCTGAGAAAATTCACAAATTTTCTCTAGAATATGAGGAATTTTATGATATTTTTGGATGAATTTTTGGAGCTCTGGATTGAATAAAATGCTCCAGTCAAATATTAAATAATTTTGTCCCCTAAATAGGAGACAAAACCAAAGAAAATATCTAAGAGCCATCATGACGATGCTGAGTCAGCATGCTGAGTCATCAAGCATAATCATGACACGACGAGTCATCATGCTGAGTCACCAGAAGATATTTATGGACAGCATAAAAATCAGAACGCAGTACGGGAATATTTTAGACAGTCTTTTGTCTACCCGTTATAGTGAAATCTCTACTGCATGACTCAGTAAGGTTAAGTAGCCTGTCAGTAGAGCTAATTATTTTTCCCTCTGCTCCTCTAAGGTGGCACCATATATGTACTTGTTAAGATGAGAAAATAGTGTCAGAACATGTCCTGGTGATACAGGGTAAGTCAGGACTCGAAAAGCATCTGATATGGTGCAAGATTGGCTTGATAGGTGGAGAAATAATTAAGGAGATATTTTTGCACGAATTTCCATTTATTTTCTCCCTATTTTAATGCCATAAATGATGAAAGGACATAAAAGTGACAAGTGTACGGTTAGATGAGAAAAAGAAAATATTACGTGTACGGCTAGATGGAAGACACGTGTACGGTCGGATGCAAGGCACGTGTGCGGTCGGATTAAAGACATGTGGCTTGATGATGTAAGCATGATGTCATCATGATGAGGTAAGCATGATGTCATAGGACACTTGTCACCGTAAGATCAAAAGAGAAAATGGACGGTCCAGATCGAGCCACGTATTTTTAAGATCAACGGTCCAGATTCGGTCTGTTTTTCTATAAATACCCCCTCCCCTCCCTACCATTTCGTCCAAGCATAAGGAATCCATGGGGAAGCTCTTGCAAAATGGTTTCTAGAGAGAGAAAGAAGAGGGAGAAAGAAAGGCCAAGTGGTTCCAAGCGAGATCAAACTCTAAAACACGGTATGTGGTGGTTATAGCACCTGATTTTATGCCTATTTCGGATTAGTTACTGTGCGTATCTGATTCTGAAATTTTGCATGCTTAAAGTAAACTCTGTGAGCTTTAAATCCATAGGTAGAACACTTCATTTGGATATGTGTACGATTTATGGTGATTTTTCAAAGTTAGGGTTTGAAATCTGGAAACAGTGTTGAACTTTTGGAAGAGTTTCAAGTTCCGTACAGTTCCGGTACTGTTTGGTGTAGAATTGGCTCTTGAAACTATTTTTCCTTTAAATCTAACTTAAGGATGTTCCAGTGAGACTTGGAAGCACTCAATTTGGATTTTTATAGAATTAATTATGAATTTTCAAAGTTGAGCAAAAATTCTGGAAATTCTGCATGAACAGTACCCGCGAAGCAAAATTTCCAGATTTGGTATTCTTGAATCTAAGGCCATCTAAAGTGGTCCTAATTGACAAGAAATGGATCTTAAGGATGGGAAATGATAAGATTTATGTTAGAAAAGTTGGAAAGAAAACCCTAAGACTAAGAGAAAGGGTTGAGGTTCAAGAAAGCTAGTCTTGAACTTTATGTAATCTAGTGGTTCTAATGGATTGTATGATCAATGTGACTATGTTTAGGACCTTTGGAACATCCAAGAGGATGTTTGGTGATGTTGACCGAATGTCCACATGGTTGGAAAGACAAGGGAATCAAAGGAAAAGCAAGGGGAAAGCCATGTTATAAGGTAGTGAACTTACCTATACTGTGTGCTTGATATGTATGCTTGCATGATGTGATTGTGTTGCCATGATGTGACTAAGCTATGATGAAATGTTTGCAAAGTTATGTTTGCAAGTTTATGTTATGTTTTGCCTTGGCAATATGTTATGGAAGCATGAAATGCTTTAGCCTACTTTCCATGGCATTCATGTGTTAATGTTATAACATGTCATGCATGTGCATTATGTCTTGCATGCTTATGGGTAGTGTTTGCTACTGAGATTCTCCCGAATCTCACCCCTCCCTAACCAACCATTTAGGTCAATCAATGATGGGCAATAATGGCATGAGAAGCAAGGAGAAGTAAGCGGAGAATTATTCTTGTTAATGGATGAGACTGTTGATATATGTATAATTCTACTATTTGTGAACTATGTTATGGATGCCAATGATACCATGTATTTAATTATAATATTTATGGCATAAATGAAAGTGTATGAGCATGAACGGGAAAGAGTAAGGTCATGTTATGTATGCCAAAGAAATAAAAAGAATTAAAGAGATGTTAAGGGATAAAACGTAAGTCCTGGAGCAGTGAATTTGTAGCTCAGTTTGACCTATCAAACGAGTGAGTTAGGTCATAAGATTTGGCAAGCAAAGAGATCTGATGTTTCTATTTAAAATGAGGGGTAGTTTGCCCGATTCCGATAACCGAGCAGAAAGTTATGCCTTTCCAAAGTTAGGCAAAAATACAGTAAAATCCGAAAATGACCAAATGAACAGTAACTTTTTCAAAGGAAATAGAGCTCGAATTTCAAGGCAATCAGTTTAGAAACTATTTTTCCTCAAAATTTTATCCAAAGAGCTTTCTGTAGAACTTGGAATCACTCAATTTCAATTTTTCTACAATTAGTTACGAATTTTTGAAGTTTGTCACATTTTAAGGTGACAATGAATAGTAACCCGTAAATGAAAATTTTCAAACTTGATTTTTAATCAATTGTAGCCTTCAAAAGTGATTCCAAATGCTTCCGCAAGGAAAGTTAATTGGTATAAACATAAGGTGTTACACAAAGGGCATTCTTTTATAAGCAAAATCCCATAAGAACAAGTAAAGCTAGTCTTATCTTGATCCTCTGGTGCAATTGGTATTTGGAAATATCCTGAAAATCCATCTCAAAAACAATAATTAGTTCTACCAGATAATCTCTTGATCATTTGATCTATGAAGTGTAATAGAAAGTGGTCCTTATGTGTTGCATCATTTGGCCTTCTATAGTCACTGCACACATGCCATATATTATGTATCCTAGTTGGTATCAATTTATTTTTTTCATTTTTAATAATAGTGATACCAATTTCTTAGAAACCACTTGTACAAGGCTGACCTATTCACTATCCGAGATAGGGTATATGATGCCTGTACTTAACCTCCTTTTAACAACATCCAGAATCAAGGGGTTAAGCCTATGTCCAAGTCATCTAATTGGTTTTATCCTATCATTTAATAATATTCTGAGAGCACAAATTGAAGGATTAATTCCAGGTATGTCTGCCATAGACTAATCTATTGCCTTTTCTGCAAAATAGCAATTAATTATTACTCCTTTATAATAGTGAGTGAAGTAGCTATAATCATTGGTAATTTATTAATTTTAGCAAGATACACACATGGGGGGTAGTGGTTTAAGTTCTAGTTTGGGGGGTTTCACCACAAAAGGAACCAACTCCTACCCAACAAAATGCTGCTGTAGGTCCTCACTTGATTCTGGAATTAACATCCCATTAGAATAGCAACTGATTGAACCCAATTGTTCTATGTTATTTCATATCATTTTAAGGGTATTTATCATAGATTTTGGTTCCTTTTGATGACAATTGTGCTTAATTTAGATTAAGAGTCCTTACTTTGAGTTAGTGTCTTTTTTAGGGTAAAATTGTCATAATTGGTTATTAATTGTATTCAATTGATTTCTAGGACAATTGATGCTTCAAATTGTTACTTTTTATTGTAGGACACTTGAGATCAGGGCCAAGATTAAAGACTCAAGGCACAAGATGCAAAGAGGAGCCTCTGCCATAGTTCACCGCGGCACACTTCTTCCTTCTCTGCGGCGAACGTCGCCCATCAAAGAGGAAAGCTCTCTGCCATGGTTCGCCGCGGCAAACCCCTCGTATCAGCAAATTTCAGACCCAACCATTTCGAGAAAATCTGACCTACCCACCTCCAGGAACCAACCCATACACGTCATTTTCGGGTTAGAAACCCTATTTTGGGTATGGGTGAGGTCAGACATAAGGAGGTAGCCACCACTTACGTTTTCTATCATCATCTCTTCTCATCTTTCCCACAAAACCCTAATTCTCCATCTCCATCTCCTTCACCTTCCATTTTCCTACACTTCTTCTTCATCCACTTTCATTTCCTTCATCTCCTGACTGTTATGGCTGAAGATTTACCTCTGGTTGGAGCTGATTCCAAGGCTATGATGAGCTGAGCTTTTCCAACTCTTGAAGATGGTGGAGTAGCATGAGTTTCCAAGCTTCAAAGGGGAGTTTTAGTTTTAATCTTTAGTTTCTAGCTATGTGTTTATAATTTCCTAGGTATAGGAGTTGTAAAGTCTTAGTTAGACACTTTGGTTATTTATGTAATCATTGGTTAATGATTAACATTTGTAATTTGGATTGATTGATGTTGAATTTTGTGTTTAAATATATGTAGTTGCATATATGCTTATTGTAACTCTCATGATTCTCTCCTATCTTGCATGGTTATGTTTCGGTACTGAGTTGATTGTGTGTTACATTGAGCCAATTGCATGATCATTCCAAAATTACACATTAGGGAAGCTAAACAAAGCTTTCATTAATGTAAGCTTTGGACTCAATGAGTTATTGAGGTTCATATTAAGAAAACCTAATGGATTTTGAAACTCCCAATATTTAAGTGAACTATGATTGCCATCAAAACCATTTTCAAGAGATTTCCTATCAATCATTTCCATTACATCATTATTATCTTAAAACACTAAAAACATAGTATCTTACGTTTGTTTTCATTGCATTCAGTTTAGGCACCATTTATTTAATGTTAAAAACCCAAAAACCCCTTTTCATTACATTGCATGGCATTTAGTCTAACTTAGGTAATTAATTAAGGCTCCCAAGCGTGAAACGACCCGAGTTTGCACTACACTGCATAGCTTGGATTTATTTTTGATTGAGAACCCCAAAGCGAACGACAAAAAGGCTCTCGTCAAGTGGCGCCGTTGCCGGGGAGCCAAGGAATTGGTTCTCTAGGTTAGCTTGTGCTAATTGGTTGTCAATTGAAGTTTTGATCTTTTTGGGTTGCATCTTAGGTAGTTTAGTTGCATATTTGTTCATAGTATAGGTTTTCATCTTGCATAGCATCAAAATTTTTAGAAATACAAACAAATATACTAATTTTCTTGATTTTCAGCATCTCTCACGTTGCATCAGTGGAGTCCAGTATCTGATAAGCATTATGTGACACTTCACCGCGGCCAACTTGCTCCTTCGCCGTGGCCAACTGTCTAAAAAACTGAAGGATTCCTCTCGGGATACCTTCGTCGCGGCACACCTCTGCTTTCGCCGCGGCCAACTCCCTGCAATCAGATATCTGGTCGCCTCTGTCAACCTTCGCTGCGGCCAACCTCTGCTTTCGCCGCGACAAACTCTTTTGGAAAATTTTGAAACTTACACTTTTTGCTTCTTTTTCTGTGCATACATACTCATACTCACCCATACACTTGCATTCATCACATTGCATGCTTTTAGTTGACTTTGTGTGTTGCAAGTCAATTTTGTTTGCTCTTTCTCTTGTGGCTGTTATCTTGCATGCCACGAAAAACAAAACTTGTGCCCTATAACCTTGAGATTAAGAGAAGACTCAGAGAGATAAGAAGAGAGAAAAGAATTGAGGGGACAAGTGAGTTGGTGATTGAGCAAGAGAATATTTCTGTGGAATCTAGCCTATCTAGTAGTGAGAGTGAGCCTACTGACCAAGAGATAATGGCTGAATTACCACAAAACCAACCTAATCCTAACCTGAATGCTAATCAAGTGAGGAATGGTGGTAATGGTGAACAAGAGAGAGTAGGAGAAAATAATGGACACCCTGGGAGAAGAACAATTAGGGAAGCCACAACTTCTGATGTAAATTTTGATCCTTTTACTGCGGCTTGTCCAAATTTTGAAGTTAACTTTGAGATTAAGGGTTTATTGATTAACTCTCTTCCCAAATTTCATGGCTTGACAGGAGAAGACCCATACCTCTATCTGCAATCTCTTTCCATGATTTATCAGAGTATGAAGCATGTGGGAGCATCATTAGACCAAGTGCTATGGAAAGTTTTTCATCTATCCTTGGAAGGAAAAGCTAGAGAATGGTACATGAGCCTCCCAAGACATGTAGCTGATGCATACCACAGTTGGGGGAACTTAAGGAAGGCATTTCTGGAGAAATACTTTCCGGCTTCTCGTACTTCATCAATGAGGAAGGAGATTTATTCTACCAAGCAAGACTATGACGAATCTCTCTATGATTATTGGAATAGATTTCAGGACCTACTTTCAAGATGCCCACATCATCAAATTCTGGATGAACAACTGGTGCAGTACTTCTATTATGGGTTGAAGAACCAAGAGAAGGGTATGTTGGATGCTACATCGGGAGGATCTTTGATAGACTCCACTGCTGAGGAGGCTTGGGATTTGATAAAGAAGATGTCCCTGAATCATCAACAATCTGGTGTGAGAGATACTAGAGGAGTGCATGAGGTGGGAGCTGCTTCGGTGCATAGTAGGAGAATAGACGCTTTGGAATCAAAAGTAGATTCTTTGGGAAGCAAAGTGACATCTCAATTGTCTTTGATCACTGCTGAATTGAAGAATATGAGTGTGCATCGCCCATCCGCTCCTATGGACATTACAGCACCTAGTTGTGAAACATGTGGATCAGTCATGCATATTTCTAGCGTTTGTCCAGACCGCTATGAGGAAGTGTCTGCAGTCTTCCAAGGCCGTCCAAATCAAAAGTGGGACCCCTACTCCAACACTTACAACGAGGGATGGAAAGCAAACCCTCGATTGGGCTGGAGGAATGATGATAGCAGACCTCCAAACAGATTTCAGAAGAGTGGAGGAGCTGGTCCATCTTCAAACCAGTTCCAAAACCAATCTCAAGCCCTAACTGTCCCACCTAAGGATGAAACAAATAAACTCCTACAAAATATGATGGCCTTAATGAAGGAAGAAAGGGCTGCTAACGCTACTCAGTTCAACTCCTTAGCTTCACTAATTCAACAAGACTCATCCAAGAATGATGCTAGATTTAGTGCTTTGGAAAAGAGGATGGAGCAATGGGAGACTAAATCTGAGAACATCAACTCCTATGTAACTCAGTTGTCCAACAACATAAGTGAGCAACAAGCAAGGAGCAGTGGCGCAATCCCCTCCAACACTGTTATCAATCCTAAGGGCTTGAATGCTATTACCCTTAGGAGTGGGAAGCAAGTGAATTTTAGAGAAGAGGAGGATGAAGTTATAGATGAGGAAATCTTGTGTGATGAGCTGCCACAAGCACCTTCAAAAGTGAAGCATTCTGAAAGCTCCAAGGAGAAGAGGCTAAAGCTGAAAGAAGCCTCAAAAGAACATGATGGCAAGGGTAAAGCTGTGGAATCTGAGCCAAGCAATCATGGAGCCTCAAGCAAGGAAGGTAAGGAGGTAAACATCAATGAACTACCTTTCCCTAATGCTTATTTGAAAAATGTGAAAATGGGTAAGGAGAGGCAAGATCATGAGTTGCTTGAGACATTTAGGAAAGTAGAAGTGAATATACCCTTGCTTGACCTGATTAAAAAGATTCCTAAGTATGCTAAGGTCTTAAAAGAATTATGCACTCAAAAGAGGAGATTTAAACCTAATGAAAGAGTCCAATTACCCTCTAATGTGTCTGCATTGTTTAAACCCCAAATTCCTGTAAAGTGTCAGACCCTGGATCTTTCACTATCCCTTGCACCATAGGAAAGGTTACTATAGGGGGAGCCTTGTTAGATCTAGGTGCAGCCATTAATGTCATGCCTAAGTCCGTATACACCTCTCTAGGAGTCAAGACTCTTAAGTCTACTACTGTTGTGCTCCAATTGGCTGATAGGACTATTAGGTATCCTGAGGGCATTATTGAAGACATTTTAGTCCAAGTTAAGGGATTGGTGTTTCCTGCTGATTTTTATGTGCTTGACATGTCTTCTGAACTTGTGAATGACACTACACTCATCCTTGGTCGACCTTTCTTAAGGACTGCTAATACCATGATTAGCATGAAAGAGGGCACCATAACTATAGAGGTGGGTGATAATAAAGTTTCTTTTAACATGTATGAAGCAATGAAACATCCTTATGAGGACTATTCACTTTTGGGGGTTAACATGATAGACATTGCTGTTGAGGATGCTTGTTCTGAAGTTGAATTGCAAAATGACTCTTTCTATTCTGATATTTACACTGATGAATCTATTGATGAGAATGAATCCATTTCTTCCTTTTCATCTCTTTACTCTACACCTTCTACTTGCTCATGTGGTGGTGATGTTACATGTCTTGATTGTACTGTGGTTAATTGCATGCTTTCTATCCCACACACATTTTCTGTTTCCTCCCTTGACTCTAAAGTAGACTTTGATTCCTGTATTATCAGTGATGATTCCCTTGGGGAAAGGTTTCTTGTTGTTGTTTCAGATATGGAGGAAGAAGTCATGGAGAAGAATCCCTCTAAGGCAGTTGCTGTAGATCAACTAGAAGTTGGTTCAACGCTTGGAGAGGAAGTTAACTACAAGGCTGAGGAATTATCACTAGTTGAAGGAAAGGGGAGTAATCTGTTCTCTCTTGAAATTCATAAATTGATTCCTTCTATTGTGCAACCACCTACTCTTGATTTGAAACCTTTACCTCCTACTTTGAAATATGCTTTCCTTGAGTGTAATGAACAACTACCTGTTATAATTGCTAACTCACTGTCTGAGAGTGAGAAAGAGAGACTCTTATCTGTTTTAAGGGAGCATAGAAGGGCAATAGGTTGGACACTAGCAGATATACCTAGAATTAGTCCTGCTGTGTGCACACATAGAATTTTACTGAATGAGGAATCAAAACCAGTGAGACAACCCCAAAAAAGATTGAATCCTCTCATATTAGATGTAGTTAAGAAAGAAATTACTAAATTGTTGAGTGCTAGGATAATATATCCAATTTCTGATAGTGAGTGGGTCAATCCGGTGCATGTTGTGCCAAAGAAGAGTGGGGTAACAGTAGTAAGGAATGAAAGGGATGAGTTAATTCCAACAAGGGTTCAAAACTCATGGCGTATGTGCATAGACTATAGGAGACTTAATGATGCAACACGTAAGGATCACTTTCTTATACCCTTCATTGACCAAATGTTGGAGAGACTAGCTGGTAAATCACATTACTGCTTTTTAGATGGCTTTTCTGGCTATTTTCAGGTACCCATAGCCCCCGAGGATCAGGATAAGACCACTTTCACATGCCCCGTTAGTACCTTTACTTATCGAAGGATGCCATTTGGGTTATGTAACGCTCTAGGCACCTTTCAAAGGTGCATGATGGCAATTTTTAGTGACCTTTTAAAACAATATGGAGGTCTTCATAGATGATTTTACGGTTTATGGGGAGAGCTTTGATTAGTGCCTAAATAGCCTAAGGCAAGCTCTAGAGAGATGCATAGCCAAAAATCTTGTTTTGAACTTTGAGAAATGTCATTTCATGGTAGGCAATGGCATAGTGTTAGGTCACCTCATCTCTAGTAAGGGGATTGAAGTTGATAAGGCTAAAATTGAAGTTATATCATCTTTGCCTTACCCCACTTGTCTGAAAGACTTGAGATCCTTTCTTGGGCATGCAGGGTTTTATAGGCGCTTTATTAAAGATTTTAGTAAAGTTGCCTTGCCCCTTTCTACTCTACTTAAAAAGGATGTTGAATTTAATTTTGATGAAAAATGTAGACATGCCCTTGTTACTCTCAAGTATATGCTTGTTTCACCTCTTATTTTGACTGCACCCAACTGGAATTTACATTTTAAACTCTCATGTGATGCTTCTAATTATGCAGTGGGTGCTATGCTTGGCCAGAAGGAGGAGAAGCAATCTAGAGTTATAGCCTATGCCTCTAAAACACTTGACCCAGCTCAAGTCAACTATACCACCACTGAGAAAGAAATGTTTGCCATTGTATTTGCTTTAGACAAGTTTAGACAATATCTAATCAATTCTCGAGTGGTTGTGTATACAGATCATGCAGCTGTTTGCTATTTGCTCAAAAAGCCACAATCCAAACCAAGATTGATTAGATGGGCTTTATTGCTTCAGGAGTTTGATATTGAGATTAAGGATAGACCCGGGGCAGTGAATCAAGTAGCCGATCACTTGAGTAGGCTACCAGAAGACACAAGGGGAGTAGACTCTTCTGACTTGACTTGTGATTCTTTTACCGATTCAGCTTTATGTCCTGTGGTTTCTATAGAGCCTTAGTATGCTAATATTGTCAATTATCTCATGTCTGGACTCACTCCTCCCTTTATGTCTAGATTTCAGGCACAAAAGCTTCGTAGCGAGTCAAAGTACTACATTTGGGATGCCCCTCATCTGTGGAGGATGCGCAGTGACTAAGTAATACAGAAGTGTGTGCCGGAGGAGGATTTTGAACCTATTATTTCAGCTTGCCATTCCATGGTTTGTGGTGGTCATTTTAGTGCAAGGAGGACATCTAGAAAGGTCTTAGATTCAGGATTTTATTGGCCCACCCTCTTCAAAGACTCTTTTACATTTTGTAGATCTTGTGACAGATGTCAACGATTTGGGGGGTTGGGAAAAAGACATGAGATGCCTCAACAGCCCCTCCTGTTTTGTGAGATTTTTGAGGTTTGGGGAATTGACTTTATGGGACTCTTTCCTTCTTTCTTTGGTTTTGTATATATTTTATTAGTCGTAGATTATGTATCTAAGTGGATTGAAGCTATACCTTGCAGAAAAGATGATGCCCCAACTGTACATAGATTTCTAAAATCACACATTTTCTGTAAGTATGGGATCCCTAGGGCTATAGTGAGTGATCGGGGAACATATTTTTGTAATAGGAAAGTCAACAGCCTATTGTCCAAATTTGGTGTCACTCATAAAATCTCCACTGCCTATCACCCCCAAACCAATGGCCAAGCTGAAATATCTAATAGGGAAGTGAAGCATATTTTGGAGAAAATGGTCAAACCATCCAAGAAGGACTGGAGCTCACGTTTAGAAGAAGCATTATAGGCTTACCAGACTGCATACAAATCGCCCATTGGCATGTCTCCCTACCGCTTAGTTTATGGAAAGCCATGTCACTTGCCAGTGGAGCTGGAACACAAAACATATTGGGCGGTCAAGCAGTGCAACATGAATATAGAGTCCTCTGGCATGGAAAGGAAGCTGCAATTGCAAAAGCTGGAGGAGATTAGACTTGAAGCTTATGAGAACTCCAGACTCTATAAGGAGAAGACTAAATTTGTGCACGATCGGGGTATCTTGAGAAAGGAATTCAAGGAAGGCGATAGAGTACTGTTGTACAAGGCTCGATTTACCTTCAAGCAAGGAAAATTCAACACCAGATGGGATGGGCCATACACAGTCACTAAAGTGTACAATTTCGGTATGGTGGAGCTACTACATAAGGAGACCGAGGCCAGATTCAAAGTTAATGGCCATCTACTGAAGCTCTACCATGAGAACCAAAAGCCTCCTTAACTCCCTGGTCGTTTCTTTCCTTCACTCATTTACATGCTTTTGCTTAATTATTGATCTTGCTATGTTTTGTGCATTGTATGTTGAATGAGTATGGTGTCACACCTTACTTATATAATACCTTAGCATTCATTTAGAACCATTCCAGACCACTTTGGATGGTCTTAAGCTTAAAAATTTCAATTTGGACGTAAATTTTCAGAAAATTACTGTTCACTGTCCAGTTTTCATAACTTTAAGTTAATTAGTGACATGCCATCATGCTTTATGCTTGGTATAAAAATGCATGGCCATGGGAACATATTAAAAACAGCATTTCCAGCAACAATCATCATGTCATAACATCATTCAAACAACAAATACAAACCAACACATAAGCATACCATATCAATCACATAAAGGGTAAGTTCACTACCTTGCACCTCAAGCTTTCCTCTTACTTTTCCTTTGACTCCCTTGACTTTCCAACCATGTGGGCATTCGGCCAACATCACTAAACATCCTCTTGGATGTTTCAAAGATCCTAAACATAACCATAATGATGACACAATCCATTAGGACCATTAGATTACATAAAGTTCAAGACTAGCTTTCTTGAACCTCAACCCCTTTCTCTTAGTCTTAGGGTTTTCTTTCTAACTTTTCTAATATAAATCTTATCATTTTACATCCTTATGATCTATTTCCTATCAATTAGGACCACTTTAGATGGCTTTAGATTCAAGAATATCAAATCTGGAAATTTTGGTTCGCGGGTACTGTTCACGCAGAATCTCCAGAATTTTTGCTCAACTTTGAAAATTCATAATTAAATCTAGAAAACTCCAAATTGAGTGCTTCCAAGTCTCACTGAAATATAATTAAGTTAAATTTAAAGGAAAAATAGTTTCAGGAGCCAATTCTACTTAGAACAGTACCAGAATTGTACGGAAATTGACAATCTCCCAAAAGCTCAACACTGTTTCCAGATTTCAAACCCTAACTTTGAAAAATCACCATAAATCGTACACATATCCAAATAAAGTGTTCTACCCATGGATTTAAATCTCATAGAGGGTACTTTAGGCATGCCAAATTTTAGAACCAGATATGAACAGTAACTAATCCGAAAAAGCCATCAAATCAGCACGTAATTCTTCCAATTTTCACATAGATCCACTTGGATCTACCATACTTTGGGGTGTTCTAGCAAGATCTAACAACCAAACTCCCTTCCCCACTCATCAACCATTTCGACCAGCCATCAAAAGGGAGAGAAGACATATTTTCAACCATAAAAGAGAAAGAAACCAAGGCAAGAACACATCTAGAGCCAAGAACTCACCTTGAACCTTGATTGTATGATCAAAGTTGATGCCTTTCTCTTGGTTTTCCCTCAAAACTCTCTCTTTTTCCCTCTCTTCATGCCTTGCACGAAATTGCCATCTGATTTAGGGGAGAGATGAGCTCATTAATGTGTTCAAAATATCCCACCAACCATCATTAATGTTATGCCAAGTGTCATTAGCCTACTTAATCTTAATCCTCTCTCTTAATTAACTTAAATCATAATGTAATTAAATTCCAAAGTCAAGATCCTCTCCATTGGTAGCTTGACACTTGGGAAAGCTTTAATTACCATCCATTAAAGGCTTGACAAGTGGCGACTTGTGGCCCAAGTAAAGTGCAAGACTCTGATTAATACTTTATCGGTGCACTTTTACTCCGGGTTTAACTTCTTTTCTCTAATTACAGTGCTCTGGCCTCTGTAATTATTTTTTGTCAGATCCATAAATTCTCTTTAATTTTAGAGAGTATCTATGAATTTTCTTAGCCCATAACACTTCCTTTAAGCCTTGCATAAAATTCATTTACTAAAATACCCTTTTATCGGCAAAACCGACTCTTTAATTTCTTAAAGCCACTCTACTGGCCTTTTGGTTGCGGGACTAATTTTATAAATTAGTACAACCTTTCAACCCCTTAATCCTCATTTTTGTATACACTTTTGAGGTCTCTTGCTATTTCAAATAATTACCTCAAACGGTATACTTTTTACCGGTCACAACCTCATAAATTCCATTTAAGCTGCCTCAGGGGTATTTTCATCTTTTCTCTTCATAGAAGAGTCTTAGAATATTATTTCCTATTTTTTGGGATTTTCTTGGAATTTTCTGTACACTCTTCCATTTTTGCCCTTGTTGGTCATAACTTTTTGAATTTACGGTTTTACCCCTGCTTAAGCCTAACCTCATAGAACCATCTCTTTGAGGTTTCTAACTTACCCATTGGCCTGTATCTAGTCTCTTTTCTCTTTTTGGGCCTTCGAGACTTTACTGGAGCCTCTAACCTTAATTATACTCGAGCCCCTGAAAACTTTTTCTTTGCAGTTTAGTCCCTGAAACTGCTTTAACTTCCTTTCTCGTCTTTGGGACTTCTGCTCACAGGGGTCTGGTAACCTATTTAATTTAGGCTATTTTTTGAACTTGTAGGCATAAAAGTCTGGATGTTACATATAGGGGAGAAACCCTTTTCAGTAGGATAGTAGTGTAGTTGTTGTTTGAATTCAATAAGACTCCCTCTATCCTATCTTATTTTGTGCTTGATGATTTGGTGCTTTTAATGAATTATATGATTCAAATTGATTGAGAAAGTTTGTCTGTGGTATACTTCTTAATCATGGACTTATTGAACACCTTCTAATCTCTTTTGTTGCACTTTAAAGTTTTTGAAGTATCCAGCTACATCTGTTGTTTGGTGTTGTGTTTCTATGATGTTTGAGTGTTTTATGTATTATTCTGTGCTCTCTGTGACACTTCATCGCGGCGAAGTGGTTCTTTTTCTCTTGTGTTGCTCTCGGTGATATTTCGCCGCAGCAAAGGTCGCTAGCCTTTGTGTGTTGCTCTCAGGAAGGTTTGGCCGCGGCGAAACCCTTCTTTTCTCCCTTTGTTTTCGCCTCGGGCATAGTTCGCCACGGCGAACCTATTCTTCACCGTGGCGAACCTGCCGTTTCTGTGCTGGACGGTTTCTTCCTTCCTTATTTTTTCGCGTGAATTGTCCTTTTTGCCCCCCATTCTGACTTACCCACTCTTTTCTCCTGAACCCATTTCAGTCTTTTCCCCTACCCATTCTATTAAACCCCCCATTAACCTATTTCATTTCATCTGAAACCGTCGGTCCTTGCTCTCATTCTGAACCTCTCCCTCTTCAACTTCTCCCTTTCTACAGCCGTTGCAGCGATCCCTCTCCCTATAATTCTTCTGTGCCCTTCTATCTCTTCTCTCTGGTCTCATTCTCCCTTTTTCCTTTCTTCGTTTTCCCCTCTTTCTCTTCTTCTAGCATGCACACCAGCCTATTTCTCCCCTCATTGTGGTATGTTTTCTCTCTTCCTTTGTTCTTTCCTTTAGTTTAATTTTGTTTAGTTGTTAATTTGCTTATTTGTTATGTTATTGTGTTGTTGGGTTGGGTTATTTTGTTGTTAAATTGTAGTTACGTAGCCTGTAGGTTATCTAATGATTCATAGTATATTGTGTTTTTCTTTAATCTCTTTACTTAATTCTGAAAGCTTTTGATCATCTGAAAACCTATGAATCATTATATAACCATGTGCTACTGTCTAGGATGTGATTTTGGTTTTTCTGGGTAGTGTTAGTTATTCTTTGTGTAGTTTTTGTTTAGTGTGTGTTACTTCTTGTGTTCAGACTATGCCCCGCACTAAGAACCCCACACCTGTGTCTGAGTCAGATTCGGGGGATGAATACACTTTTAAGGAATTATACCGAAAAATTGACTAAAGACCCCTCCTTAATGAGTGCCCCTTTCCCTTAGACCCGCCTGACCATCCTTTTGTCCGCCAGCTCCATGCCTCCCAATTAACCGGTTTAGTCCAAGAGCGTTCCATGGGTAATGACGCTTTTGTTCGCCACTTTTACACTTATGCCCGTTTCCATAGTTCTTTGGTAGTCGACTTCCGCAATGTCGTTGTCCGCCATGCCCTTACCGCCGACAACATCCGCTTCCATTACCGCCTTCTCCCTAGTCGCCATTCGGGCTATTTAGCCTACAGAGACAATTACCCATTTAACGATGTGGTCCAAACCCTATGTCATGACGGAGCCACTTGGCATTACCCCTGTACTTCCGAGCAATACCTTAAGCGATCCGAGTTCCGACCTGAGGCTCGCCCCTAGCTGCATTTTGTCTGTAACAACCTCATACCTACCACCCACCTAGCTAATGTTCCAAAGCACTAAGCTCTTTATGTTTACCTTCTCATGACTGGCCGCTCCTTCGATGTAGCCAACACCATCTACTCAGCCCTCCACGATGCCATCAACACCTCCAAACTCACCAACAGTATCATTTTTCCCCATCTAGTCACTGACCTCTTTAGGGCTGCCAATGTCCCTGAGTACAACAATGACAACTATTTTGAGCCCGCCCCCTTATTTAGATATGACCGCCTCAAACAGCCTGTCATTGGACCCCCTCTACCCATCCACCCTGTGTATGATGTTGGCGCAGCACATGCAGCCAGTGCACCAGCTCCTGAAGCTCAAGAAGACCAGCCAGATCCAGAAGCTCCTGAACCTGTCACCTTAGACACTTTAGTTGACGATATTGATGAGCTGGCCGACCATGTCCACCGGTTGCGAGTCACACTCCTCCGCGAGATGAAGAGGCAGAGGGATCGTGATGCTCTATATGATCGAGACCGCCATTACCGCCGGCGTGTGGATGCCCTAATTGCTGACCGGTTGAACTTCATCCTCCCTCTCGAGGAGGAAGATCCTTAGAGCAGAGCCGGGACATCTGGAGCAGGCACTTCTGGTGCAGGACCATCCGGGTCTGGGGCAGATGATTCTGGGACGCAGCAGTAGCTTTTCACTTGTGTTTTGATTTCTTTATTGTTCTTTTTGTTTCTGTTTAGTTGGTGTAGCTGGATACTTGTTAAACTTTTTTGGCTCTTACATTGGATGTTGTTTGACCTTTTGGCTACTGATGGCCTTTACATTTTGCTATTGCTCTTACATTGGTCTCAACTTCTATTTTCCTTTTCCTCTTTGTTTTGTATGCAACCTCTCACCTTCTCCCTCCTTTTTGTGAATTCGATGTGTTGTGCTTCAATTTCAATTGGACTTCACAACTTCCAGTTCACTTTGTGATTGGTTTGCCTATACTGGTTCAAACATTGAGGACAATGTTGTGTTTAAGTGTGGGGGAGGGACCTATTGTGGATTTTAGCAAATAATTCTCATGCATCCATGCATCTATGTGATTTTGAGGTGTTTTTGAACTGATAAATTGGTTGAATTGTGAATATTTTGAACTTGGTTTACTGAAGAGTTGAAATTGCACAGGATTTTGCTTTCTGCCACCCTTCGCCGCGACAAACATTTGCCTTCGCCGTGGCGAAGCCCCTTTTATCATGATTAATGTAGCTCTCGGCCACACTTCGCCGCAGCCAACTTATGTTTTGCCGCGGTGAAGCAGGGCCTTTCTCCAGATTTGGCTCTCTGTGAGCCTTCGCCGCGGCGACCTCCATTCTTCGCCGCAGCGACCCCCCCTAAAAATAAAAAAAAATTTAAATAATAAATTCTTTGCAATTTCAGCTGGTCTTCAGAAATTTTTCCTGGTTTAGATTCTTTATGCTCCTGCATCCCTTTTAAAATTATTGGAAAAGTTCAAATTGTACTAGTGCTTTTATAAAACTTCCCATGCTTTTAAATGAGGGCTGAACTTGGGCTAGTTTATTCTCATGTTTTTGACAGATAGTAAGTGATGATATGCTTTGAAATTATGACTGTGTGGTTCTTAACCCTTGAGATTGATTAATTGAGATTTTAGCCTTGTTGGAAGGATTTTTGGGCCTAAAAAGTTATTAAATTGAGTGAATCTGCTTATTTCATATTTCTCTAGAACTTGTTTTAATTCTTAATCGAAGCTTAGTGAATCAATTTTTGTAAAAATGATAGAGGCATTCGATTTCAAATCCTCGTTTCCCAAACACAAACCCAATCATTTTACCGCTGTAAACCCCTTTGGACCTTCATCTTGAGTACATGCATGCAATTATTTTGTAAATAAAAAAAAAGAAGAAAAAGAATAAGAAGAGGAGAAGTTGCTTAAATCGAAAAAAGAAAAAAAAGAAAAGAAAAGAAAAGAAAGGATAAAGATATAAAAAATTGTTATAAAACAAAAACTAAGTAGCTTCTCCCCTTACTTTTATTTGGATTAATTCTGTCTTAATAATTTGTATGTTTGTACTCATTTCTGTTTTCATTCTCATTCCATTCATTTCACTTGGCCTTCATTCAAGTTCTAACCCCTAAAAATCCTCTTGATTTGCAAAGTTTGCTTCCTGTGGTGGAGAGGTAGAATTATTACAAGCCTATGGTAGGAATTGGATTGATAAACATTGAAGCTGATCATGTGATCACCCACTTCCATCGTGATACAACCATCTTTCATACTAATCACTATATTGGCAATTCGAAAGAATGGTCTCCCTAAGATCAATGATCCCTTAATGGTTGATTCATGGGAGATATCCAAGACATAGAAACCTATAGGAAAAATCAAGTGCTTGACCTTGACCAGAATATCTTCCAATAGTCCAAGAGGTCTTCTAATGCTTCTATCGGCCAACTGAATGACCATGCTAGTGTCTTTTATTGAATTAATGCCCAAAGACGTGTAGATAGATAATGGCATAACATTTATAGCAGCACCCAAATTTGGTAGGGCAGTAGCTATATTCAATTTACCAATAGTTTATGGAATCGTAAATAATCCTGGATCAAAACACTTCACTAGTAAATGTGGCTTAAAAAGTGCTGAAACACTTAAGCCTATTTGAACCAATTTATTAGGTTTGCATTTCTTCTTGTTAGTACGCAGCTCCTTTAAAAATCTCACATACTTAGTGTCACATCCTGAATTTTGGGCCTAGAAGCATTGGAATTAGCCTAAATTGGGTAGGCTACTAGACCTTTTTTGGCAGAGGTCCTAGAGATTCCCTGGATGCACAACAGGATTCCTAGGGACTAAATCGTAAAGGGAAACTTTTCTGGGACTGAGAAAAAAGGAAGTTGGAGACTCAGAAGAAGTCTCAGGGCCCCAGGAATGAGAAATAGAGATAAATGTAAGCTAAAGGTTATGTTGGAGGCCTCAATAAGGTGAATTTTGAGGTTAAGCCAAATCAGGGGCAAAATCATGATTTTGTAAAATTTTGGGCTGGTAAGGGCAAAAAAAGAAATTATGCTCGAAAATCCCAGAAAAATCCCAAGAAATGGGAAATGGTAGGTTAAGGCCTAAACACTTTAGAAAAATTTCAGAAAAATAGGAATAAGGTTCAGAGGCCTGTATAAGGCTAAAAATAACAGAAATGCCCCTGGAAGGAATTTGTGAAATTCCCAGGGTTTTAACCGATTTGAAATATTATTGAAAATAAATTATTTAAAGTATAGAAAGGCCTTACATAATTGGAAGAAAATGGGAAAAAATACTTGAGGAATTATCACAAGTTTTAAAAATGATTCTGTCCCTAGAAAGTGAAGAGGTTGGCTTTAATGGAATTAAAGTCTATTTACATACTATCCGGGGAAAGTCAAAATCAAATGTCTAGAGGTTGACTATTGACTTAAGAAAAATTAGAGGAATTCCCTGTGATGAATAAATAGTATCGGTACTCGGAGATAGATTCTCAACATTGTGGATCGATAGAAAGAATTCGGTCAATATCACTTCGAAATAAATATTATTAATTATTTTAATTATTTTAATAGAAGAACAAGGGAAGAGCATCACTCTCTCTTTAGGAATATTATATAATGCTATGTGAATTTATTTGAGGTGAGAAAATGATGCCAGAACATGTCCCAGTTGTCCCGAGAAAGTCAGGACCCGAAAAAGTACCCTATACGGTGCAAAATAGCAAGATAGGTGGAGGAATGCCTAAGGGTGGTGTAACATCTCGATTTTTGGGCCCTGAAGTACTAGAAATAGCCTGAATAAGATAGGCTACTAGACCCCTTTTTAGTAGAGGTCTTAAAGATGAGAAAGAAAGTTAAAGCAGTTTTAGGGACTAAACTGCAAAGTGAATGTTTTAAGGGGCTAAAGGGTAATCAAAGTTAGAGGCTCCAGTAAAGTCTCAAAGGCCCAGAAAGAGAAAAGAGGCTAGATAGAGACCAAAGGTTAAGTTAGAAGCCTCAAAGAGATTGTTTTATGAGGTTGAGCCTAAGCAGGGGTAAAACCGTAAATTCAGAAAGTTACGGCCATCAGGGGTAAAAATGGAAAGTACTTAGATAATTCTAAGAAAATCCCAGAAAATGGGAAATAATATTGTAAGACTCTTTTGTGAAGATAGATGACGAAAATACCCCTGAGGTAACTTAAAAGGAATTTACAAGTTTATGGCTCAATTTGAGATGTAGAGGTAGATTTAATTGTTTGAGTCATAAGAAAGCCTCAGAAAATTATGGTAAAATGGGGATGTATGATCTAAGAGACTGTAGAAAATTATAAAATTAGTCTCATCCCTAGAAGACAAGCAAAATGGCTTTAAGAATACTTAAAAGCCAGTTGTGCCCAAAAAAGGCATTTTAAAGAATGATTTTTAAGTGCGGCTATAGGTTGAGTTATGACCTGAGAAAATTCACAGATTTTCTCTAGAATAGGAGGAATTTTATGATATTTTTGGATGAATTTTTGGAGCTCTGGATTGAATAAAATGCTCCAGTCAAATATTAAATAATTTTGTCCCCTAAATAGGAGACAAAACCAAAGAAAATATCTAAGAGCCATCATGACGATGCTGAGTCAGCGTGCTGAGTCATCAAACGTAATCATGACACCGACGAGTCAGCGTGCTGAGTCATCAAGCGTAATCATGACACCTACGAGTCATCATGCTGAGTCACCAGAAGATATTTATGGACAGCATAAAAATCAGAACGCAGTATGGGAATATTTTAGACAATCTTTTGTCTACCCATTATAGCGAAATCTCTACTGCATGACTCAGTAAGGTTAAGTAGCCTGTCAGTAGAGCTAATTATTTTCATCTATGCTCCTTTAAGGTGGCACCATATATGTACTTAATTAAGATGAGAAAATAGTGTCAGAACATGTCCTGGTGGTACAGGGTAAGTCAGGACCCGAAAAGTATCTGATATGGTGCAAGATTGGCTTGATAGGTGGAGAAATAATTAAGGAGATATTTTTGCACGAATTTCCATTTATTTTCTCCCTATTTTAATGCCATAAATGATGAAAGGACATAAAAGTGACAAGTGTACGGTTAGATGAGAAAAAGAAAATATTACGTGTACGGCTAGATGGAAGACATGTGTACGGTCGGATGCAAGGCACGTGTGCGGTCGGATTAAAGACATGTGGCTTGATGATGTAAGCATGATGTCATCATGATGAGGTAAGCATGATGTCATAGGACACTTGTCACCGTAAGATCAAAAGAGAAAATGGACGGTCCAGATCGAGCCACGTATTTTTAAGATCAACGGTCCAGATTCAGTCTGTTTTTCTATAAATACCCCCTCCCCTCCCTACCATTTTGTCCAAGCATAAGGAATCCATGGGGAAGCTCTTGCAAAATGGTTTCTAGAGAGAGAAAGAAGAGGGAGAAAGAAAGGCCAAGTGGTTCCAAGCCAGATCAAACTCTAAAACACGGTATGTGGTGGTTATAGCACCTGATTTTATGCCTATTTCGGATTAGTTACTGTGCGTATCTGATTCTGAAATTTTGCATGCTTAAAGTACACTCTGTGAGCTTTAAATCCATAGGTAGAACACTTCATTTGGATATGTGTACGATTTATGGTGATTTTTCAAAGTTAGGGTTTGAAATCTGGAAACAGTGTTGAACTTTTGGAAGAGTTTCGAGTTCCGTACAGTTCCGGTACTGTTAGGCGTAGAATTGGATCCTGAAACTATTTTTCCCTTAAATTTAACTTAAGGATCTTTCAGTGAGACTTGGAAGCACTCAATTTGGAGTTTTCTAGAATTAATTATGAATTTTCAAAGTTGAGCAAAAATTCTGGAAATTCTGCGTGAACAGTACCCGCGAAGCAAAATTTCCAGATTTGGTATTCTTGAATCTAAGGCCATCTAAAGTGGTCCTAATTGACAAGAAATGGATCTTAAGGATGGGAAATGATAAGATTTATGTTAGAAAAGTTGGAAAGAAAACCCTAAGACTAAGAGAAAGGGTTGAGGTTCAAGAAAGCTAGTCTTGAACTTTATGTAATCTAGTAGTCCTAATGGATTGTATGATCAATGTGACTATGTTTAGGACCTTTGGAACATCCAAGAGGATGTTTGGTGATGTTGACAGAATGTCCACATGGTTGGAAAGGCAAGGAAACCAAAGGAAAAGCAAGGGGAAAGCCATGTTACAAGGTAGTGAACTTACCTATACTGTGTGCTTGATATGTATGCTTGCATGATGTGATTGTGTTGCCATGATGTGACTAAGCTATGATGAAATGTTTGCAAAGTTATGTTTGCAAGTTTATGTTATGTTTTGCCTTGGCAATATGTTATGGAAGCATGAAATGCTTTAGCTTACTTTCCATGGCATTCATGTGTTAATGTTATAACATGTCATGCATGTGCATTATGTCTTGCATGCTTATGGGTAGTGTTTGCTACTGAGATTCTCTCGAATCTCACCCCTCCCTAACCAACCATTTAGGTCAATCAATGACGGGAAATAATGGCATGAGAAGCAAGGAGAAGTAAGCGGAGAATTATTCTTGTTAATGGATGAGACTGTTAATAAATGTATAATTCTACTATTTTGTGAATTATGTTATGGATGCCAATGATGCCATGTATTTGGTTATAATATTTATGGCATGAATGAAAGTGTATGAGCATGAACGGGAAAGAGTAAGGCCATGTCATGTATGCCAAAGAAATAAAAAGAATTAAAGAGATGTTAAGGGATAAAACGTAAGTCCTAGAGCAGTGAATTTGTAGCTCAGTTTGACCTATCAAACGAGTGAGTTAGGTCATAAGATTTGGCAAGCAAAGAGATCTGATGTTTCTATTTAAAATGAGGGGTAGTTTGCCCGATTCCGATAACCGAGCAGAAAGTTATGCCTTTCCAAAGTTAGGCAAAAATACAGTAAAATCCGAAAATGACCAAATGAACAGTAAATTTTTCAAAGGAAATTGAGCTCGAATTTCAAGGCAATCAGTTCAGAAACTATTTTTCCTCAAAATTTTATCCAAAGAGCTTTCTGTAGAACTTGGAATCACTCAATTTCAATTTTTCTATAATTAGTTATGAATTTTTGAAGTTTGTCACATTTTAAGGTGACAATGAATAGTAACCCGTAAATGAAAATTTTCGAACTTGATTTTTCATCAATTGTAGCCTTCAAAAGTGATTCCAAATGCTTCCGCAAGAAAAGTTAATTGATTTAAACATGAGGCGTTACAGGTGGTACTTTACACGAATTTTATATTAATTTCCTCCCTATTTTAATGCCTTAATGATGAAGGAAAATGGAAGAGACAAGTGTACAGTTAGATGGGAAAAGAAGGTATTACGTGTACGGTTGGATGCAAGACACGTGTATGGTTGGATTAAAAGCATATGGATTGATGATATAAGCATGATGTCATCATGATGAGGTAAGCATGATGTCATGGGACACTTGTCATCATAAGATTAAAAGAGAAAATAGACAGTCCAGATCAAGCCACACATTTTTAAGATCAACGGCCCAGATACAGTCTTGTTTTCTATAAATACCCCCTCCCCATCCCTCATTTTCATCCTAACCTCATGGAAACCTTGGGAGAGCTCTGGCAAAATGGTTTCTAGAGAGAGAAAGAAGAGGGCAAAAGAAAGGCCAAGTGGTCATATGCAAGATCAAGCTCCAAAACACGGTATGTTCATGGTTTTTGATGTAGTTTTCACTACCCTTGTTGTTATTGAGCTTGGTTATGGATTTTAATGATTTTTGGGAGCTTGAAACTCTAGGAGGACATGCTACATGAAATTCTTAAGAATAGGAGAAGATGAAATTGATGTTAGAATAATGTTTAAAGGCTTGAAATGGACAAGAATCAAGTGGTTTTAAGTTGAAATTGGTTGAATTTCTCAATTATGTAACTTGAGTAATATTTCGGCCAAGACTGGTTCTTGGGTCTAGGATTGGATTTTGATGCTTCCAATGTGTTTAAAATGAAAAATTGTGTGGGGTAAAGGTGAGAAAATAAGTTTGAAGCATTAGAATTGAAAGTGGAATGTTGAGCCTTAAGACCCTATGTTCGGCCAGATCAAGTTGAGTAGGAAAGAGTTTGATTTTGATTATTTTGAGTTTGGAAATGGATTCTACATGCAAAATTGTGTGGGAATAGTATGTGGAATTAATTTTAGATAGGTTGGAAATCAAGCTCAAATTTTAGAAGCTAATATACCTCAAAGAAAACAAAGTATTGATGTTGTTGATTACCATGGCCCTAACAAATGAATAGAAATGATGGGTTAGTGCATTTAGGGCCATGGGATATCAAGGAAAAGGAATGGAAAAGGTTGAGGAAGCAACCTTAATGGTTGGAAGCAAAAGAAAGATTAAGGATACAAGGTAGCGAACTTGCCTTTCTTGTGTACTTGATGTGTATGTGTGTATGTGCTATTAATGCCATGATGTGGCTAAGCTATGTTGCTGAATTATGATTGTTATGTTTATGTTAAGCATGTCTTGGCATTATGTTATGTGAATATGAACGAACTGGCTTACTTTCTATGGCATTTACTATGCATGAATGATAAAGTTATGTGCACAAAAGCATGCCATACACTTGCATTCATCTTGCATGCATTGATGGTAATGTTTGCTGCTGAGATTCTCTCGAATCTTACCCTCCCTTAACCAACCATACTAGGTACAAGAGGATGGGAGAAGAAATCATGAAGTAGAGCAAGAAAGAAAGGAAAAGAATTTAAGAAATATATTACATTACGTTGTACACTTTGTATACCAATGTATGTTGTAATTATGCCATTGATGGTATGTGATGATAAATGATGATGTTGGATTGTGTGATTGGCTATGATAATGTATGGGAATGGTATTATGTATAGAAACACTTAATCATGAATTGTTAATACAAGTTATGGGGATAAGCCACCCCTAATTGAGCAACAAAATAATGGCGAAGTGGAAGTAAGGCAAATGATTGATTTTTCCCATGAAATTTGGCTTGATTAAAGTACACATCCTGAGTTTTAAAACAACTGGTAGATCACTTAAAACGGATGTGTTTTGTGTCCTATTAATGCCATGATGTGATTAAGATATGCTGCTAAATTATGATTGCTATGTTTTTGTTAAGCATGTCTTGGCATTATGTTATGTGAATATGAACGAATTGGCTTACTTTCCATGGCATTTACCATGTATGAATGATAAAGTTATGTGCATAAAAGCATGCCATACACTTGCATCCATCTTGCATGCATTGATGGTAATGCTTGCTACTGAGATTCTCTCGAATCTCACCCTCCCTTAACCAACCATACTAGGTCCAATAGGATGGGAGAAGAAATCAAGAAGTGGAGCAAGAAAGAGAGGAAAAGAATTTAAGAAATGTATTACATTACGTTGTACACTTTGTATACCAATGTATGTTGTAATTGTGCCAATGATGGTATGTGATGATAAATGATGATGTTGGATTGTGTGATTGGCTATGATAATGTATGAGAATGGTATTATGTATAGAAATACTTGATCATGAACTGTTAGTGCAAGTTATAGGGATAAGTCATCCCTAATTGAGCAACAAAACAGTGGCAAAGTAGAAGTAAGGCAAATGATTGATTTTGCCCATGAAATTTGGGTTGATTAAAGTACACATCCTGAGCTTTAAAACAAGTGGTAGATCACTTAAAACATATGTGTGTTCTAAGAGTTATGCCCTCCCGAAGTTGGACCTATAATCTGGAACTTAAACAGTGAATAGTAACCTAAGTAATTATGTTGAAATTCCCAATCTACAGGCTTGTTTCATGAATCACTTGAATCGTATGCTTCCAAACACGTACTCTAAGGGGTTAAAGAAAAGATATTTCACTTAGGCATACTTTTCAGGAAATCCAATAAGGGTACATTAACTTCCAACATGGTAAGTAGATTCAAGGCATCTTTCTCAACTTGCTCATTAGACAATTTCCTACTAAGAAGAAATGATTTAGGAAAAGGAAGGTTTGAAATCTATACCTCACTCTTACCCTTCCTTGATTTCTTCTGAATTTCTAGAAGTTCCTCATTTTGTTGACCAGAATGAGTTAGGACTTCTTTGGCTGCTTGTTGCTGTAACTCTGATTGTAGAATGCTGAGAGTTTGCTGTCCAAGTTCTTCACCATGTGTGGAAACTGCTTCTTTCTTTTTTTTCCCTTATCGACAATAATTTCTTCTAATATTTGCTTTCAGATTGAACTTGAGGAGCTACCACATAATCATCATCTTGCTGCATATTATCATATTCTTTAAGTTGTTTGTCATCCTCATCCAAAGCAAAACTGACTTGTTTTCCAACTTGTCTTCCACTACTTAAAAAAATGGCATTCAATGACTTTGGATTAATCACTGTATTTGAAGGTAGAGATCCTCCACTTCTTGCTTGTAGATCATTAAGTGTATTAGACATTTGATTGACAAAATTATTCAGATTAGCCAAATTAGTTTCCTACTGCTCAATCTTTTGCTCCACTACACTCATCCTAGAATTGGTCAAAGAATTATTGTTGGCTATCTCAGATTTTATTTCCTTCATACATTGAATCAATTCAGCTATATACCATTATTATTTTTGGAAGAGGATGCATCTTGTAGATGTACTAAGGTTCCGGTATGTTTAGAATTCACTCTATTGTCCTGAAACTTGTTTTGTATTGTTAAAGGTTTTTCTGATCCTTCCCTCCACCTAAAATTTTGATGATCCCTCCATCCCTCATTATAGGTGTTAGAATAAGGATTTCTTTATGAATATTGTCCTAATAGATAGCAGAAAGTTCTTCAAAATAAGAGAGACAATTTTTGCTTGTATGCATGGGTGATGCACAAAAATCATATGAAGGGACCAGCTAAATTGCAAGGCTTAGAATACCTCTCTTGTTCCAATCTCTCCATTCTTTTATCCATCCCATCATTAAGTGCTAGTACTTGTGCAAACAAGTCTTTAGAATGATGAGAAGACTTCTCATTGACTCCTTGTGTTTCCCTTGTATGAAACTGTCAAGTATTGTTAGCCAGTCTTCCTAAGAGTTCCCAAGCATTGTTAGGAGTAAGCTCCAAAATGGACCTATTAGCAGTTGTATCAATTTTTCTTTTGGTTGAGGATAACATCCCTTCATAGAAATACTGTACTAAGCTAGATTTGGTGCACTAATAGTTAGGACAATGATTTGAGGCCCTAGAGATGGAAATGGCACAAAAATAAATTATTACAAAATTTTTTGTAAATAGAGATTTTTTGGGAAAAACAGTAGAAAATTCGCCCAAAACAATTATTTTAAATACATAGAGGCCTTAATAATTCTGGAAAAAATATGACAAAATTATTTAAGGATTTATTTGGATTTATAAATTGATTTTAGGCCCTAGAAGTGTAGGAATTAATTTTAGAATATTTAATTATCGAAATCTTATCGATAAAACCCTATTTTGGAGGAAATTCAAAATAAATAGTTATAGGTTGAGATAAATTCCTAAATTTTCCAATGCTTTCCTATATGAGAAAGGAGTTTTCAATGGGGAGAAATGAATTTTTAAAGGCCCAGAACTATTTTTGAAAATAGTGAGTTCAGTCAAAAAAAAATATTTATGAGTGACCCCACTTTTTCTTCCTTTTTAAATCAGATTTGGGCTTCATATTAAGCCAAGAAGGCCCAAAAATTTTGTGCAAATGCTAATAATTAGGAAGTCTTAAGCCCAAATTAAATCAAAATATGATACGATGGGGATGTACAAACCAGCTAGAATCAAGAAACGAAAGGACAGAATGAGATCCTACAATATTGATATATAACACTCTTGCCTTTTACCACTTAAACTTTCCTCTTATAATATTCTTGATTAAAACTCAACAAAATCAAGAGACAATATTAGTTTGTGGTAATCTTCTCAACCAGAATTGGTAAGAAACTATGACAGAAAAGAAAGGAATATGGAATGAAAGTGGGAAAATAAGAAAAATGTGAAAGAAAAAAATATAGGATGAAAAAAATATGGATAGGGATAGGAAAGAAAAAAAACATATAGAAAAAGAATAGGAAAATTATAGACACAAATATGGGTATGGAAAGAAAGAAAAGTAGGAACAAAGTTTTTACGAAAGGTACTTACTACCTTGAAAGACTTTAAAAAAGTGATGCAAAAAAAACTCAAATTAAGCAAATAGTATGAAAAAGGAAGGAAAAAGAATGGGAAACAAAAAAAAAAGAAATCTGAAGAAAGGAACATAAGAAAGTAGTATAAAAGAAAGAAAATCAAAATAAGAAACTAGGTGAAAGAAAGTAGAGTTAAAAATGAAAGTAGGAGTCTTACCATCCAAGCTTAAAGACTTAGGAAACTAATTGTAACTTGCGATGGAAGCATTGTCAAATTCGGAAACTTGCCTTTATTTTGCAATATTAAAAACTTGCAACTTTTTCTTGGAGTTTTTTCCTTTTTTTTTTTGGGGCAATGCTGCATCCCTTTTTTTCCTAACACAATTGCACCTTTTTCTCTGTTTTTTTTTTGCACAAATTTTTTTCTTCTTTTTTTTTTGGCTACTTAAAAGAGCAAAGCAAGTCAACCAAACACAAACAATGGGTAGGAAGAAGATGAAAAGGGGAAAAAACACAAAAAGGATGGAATAAAGAAGAAATAAGGAAGACAGAAAAAGGAGAACGGAACAAAAGGAAGACGAAAGCAACAAGGAACAAAAGAATACAAACACAAAAGGATAAAACTTGAAATCTAGCAAACCTTAGCTCTGATGCCACTTGATATAAGGAGACGTATGAACCGGCTAGAACCAAGTAACAAAAGGATGGAATGAGACCCTAAGAGAACCTGCCTCTTGTAACCCCAAATACAAAGAATAGGACGGATAATCGAGGTAGGACCTTAAGAGAACTTGTCTTTACAACCCTGGGCCATGAAGACACCATAAGGTTGATCACTCCCTTGATACTATCGAGTATTCTCACAAGAATATGAGAATGCAAGTAAGGTTCACACAAAGAGAAATAAAATTCTCACATCATTAATTATTCAAATCATCTCTCTTTCTTGAAAAGAGTACATACTGAATTATTTGTAGACTAAGACCCTAAAATGAAAACCCTAATTGATAACCTAAGCCCTAAAAGCCCATTATAAGCTATTAGAGCCAAAAATACTAACTAAATAAAATGCATCAAAAATAGATGCGAAAATACAATAAAATTAGGAGAATAAAGAAAACCTTCTATAATACTCTCACTTACTAGCCAAGATAGAATAATCTAGATTACACACTACCTAGCAGGATTCGTTCATTAATGAGAAGGATCTTATTTGACTCTACTAATTAATACAATACAAAATAAGTAAGTCTTTGCCTTCAAGAAGAAATCAATACAAAATAGGAAACTAATTAAAACCAATAGAATCCTCATTAATCTAATATAAGACCACTGTTTATCTTTTTGTACCTTCCAAACGGATTTTCGTAAATGTTATTCACGTCTATAAGCATGTATGAACTATTAAGACATCCATTATGCTTGAATATGAATGAATCACGTTTTGGAACTCCCTCGATCCACAACAGAAGGCATATAGGCCCCAATTTGAAAGATTATAGCTCTAATGGACTCCTTCATGCATATATAATTGTATTAGGCCTTTACTAACATGGAAATTGGGTTCAAATATTCCCTCTGGGCTCTTAGAATATGCTCTTATCCTTCTCAAGGTCCAAGTATCCATACTTCAATGACTCATACGCCATAGTGGCTTTTGGGATGGCCTTCCATATGTCACGTCAAGCTCCGCATGTGTCCATGTTGTCATCCCAAGAATGATCCATGTCTTTCTCCATGTAAGCATTCTCAAGTACCAAATTCCTTGAATACTTTAGAGTACTTGTTAGGCCTCTAACTAAATGAGTGCTATTTGGGCTTTATGACCTCCATATTGAATGCCTCCTAGTATGTTATCAGTTCATAAATCTATATGTAACCTACCTTGCATGTTTGAGATTATTATTGTAATTCCTGCTACTAAGATTTCTATGAAATCTTATTCCTCTCAATGAATAAATAATCAATAGGAACCTCCAGTGGTGTGTCCAACAGCAAGGAGATGGTAACTCTATGATAAAATTATGTTATGGAATTATATAGAAGTTATTTGAACCTTATGTATATGTTTTGTACTTATCATGAATTGTTATGTATTATTATGAACTATATTGGAATATTGTATTAATAATCAACAATCCTTTACATGCAAGCATTTGATTAAGAAATTATGTTCAAGCATGTGTTATATGATTGGAAAGGTTTTGTGGAAGGAAAAGAAAAGAAAAAGCAAGAATTGCTTACAAAAAGGGATAAAAGTTGACTTTTTAGGGTAAAGTTTGACTAACAAAATTTTGTGTAGTTGGATGAGTTTTGACCTAAAATTTGACAGACTTATAGATCATATTTTTAGCTTTAAAACAAGTGATATTTTACCAAATTCAGAGTTTTGTACAGAAAGTTATGCCCTTCCAAAGTTGGGTATAAATTCTAAAAATTTGAAAATTTACCAAATGAACAGCACCACTTTAAACAAAATCTGGGATTAATGGATGAGTTCTAGATGTCAATACATATTTTTTTCTATAAAGAGCATGTCAAAGGCTCTCCATAAAATTTGAAACCATCTCATTTTGATTTTTCTATAATTAATTATGAATTTTCAAAATTTGGCCTTTATAAGCGTTACAATGAATAGTAACCTGAATTTAAGAAAATTTAAAGTTCAAATTTTTCCAACTTAAGGCCATAAGAAATGATTCCAAATGGTTCTAAGTGAGACAAAATGAGGTACAAAAGTAAGTTGTGACATTTTTCCATCACAAAGTGGTTATCAACAAACTCACCCTCATTAGGTTCAAATCAGAAAGAGAATCAGGTACACTACTAGAAGATCCAGTAGAAATTGAATGTGCTGGCACTTGTAGCTACTTCTTATTTAGTCTTTTTACTCCACTTAAGTGTTCTATTAATCTCTCTATGTAGTGGATAAAACTCAGTATTGTTGGTCATACAATATACTGACAATTGTCCAGATTTAACATGCAATTATCCAAATTCAGGAGTGGAGTGCAATTGATGAACCACATTTTGATCAGCTAAATAATGTGATTTTCCATTGAATTTAAATGCTTTTATGTGGAATTAACTTTAGATTTCCAATATTTGATAAGAAATGATGCTGTGAGCATTTGATAAATTAATACAGATTTGAAGGAGTTCTCATCAATTCCTGGAAATAGCAATAAGGATCAAGTCAAATTAAAGAATGGCAACAAAGCTCTTAAGGATTCTAACTTAAATAAGCCAAATTGAAGTGTTTGAGGGGCTGGAAGAATGAACCAAAATGCAGTGTTTAGGGGCTGAGAGAGTGAACCAAATGCACTGCTTTGGAGAGGGAAACTTGGATCAATAAAATGCATAGTTTTGGCATATAAGGAGGGAGAAATTCTGCTTGTCAAAATGCATAGCTCAAGATTTCTGAATGAGAAAAATGCAGGAAGAAATCCAAAAATGTTGAGAAGGAGAAAAAACGCATCTGAACACTCAACTCCATCATTCTCATCTTTCTCTTCTTTTCTTCACTTCTCCAGATTCTCTCAACTTCTAGATTCATCTTCTTCATCTTCTCTCTTCTTTCGTTTTGCAATGGAGATTCAGAGGAGATTTGGCCAGATTTTCTCCATCAACATGAGCAACTAAGCCATTAATTCCTAAGGAGTTGTGATGGATCCAGAGCACTGATTTGTCAAGGAGATTTCATTTTTTCTCTTGAGTTTGTATTTATGTTTCAGATCTGGATCTTGTTATAAATTTGTGTTTGAGATTCAGATATAACTCATCTTGGATTTTGTTAGGTTCTACTATTTCTGATTTGTAATGTGTTTAGAGGTCATAATTTTTTTTCTAACTAGCTTCAATTCAGTTTCTGATTTGGTTAAGTCTGGAACTTAATTATTGTGATGAATCTGAGGTGAATTTGTTAATCTTCATCTTGGAAATTATGTAATTACATAATTAAAGTTGATTGCAAACCTACTGTTTGATGAATTGCCTAAGAGAAATAGAAATATGATGATTTTAAGTTGCAAGGAAGGTGAAATCACATTCCTTTTGAAAATCAACTTTCATAAACAACAAGTCATGACAAAAATTAATTCCAGAAGTGATGGAGGAGCCTGGTGTGATCAAGAGCAAGGGTAGGGAGCCTGAACGTATGGAAAGAAGTCCAACATTCTGAAAGATCCATTACAAGGCATTAGAGGCCCAATGACAAGAGTAAGAACCAAAGCTATGAAGAAGGCCCTGACTTGTCTAATAAGAGAGCTAAAAGAGTTGGAGCCCATTTATTTAGAGGAAGCACATTTTAGTGAGCCTAAAAAGAGTCCAAAAATGGTGATCACATTGCTAGAAGCCCACCAAGATGATGTAAAAGGCCCATGTGGGGTTTAGATTGAAGAATTTACTTAAAATACTATGCGACAAGCATGGGCCTTGGACAAGGGTCATAAATGACGTCCAAGAATCTTCAAGAAGGATCAAGAAGGCATCCTTATGAATTACTTGTGATTTAAATTCGTTTTTCTTGGTCAAGGGTTGTTATATAAGATCATGTTTTGATCTTCAAATGACAGACTTGTTCTTGAAGTTTAAGTTATTTCCTTTTATTTCTATGTAACAAATGGTGCCTCCTATAGTCAAATAATCATTAATGAGGCATCATCCCTAACATTTATGTCTTAAGATGCTGATTTTAGAATGTTTTATGGTTTCATATATATAGGCTATGAATTTTGTAATTGAATTAAGACTTAGATGAATAAAAATTGAGTTTATTTCTCTCTGTGAGCTTTACTTGCATCCTTGTATTCTCATAAGAATACTCGATAGTATCAAGGGATTGATCAACCTTGTGGTATCTTCATGGCTAGGGTTGTAAGAGATAGATTTTCTTAAGGTCTTACCTAGATCAATTGTCTATTCATTACTTAATTCTAGTCGGTCCGTACATCCCCTTATATTAAGTGGCATGAGAGCTAAGGTTTGCTAGATTTCAAGTTTTACTGTTTGTGTTTTCATTTTTTTTTTCCTTCTTTGTTGCTTCTATTTTCCTTTCATTTCTATTCTTCTTATTTTGTCTTCCTCCTTTCTTCCTCATTTTCATTCTCCCCCCCAATTTTTTTCCCCTTTTTATCTCTTTGCCACCCATTGTTTGTGTTTGTTTAACTTCCTTTGTTCTTCGAGCAGAAAAAAATTTGTGCAAAAAAAAAAAGAAAAAAAGGGTCCAATTGTGTTAAGCAAAAAAAAAATTGTGAAAAAAAAAACAAAAACAAGGTGCAGTTGTGTCAGAAAAAAAAGGCTGCAGAATTGTTGAAAAAAATAAATTGGAAAAAAAAAAAAAAAAAAAGAGTTTTAGGTGCCATTTGATTTTCCCTTAGTCGTATAGGTTATCAAAACAATTAAGAAAGGGTATGCACTACAATGATGCAACCTCGATGTCGAATCACTTGGTCTAATAACTCTATGAATTTCTAAGCAAAATTAACACAATTTACTTGTAAATAGTGTAGAGATAGAACAACATTTAGATCAACACAAAAAGGTCTTTGTTGATTTTCAAATGCAGTAACAAAATGACAATGAATGAAAACATAGACAGTACTTTGGAACTTAAGAAAAGCAATCAAAGTATCAATTCTCCTAAGAATTTCGCTTCATCTCCATTACATTTATTTAATCTGGAGCCAAGTATCACTGAATGTGCAGAAAACTAAATGCCCTTAACTGAGCAGAACTTCTGCTTATATGAATCAATTAATCAAATCACAAATCCTCAAAACACTGAATGAAAATAAGGTTCTGATTAATTTCTCAATTCAGATTGAAATACCAAATTCTTTGCAACATTCAATCGTACAACATTCATCTCAATATTTAAAATAGAATACATCTGAATTCATTCCTAATCACTTTACAACTCACAAAGCAACGAAGAATGAAAAGAAATAGATGAATGTGAGACTTCCTCTACAATTCAGTAGCTCAGATTTAGCTTTGCTCTTAGAAGAATATTTGGAATTAGCTACACATGATGGAAGCTCTCCCTTTTTTAACGTTTGAATACAGCTTCTTCGTGGAGGATATCAGGTTCAGTAATTCCACCCAAGAGGAGATAGACAAGGTGGAAGGATAGAAACTCAATCTGAACTTGCAAACTCTAGGTGAAAGAATGAAAATATTATTTTATTTCCCCCCAATATATTAGTTGCGCCCCAACTCATTAATCATCTAGTGAATAAAAACCATCCCTTCATGAAGAAGACCAAATCCCCTTTTATCCATAGCATATCTCCTCCCTGTTTGTTATTAATTTCTGTTTCTGGTTTCCAAGTTGTTACAACTAATTTTAGTTGGCTCTAAGCTGGCTTAGAATGAATTTTTGAACCATTTCAGTTTTCCTGCTTCAGGATTAAAATTTCTGAATTTGAATGTCAGAATTTATGATGGAATCTCCTTTCTATTAGTGACAGAATTGCTTTTCCTTCGGCTTCCCTTTCCTTCCTCATAGGAAAAATGTTTCTATCACCCAAATTTACAATCTGCCCTTGAATTCTGATACAACCCTGTCGTTGGACTGTCAAATAAAACTAAGCTAAATGTAATATAGTAGCACTAACCTAGATGTCAATCTCTTGAGGAGCCTATAGATGTCTTAGTAATCTATCACAAATATCAAATTAACCAAGTATGATGTATGAAGTGTTTGTATAACCAGTGACTAAATCAATCCTAAAGTAAAACTATTTGTAATTGTTGTATTAAATGAATGAAGTGAATGCAATGTATAAAGTATCCTTAATGGTCAAGTCCACCAATCGTCCTAGTTCCTCTCTTGATTGAGTTTAGTTCCTTTATTAGACTCGGTTTGTGAAGACCATCTATAAACAATGAATTCAATGAGTTAGAACCCTAACTCATCAAACTCACCTAAATGCCTAATATGGATTATGTTCTGCAAAGGGTATTTTACTCTCTTAATTAACAATGTTAGCACCCTAACTGGTCAATCAAGAGATTCAAACACTTGAGAAGAAAGAATCAATATAACAGAAGGAAATATCAATTCAATTAATCAATTAAAGTGTAGAATACAATCCAAATCTCAGTCTTAATGTAAAATAACCAAATTACAACTCTTTACAATCACAAATCACAGATTTAAACCATAGAAACTACAATCTATGAATATAAAGAGTGAAACTAAGATTAAGGTAGAAGAAACTCCTAATTGCAACTCCAGGAACACAGATTGGTTTCATTGAACACCAATGAATGAAGATTTAGCCTCTCATGACTAAAATCACAGCTTCACCAAGCTCTGCAACTTCTATGGCCATAGCAGCAATGATCTGAAGGGAAATAATCGGTGGAAATGGAAGAATTAGGGTAGAAATAGTGGATTGATGATGAAGAATGATAGGGAAGTGAAGAAAGACTAAGTAGGAGGGTTCTGGATAGAGAAAACAAAGCCAAAATGGAAGAAATCACGGACATCATGAACTGGTGCGTGTTCTGGAATTTAATCTAGAAATTTCGAGTTTCATCGTGATTAATTAATATGTTGGTTGCAACTAACTTAAAAATGACATCGTATGGATAAGTGACAATGTTTCCTTCGTGATGAGCATTAGTCACGGTGAAAACAATATTTGGTCGTAGTGAATGTAGGCTGACCCTTCTTCCAATGTTCCTTTGATCCTCTAATCACCTACAATATTCAAATTAAGCTCATAGTCATCGATTCTTGGGTATGTGGGATACATAGGAGTCAATGAATGAAGTAAACTCAGGAATTAACATATAAAAGCACACAGTTGACCCTTATATCCCTTATGCACAATAACCTCTATCTTAACCCAAAATAACATAATTAAAGACCATAAAAGCATAAGTTTGGACTGGGAAACATATATAAAATATGAGACTTATCAAATTCAGAATAATAAGCTAGAAGTAATATCCAATTGTGGAGATCAATAAGAAAAATTATTAAAAATGTCACAATTGCTTAATTCTTTTACTCAAGTGCATCAACATTTTATTTATTAATTAATGCAATTAATGCTCAATCTATTTCTTAAAATAGCCTAACATATACATTCCAAGCATATGAAAAATATGATTTATCAGCAAGTTTCCTAAGTTGAAAGAGCTTCCATTGCAAGTCACAATTAGTTTCCTAAATCTTTAAGCTTGGGTGGTAAAACACTTTCCTATTTCTACTTTCTTTTCTTTTCCCTAATTTCCTAGTTTGAATTCTTTTCCTTTTCATACTCATTTCCTATTCTCTTTCTTTAAGCTTCCTTCTTTCTTTTGTTTTCTATTCATTTTCCTTCCTTTTTATACTAATTTGAGTTCTTTTCTTGCAAGATACTGACTTTCCTAAAGTTCTCTTAAGGTAGTACCTTTCCTAAGTACTTTGTTTCCTATTTTCCTTTATTTTCACAATCTTATTTTCATTCTTTACTTCCTTCCTCCCTTTCTCACATTTTTTCTTCCTTGTCCTTTTTTTTTTCATCATATACTTCTTCTCTCCTCACCTTTTTCCCCTTCTTTCATTCCATCCTCTCACTTTCCTATCCTTCTATGTCATCGCTTATTTCTTTTCCTATTTCACATAGTTCCTGACTCTTACAATTTCTGGTTGTGAAGGTTACCACTTTCTAATATTGTCTCTTGCTTTTTAATGAGTTTCAATCAAGAATACTATAGGAGGTAAGCTCGAGTGGTAAAAGGCAAGAGTGTTTTACTTTAATATAAAAGGTAGAGTTGAGAGAAACACGAGTATCACCAAATTGATTGAGTAAAACACGTGAGCAGAGTGGTGAAGTCCTTTATTTTTATTTTTTTCTCTTTTCTTCAACTAACATCTCAGGTTAAAGATGAACAGGAAAGAATCCAACAATGAAGAATTCAACACAGATATCAAAGTATTCATGAGGGTTATGAGAGATGAGTTTCTCAAACTCAAGATAGAAATGGAACAGTTAAAGATATCCAAAGCAGATAGTAATGATGAGGAAGTGATTAGATTTGGTTCGTCATCTTCAAAGAGTAAGAGCAAATATTCCAAAAATGACATGGCTATAACTGATCCAAAGATCAAGTATCCTACTTTCAAGGGTATTACCAATCCAGATAAATATCTTGATTGGGAGATAAAGTTCAAGCAGATTTTCAGAATGAATGATTAGCTCGAAGAAAAAAAGGTAAAATTAGCTTCATTTTAGTTTTCTGACTATGCTACTTTTTGGTGGGAAGATTTGTAGCTTAAGAGGTTCCTTAAGGGTAAAGGTCCCCCTCGTATGTGGGAGAAGCTAAAGAAATTCATGCGCAAGAAGTATGTTCCTAGTTTCTACTATCGAGAGCTTAATAGAAGGTTATGACTATTTAGACAAGAATCTATGACAGTAGAAGAGTATGTACATGAGCTTGATCTTCTTAAGATGTGTGCTGGAGTACAAGAAGATGAAGAATCAAGCATGAGTAGAATTATTGATGGTCTGAGACCTAAAATTAGAGACAAAGTTGAGAGTAATAAGGAAGAGTTGGTGCACAAAGCCATCAAAGTTGAGAAACGGTTTAAAGAGAAACACTCAAAATCCTCATCCTATGGTTGGAAGGACTCTAAATCAACCTCCAAGTGGAAGGATTCCAAGGCTAAGGATGCAGTAAGATTCACACCTAAAGCCAAGGAGGAAACAAAGCCCAAGGGTGATAGTGGTAAGAAACTTGACTTTAAAACTTCTTCTACTGATAAAACCTCTTTTCTTTAATGTTTTAGATGTCATGAAAAAGGGCATATTGCTTCCAAGTATCCCAATAAGAGATCCACCATTATCAAAGACAATGGTGAGTATGACAATGAACATTCTAGTGATAAAAGTGATAACGACATGCCCTCATTGGTGAGTGACTCTGAATTGGGGATTGATGAAGCTGAACCTGTTATGGGAGAAGCATTAGTGGCTAGGAGAGCCCTAAATATTCATGCAAAGGAAGATGCTAAGAAAGAGTAGCGAGAGCTTATCTTCCACACTAGGTGCTTCATAAAGAATGAGGTATGCAGCATAGTTGTAGATAGTAGTGGTGTTACAAATGTTGCTAGTACCTTACTTGTTGAAAATTTGGACTTGCCTACTATAAAGCATCCCAAACCTTATAAATTGTAATAGTTGAATGATAGTGCAAAGGCTAAAGTCACTAAGCAGGTTTTGGTTTCTTTTTCTATTGGGAACTATTACACTGAAGTTCTATGTGATGTGGTTCTAATGCTTGCTGGACATCTCTTACTTGGAAGGCCATGGCAAATTGATACCAAAGCTCACCATGATTATTATAAAATTGTTATTCTATACTATTCAATGAAAAAATCATTGTATTGAAGTCTTTTAGGCCAAAAAAAGCTTATGAGGACCAAGTGAGGATTGAGCAGGATGGCAAAAGAATGAATAAGTTGAAAGAAAAAGAGAGAGTGGAAAAGAAAGAAACTAAAAAGAGAGAAAAGAAAAAGAAAGAAAATGAGAAAAGTGAAAAAAAAGATAGAGAGTTTAATTTCTGAAAAAAGTCAGGTTAAAAGAGCACTGTTGAGTGAGCAAGCCTTGGTGCTTGTATGTAAAGATGCTTATTTTTCCACTAACGATCTTAACCCCTCTTTGCCCTCTAGTGTTGTGTCTTTATTGTAGGAATTTGGTGATTTATTCCCAGATGAGGTACCTGATAGGCTTCCCCCCTTAAGAGGAATTGAGCATAGGATTGATTTTATCCCTGGAGCTTCTCTACCTAATAGACTTACTTATAGAGCCAATCTTTAGGAAACTAAAGAAATACAACACCAAGTAGATGGGCTTATGAGGGAAGGCTTTGTAAGAGAAAGTTTGAGCCCATCTGCTGTTCTAGTACTCTTAGTGCCTAAGAAAGGTGGTCCGTGACGAATGTGTGTTGATTATAGAGCCACAAACAGCATAACAATTAAGTATCGCTACCCCATTCCTAGATTAGATAACATGTTACATGAGTTGCATGGTGCAACTTTATTCTCTAAAATTGATCTTAGGAGGTTGTAATCAAATTAGCATGAAAGAGGTAGATGAATGGAAAGCAACATTTAAAAATAAATTTGGATTGTATGAATGGTTAGTTATACCTTTTGGGTTAACTAATACACCTAGTACTTTCGTGAGCTTGATGAAACATGTTTTTTGTTCATTTATTGGAAAGTTTATGGTTGTCTACTTTGATGATATTCTTGTCTGTAGTAGAATAATAGATTGTTAGATTTAAGGTTTTGATGATAACAAATTAAGGAATCTGTGTTTTAGTAAGTTGATCAATCACCTGATCAATCAAGGGTTTATCAATCACATGATAGATAAAGTTACTCTGTAAATAAATAACTTAGCAGAAATGTTAATCAATAACTTGATAGATAAATCAATTTGTATGTGTTGATTGATTAATTGATCGATCATTGTTAACACTGTTTTGTATAGAAGTTTGCAAAAAATTATCGATCAATTGGTCGATAATCTAGTGATCAAACAACTACAGACAATGGGACACAATTTTTGGTAAATGTGTTTATCGATCACTTGATCGATAACTAAGTTATCAATGAGAAGACAAATAAATGGTAAAGATTTCTACTCTCGTTGTATTTTGTTTTAATCACCATTTATCGATCACAACTTTATCAATAACTTGTTCTGTCATTACATAATAACTTACCTGTTTATCGATAGTTCTCTTAATGTTTAAGTGCTTTTGAAAAATACTTTATCGATCACTTAATCGATCAACTGTTTATCGATCAAATGATTAATCATCACCTTGTCACTATTTCAACCTATTTATGTCTTTCTTCGATCACTTAATCAAACATCGATTTATCGATAAAATGATCAATCATCTAATCTTCTGAATATTCTGTTTTCATATAACGTGATTGATCAAACATTTCCTGGCATTTCAGAACTAAGTTTCTTGACTACATTTTTTATTGATCCTTAATCGATCCATCTTTAATCGATCACTCACCTAATCATTTTAGGATTTGTGCTTTTTATGAAAATCTTTGTTAAACCTCGTTTTATTGATAAAGTTTTCTATCATCCATTTATCGATAAAGTATTCAATCAATGTACCTTAAAAATCAAATCTCTTTTGCTTATCTTTATCGATAACTTGATTGATTAAACATTTTTCGATCAACTGTTCGATTAATGATCCAGTTCTTTCAATACCAAAAGCTATGGTGAGATTTAAGAATCTTCTGAATATTTCTCTTCGAGCTTTTCTCAGCCTTACTGATTATCTTAATACTTTATTTTAAGAGTTTTAAAATCATAGGTGACCTTGAGCCTTTTCTCTACACAATCTTTCTGAAGTCATTCTTTTTATTTATTGATCACTTGATCGATCATGAGTTAATCCATAACTTGATCAATAAATATAGTTATTTGTTTTACAATCTTTCATCTTAATTAATCGATAACGTAATCAATAAACCAGTTATCGATCATGTCTTTGATCAAGGATGATTAGGTCATAGTTATTGGATTTGATGTTTGATTGATTTCCTTCACTTCTACCATATGAATATTACTATCATTTTATCAGTTATCTTCCTGAATTTCATTCTGAAAGAAAAAACTTATTAGATTAAAGTATTGTTACAGATTACGAAGAAAGTTCAACAGTTATCCAACGGTTATTTAGTAGCCTATAACCTACCATGTCAGAAGTATTAAATGGCCAATACCGTTGCAACTGGGAAAACATGCAACTGAACTTTCAACAGCTAGAAGCTCTTCTGTCTAATGGTTATTAAACTTCTGCAACTATAAAAGGCGTGAAGAAGCATTAAATATGGATATTGAATACGCGACCTACCTTCTGCAAATATTTTACTGTTGCATTCAATACTCTATTTTCGTCTTTAACGAGCTTCAGTGTTTCTCATTCATTTACTCTGTGAGAGAGACTAATATATCATCTTTAATCACTTTCTGAGTGTAACTCAAGGGTGTGGACTCTTAAGTGGGTTTGTAACCTTACGGGTAGTAATGGAGTGATTAAGAAGATCAATTGCTATACTGAGGTACCAAGAGCTTGGTTAATCTTAGATCATAGTGGAAATCTCAGATGTGTTCCGAGGACTAGATGTAGGTCAAGTGGTTAAGACTGAACCAGTATAAATTCAATGTCTTTGATCTATGGTGAAATCTTTCTAACTCGAAAGCTCTCTGTTTTATTAATTTCATTGTTTCAATTCGGTTAAAATTTTTATAACTCACCCAATTCACCCCCTCTTAGGTGAGACTGCCACTAACATAGATGACCATGTTATTCACTTGCATGAGGCATTTCAAAGTCTTAAGGAGAATAGCTTATATGCTAATTTTCAAAAATGCTCCTTTTGCATGGATTTTGTTGTGTTTCTTGGTTTTGTTGTTGGTGCTCAAGGGATCGTGTGTATAAGGAAAAGGTGAAAGCTATAAGAGATTGGCCAACCCCAAAGAATGCCAATGAAGTCAGGAGCTTCCATGGACTAGTAGGTTTCTATAAGACTTTTGTTAAAGATTTTTCAACTATTGATGTGCCTCTAAATGATCTTGTTAAGAAGCATGTGACATTTAAACAGGATGAAATAGAAACAACTTTTAATACCTTGAAAGAGAAATTAACCAATGCACGACTTTTGTGTTTACCTGATTTTAATAGTTTTTGGAGTTAAATGTGATGCTTCTAGAATTGGTATTGGTGCTATTCTAATGCAAGAGTCTAAGCCTATTGCTTACTTTATTGAGAAATTAAGTAGAATTTCTTTGAATTATTCTACTTATGATAAGGAACTCTATGCTTTAAAAGGAACTTTAGAAACGTGATAATATTATTTATGGCCCAAGGAGTTCATTATTCACTCTAATCATGAAAGTTTAAAGTTTCTAAACGCTCAAGGTAAGCTTAACAAGAGGCATGCTCGCTGGTTAGAGTTCATAGAGATGTTTCCATATGTGATCAAACTTAAGCAAGGTAAAGAGAATGTTGTTGCTGATGCTCTTTCTAGGAGGTATTCTCTTATCACTTTTGTTTATGCTAGATTACTTACATTTGAATTGTTGAAAGGGTTGTATAGTCTGATTGTGATTTTTCTAAAATTTGGTTTTCTTGTGAAAAGCATGCAATGAATGACTTTTATAGATCTGATGGGTTTCTTTTCAAGAAAGACAAACTATGCATTCCTAATTACTCTATCCATGAACTGCTTGTAAAAGAAACTCACGGTGATGGTTTGATGGGTCACTTTGGTGTTGATAAAACTTTAGCTCTTTTACATGAACACATTTATTAGTATCATATAAAGATGTCATTTCTATTTGTGCTAAATGTGTGACATGTAAGCATGCAAAGTCTAAGGTTCAACCTCATGGCTTGTATTCTCCTTTACCTGTGCCTTCCCAACCTTGGGTAGATATTTCCATGGATTTTGTATTAGGTTTGCCTAGGTCTCAATCTAGAAAGGATAGCATCTTTGTTGTGATTGATAAATTTAGTAAAATGGCTCATTTTATTGCATGTTCTAAAACAAATGATGCTGTCAATATTTCTGACTTGTTTTTCAAGCAAATTGTTAGGTTGCATAGATTGCCCAAAACCATTATGAATGATAGGGATGTGAAGTTCCTTAGCCATTTTTGGAGGACTTTATAGAGTAAGCTAGGAACTAAGTTATTGTTTTCTACTATGGCACATCCCCAAACTCATGGGCAAACTGAGCTAGTCAACGGAACACTTACTACCTTGTTGCATGCAATAATCTAAAAGAACTCAGAATTGGATCAATTGCTTGCCTCATATTGAGTTTGCCTATAACAGAGCTGTTCACTCTTCTTGATAGCATACTGAGAAGTGCTCGATATGGAGGTCCTAAAGCCCAAGAAATGCTCATCCAATTAGAGCTTAAACAGCCATGCAAATTGTTCAAAGAATTTATAGCTTTAGAATGCTTATGTGGAGGAGGACATGGATCATTGGTTAGATGATGACATGGACATATGCAGAGCTTAATGTGACATATCGAAGGCCACCCTGAAAGCCACCATGGCATATGAGTCATTGGAAAATGAACACTTGGACCTTGAGGAAGATAAGAGCACATTCTAAGAGCTCAAAAGAAGCATTTGAAGTCAATTCCTATGTTATTAAAGGCCCAACACAATTATATGTGTCACGTCCCAAAAATTTTTATCTGGCTATAGGGAATCAAAAATTGGGATGAGGGTTAACGTAGGAACTAGACGAGGAGATGAAATAATTTTTGATGTGAAACCCCGAAAAGGTCTGGACTGGCATTTTAATAATCATCAGTCTAGGAAGGGCAAAATAAGAAAATTTGAGACAAATCCTAGAAAATTCCCAGGAAATAGAAAAAGTGTATATTAGAGGTTTTGAAAACTCGGTTGAGGCCTAAAAGGTGAAATTACGGTGAAAATAAATTATTAGGAATTCCTTGTAAGTAGAGGTTTTTGGGAAATTATTAGGAAATTGAAGGAAAATAATTATTTTAAGTAGTTGGAGGCCTCAATAAATTTGGGAGAAAGATGGATAATTCATCTAAATATTTATTTGAATTTATAAAATTAGTTTTAGACCTTGGAAGCTCAGGAATTAATTTTAGAAAATTTATTTTCCCTCAGATTCACCGATAAAGGCCTCATCAGAGAAAATTCAAAATAAATACCTAGAGATCACAAAAAAATCTGAAAATTTTCAGATCATGTTCTCATCTTAAAAGCTGAATTACCATAGAGAGAAATGAATTTTTAGAGGTTTGAAAAAATTATGGAAGGTTACTAGTGAATAGTAACCGATAAAGTTTCAAATTGGTTTGAGATAGTGATTTGGTTTCTTGACCATATTTTTGGACCAGCCCAAACCATATGTGGGGCCCACACTGAGCCCAATAAGGGCCTAATTTTGTGCAGTTTCTAGGTCCCTTTATTTTTATTAAAATAAATGTGAAATTAAGGGATATTTGTGTGGAATAATCTAAATTAAGGCCACGTGTGATGATCTGATTATTTTGACACTTGATGACTACCACATACACCCCTTGAGGTGTCAATTTTAGGGCAAATTAGGAGGGAGAGGGGCAGATTGATTTTTTTCTATAAATACCCCTTGGAAAATACAAATAAATGTTAGAAAATTTGGAAAAATAAGGGAAAACTCTTTCACTATAGCTCCAGCCCCATTCCTTCAAAATTTTCAAGTGCTTTATGCAAGGAATCATCCAATTTACACCAAAAAAACATTAAGGTGTATCTAAGCATTATTATCCCTAAGTTTTACATTGATTGGATTAGGATTTTGGCTTGGAAAACTATGGAAAAATACTGTAAATTTTGGTCCAGCCATGTGATGCTTAGGGAAGGATAGAAACCTTAATAATCAAGTGCAATAAGTAAGATTAAGTGGTGTATGGTTGGGTTTTTAGAAGAAAATCAAAGTTAGGTTTTAAGGGGAAGGTTTGGCCAGCTACTGTTCATGCAAGAGCTAATTGTTTTGGCTTAATTTGATGACTCTAATGGCTTTAGAACATGTTTTTGTGTAGGGATATGTTGTTGAAAAGTGTTTAAAATCATTAGAATTAAAAATAGAATTTTTGGAGGTATATAACCCCCTATTCGGCCAACGTAAATTCATGGGGGAGGAGTTTGATTTTCAAAAATCTGATTGCACCATTGGATTCCTCATGAAAAATTGTGTAGGATTGAGTCATGAAGTTGTTGACTCTAAAAAAGGAATCATATGGTTAAAAATCAAAGGAAAAGGGGGGAATTATTGAGTTAAGGTTTAAGAATTGTGTTTAAGTTGTTTAGGGAGTAATATGACCTATGTTTATGCTTGGTTTAATAGGCATTGTGAGGAGGAACCAAGAGGAAGCTTTGTTCTTGAAGTAACCAATTCGACAAGTATTAAAAAGGTAGCTTTGAATTATAGTTTGATTGTTTATCTTGCTTGTTTAATGTGATTTCTTGATTACTTGGGTTGGAGGAACTTGTATTGTGTTTATGGTTGATTGAATGACATTGGTTTATGCTTCGGCTGAATGCATTGTGGTATGCCAATGTGGGAAAGGTTAATGTTCCTCTCCTTACATGCTATTTGTCACACCTTCATTTTAAACCCCATTATACGTCCTTTAGAACTATTTGGAATCGTTACACGATGCTCAAAGTAGGTAAAAACCAAGATTTAAAATTTTGATTTCAGTTACTATTCATGTAACCCTTAAAAATCAGGTCAACTTTGAAAAATCATAACTAAATATAGAAAAATCAGAACAAAGTGGTTCCAAGTCTCACGCGAAGCTTATGAAATTTTATACATAGGAAAAATGTTCACAGGTATCAATTTCTCATAGATCAATGCTAGTTTCCATGCAATTATGTACTGTTCATTTGGTAAATTCTGAAATTTCCAGTATTTTTATCCAACTTCAAAAGGGCATAACCCTTTCTACAAAATTCCAAAATTTAATGATCTACCACTTGATTTAAAGCTAAAAATGTGATCTATTAGTCTACCAAATTTCAAATCCATATTCGAACATTTGCTATTTATTTCGTATGCACCAAGCTTGGTCCTTTTTAGTCAAAGGTTATCCTCTAATTACCTTTGTTTTGGCTCTTTCATAACCGTTTACCCATCCTTAAGCATTTGGGGCTTAATACAATCTTGAACATAAATTATACTATGCTTTCACATATTTAAACATAGACATACATGCTTGGCTCCCCTTAGGAGCTATTATCCAACAAACATTTCTAAAGTCATAATATTACATAACAAGTTTTAAAATTTACACTAGGGTACATTAATTGTTCATTAGGCCTCCGGGACAATTTCCTTGCCTTTTCCCTTGCTTGAACCCCCTCCTAGGTGGTGTTAAACATAAGAGTGAGATTTCAAAGAAATCTGAGTAGCACAAAATCACAATTATCATGCATTCCTGCAAACACTACGTGCAATGCTTTTGTGCATTAATCTTGTTTATATGTTCATGCTTTTATGCCATGGAAAGTAAGCTATCATACACATATTTAATGGACATAATGCCAAGGCAACATACTTCAAACATTGCAATCAACATTTGCAATAAAGCTTAGTCACATCATGGCACACATTGCACACATACACATTAACACATCAATGTAAGCAAGAAAGCAATCAAATGTAATTCAATGCTACCTTTTTGGTACTTGGTCCTTGATTTCCTTTAAGTTCAAGATGTTTTCTTGAAGATTTGGCAAGGTACCTATCAAACCAACACCAATGCCAATCATTCAACAATTATTCAAACACATTCCCCATTACTTAAACATTAAACCCTTTTTCTTAGGATTTTTTGGCCTAATTGTTTTCCTTTTAATTCAAGAAACCTCCTTGGCCATTCTTACATGGTTTTTCATGCAGAATTTAAATATCAAATCAAAATATACAAAATCAAATCCCTTCCTTAAGTTCTGGTCAAAACAGAAACGAATTTTTCCAAAGAAAATGTCAAAATTTCCAACTTTGATTTCTAATGCTTCCAAATTCAATTCCTCCATATAACCCTACACAAAAACGCCCAAGGAGTTCAATGGAAGTATCAAAACCATCAAAATCCAATCATAAGTCCATATATTCAAGATGGCTAAACACTTCCTCTTAGGTTCATAAATTTTCATATTTGATTCCAATGAATTTGAACATACTTCCTTAGCATAATCCTACATACCATCACATTTTAAATCCATTGGAACCATTAAAACTTATTGAAACAATTCCTACCTTGAGTTCTTGAGTTGACTAAACTGAAAAGTCATAGTTCATAGGGTAATTTCTTCCATAACCCATTCAAAACCGCACCAAACATCAACAGCACAACTCATACTCAATTTGTTATCCTTTCCTAGTACTTCCAGCACAACAGAAATGAAACAGTACTTCCCCCTCAAATTAAGTCATGGTTTGACCATGGAAAAAGCATCAAATTAAAGCGTAAACATACCTCAAGGAGTCTTTGATTAAAGCTTGATGATTAACCTTGGATTGGAAGTGATTTGAAGAGTGTTTGGAAGCCAAGAAGAAAATTGTGCAGAACGTCCCTTCTATTGTCCCTTCTGTTCGAATTTTGAGTGCCTTGTGGGGGTATTTATAGACCTCATTTACTGCCCAAAAACCTGCCCTTGGGTAGCTATTTCTACCCCAAAATAAGTGCAAAGGTCGGCCAAAATGAAAAACAAATCCTAGCCACACATGCTTTGACTCACTTTCTAAGAGAGTTGATCCAATGGTTGAAAATTTGCCCAGCACACAAGCTACCTGTCCTGGTCAAGATGAGCATGAATTTGGGCCTTGTTAGATGCTAACTAAATGGTAAAAACTGATTAGGAAGTAGTGGAATTGGTTAGGGTAATTTTAAAAATTATTTGGTCCCATAATACCCAATTTCTTGCCCCCTATTAGGGAAAAATAGCTAAGGGCTTCCAGAATTCTATTTCTTTTCATGATAAATCCATATTTATTCCAAATGTGTGATCTAAAAGTTTTAGGAATTTTTCAAGACCTCTAGATATTTATTTCACATTTTCTCCGATATCGGGTCTATACCGATAAGAATTCAGAAATAAATTCCCCATAAATTATTTCCTGCATTTTCAATGATTGGAAACAATTTTATAAATTCATATATATTCCTAGGGAGTGTATCCATATTTTTACTTTAATTTTTGGAGTCCTTAGGTAATTAAAATAATTATATCACTTTAATTCCCCTTTATTTTTCCCTATTTTCCAAAAATAATTATTTTTCTAGGAATTTTCACCAAAATTTATTTTGGGCCCTTCTCACTCCCAAAACATCATAGGTGACTCAAAAACCCCTAATTCACCTTTTTCTATTTTTAGGGAATTTTTGAAAACTTTTCTCAAAATTACCGTTTTGCCCCTAGGGACCTAATAAAGTCGGTTTCGTCCCATTTTGGGTTTTTATGCTTTACTCATAACTTATGCTTATCAATCATATCTCATTTCACACATTCTCATTACTAGGGTTCCAAAATTTGGGATGTTATATTTCCCTCCCCCTTAAAATAAATTTCGTCCTTGAAATTTAAAATATACCTTATTTGAAGAGTTCGGGATAATTATCTTTCATGTCATCTTCTTTCTCCCAGGTTGCTTCTTCTTGTGCCAGATTCTCCCAGATGACTTTAACCATTGGGATAGATTTCTGCCGCAGCTGTTTTACTTGACGATCAATGATCTTTACTGGTTTGATCTTCTAGGTTAGGTCATCTCGCAGTGTGATATCTTCATATTCTAAAACATAAAAGGGATCTGGCTGATACTTCTTTATCTGGGATACATGGAAGACATCATGTATCTGACTAAGATTTGGGGGTAGGGCTACTTTATATGCCACTGGTCCTACTTTCGACAGAATCTAGAAAGGTCCGATGTATTTTGGTGACAATTTCTTCGATTTCAAAGACCTTCCTACTCCCGTTGTCGAAGACACTTTCAAGAACACATGGTCTCCTATATCAAAGGTCAAAGACTTTCACTGAACGTCTGTATAACTTTTCTATCTGCTTTGGGCCGTGAGCAGTTTTTGTCTAATCAACCTTATTCTCTCAATTGTTTGCTCAACTAGGTCTAGCCCATATAGCTTTCGCTCCCCTAATTCTGTCCAACACAGTGGGGATCTGCACTTGCGACTATACAAAGCTTCATACAGAGCCATTTGTATACTGGAGTGATAACTATTATTATAAGCAAATTCTGCTAATGGTAGATAGTCATCCCAGTTACCTTTGAAATCCAATACACAGGCTCTCAACATATCTTCCAGTGTCTATACGGTTCGCTCTGTTTGACCGTCTGTCTGTGGGTGATACGCTGTACTAAAACTCAACTTGGTGCCCATTGCTTGTTGCAATGTCTTCCAGAATCGGGATAGAAACCGAGGATCTCAGTCAGATACAATCAACTCTGGCACTCCATGTAATCTCACAATTTCTCTTATATATAACTTGGCAAGTTTTTCTGGTAGGTAATATTTTTTTATTGCTAGAAAATGGGTAGACTTTATTAATTGGTCAATAATCACTCATATCGCGTCATATCCAGATGAGGTACGGGGTAACCTCATGATGAAATCCATGGAGATACTATCCCATTTCCATTCCGGAATATTTAGAGGATGTAAAAGCCCTGACGGTCTTTGATGCTCTGTTTTGACCTTCTGGTAAGTGAGGCATTTAGATACATACTCTGTTATGTCCTTCTTCATGCCAGGCCACCAAAATATACATCAGAGGTCTTGGTACATCTTCGTCATTCCCGGATGTATCGTATATTTGCTCTTATGTGCTTCCTCCAATAGTTGTTGGCTGATGGACTCCAGAACATATACCCGTTCCTTATACTTTAATATTCCATCTGGTGACACCTCGATCGCATCATCCTCAGCTTTTGTTAGCTTAATCCGAAGTGTATCAGCTACCGGATCGCTCTTCTGGGCCTCTTTGATTTGTTGTATTAGTTGGGCTCATATTCTCATCACTTCTACTTTCTGGGTCATTAGTTTCATATGGGACAAAGGTTCCGAATCTCTCACATCTTCGATGAGTTTCCATTCCTGAATCATTAGGAATGCTACTTGTACTACCTTTCGGCTTAAGGCGTCAGCTACCACATTAGCCTTGCTCGGATGGTATTTTATCTAGTAGTCATAATCCTTGAGCAACTCCATCCATCGCCGTTGTCTCATGTTTAGTTCTTTATGATCTTGCAAGTACTTAAGACTTTTATGGTCAAAATATAGTTCAAGGGTTGCCCCATATAGATAATGCCTCCAGATTTTTAAGGCATAAACTATTGTAGCTAATTCTAAGTCATGAGTGGGATAATTCTCTTCATGAGACTTTAACTATCGTGAGGCGTAGGCGACTACTTATCCTTGCTGCATTAATACACACCCCAATCTTTGCTTGTTAGCATCGGTATATACAACATACGGTAGGGTTGGATTGGGAATTATCAGCACAGGGGTCGAGGTCAACCTTCGTTTAAGCTCTTGGAAGCTAGCCTCACATTTTATCATCCCACACGGATTGCTGGTTCTTACGTGTAAGTTTAATCAGGGGCTGTGCAATTCTCAAAAAATCTTTAATAAATCTTCTATAGTAACCTGCCAATCCCAGAAAGCTTCGTATTTCTGTTACTGTTTTTGGTTGCTCCCAATTCAAAACTGCTTCCACCTTAGTGGGATCTACTGCTACTTCGTCTTGGGTAATCACATGACCCAAGAACTTTACTTTATTCAGCCAAAATTCACACTTGCTGAGTTTGGCATATAGTCGTTTCTCCTTTAAAATACTTAGAACCATCCGTAAATACTGTTCATGCTCTGCTGGTGACCTGGAATATACTAAGATATCATCAATGAAAACCACCACAAACTGATCTAGATATGGCTGAAAGATCTTGTTCATGTAATCCATGAAAATCGCAGGGGCATTCGTTAGTCCGAAGGGCATTACCAAGAAGTCGTAGTGCCCATACCGTGTTCGAAAAGCGGTCTTCGGAATGTCCTCTGCCTTAATCCTCAGTTGGTGGTAACCTGATCTCAAGTTAATCTTGGAGAACACTGTGGCACTAGCTAATTGGTCTAGCAAATCATCTATTCTAGATAGTGGGTACTTGTTTTTAATCGTCACTTTGTTGAGCTCCCGGTAATCAATGCATAACCTTAAGCTACCGTCCTTCTTACGAACAAACAAGACGGGTACTCCCCATGGTGACACACTAGGCCGGATAAAATTCTTTTCTAATAGTTCCTCTAATTGCTTCTTTAACTCTGCCATTTCATTTGGAGCCATATGATATGGGGCTTTGGAAATCGACCCTACCCCAAGTATTAGATCAATTGCAAACTCTACCTCTCGCTCCGGAGGTAACCCACTAATTTCTATCGGAAAGACTTCCGGAAAATTACATACCATGGGTATCTCTGTTATGCCTTCTTCCACTTCTACATGTACAGAGAAGAATACCACATACCCCTGACAGCCATGTCTTAGGCAATCATCGGCTTGGGCTCCCGTAATCAAGCTCAGTTTCACCTCGGTACGAGGGGTTAGCTCATGAGAAGGAAAAATCAAAGTCCTATTCTTACAGTCAAGGAGTATATTATGGGTAGACAGCCAGTTCAGACCAAGGTATCACATTAATCTCATGAAAAGGCATACATATTAGGTCAAGTGTAGTACAACAATGACCATACCAGACAATACAATTTAGGCAAACATTAGACATATAAACTTTAGTGCTCGTAGGAGTAGCCACACATAGATCATATAATAATATGTTAACAGCAAGGCCTATGCGCTTTGCGCATTCATATGAAACAAAGGAGCGGCTAGCACCCGAGTCAAAGATAGCATGCACAAGGTAATTATTAACTTGAATCGTACCTTGTATCATCTCAGCCGACTTATCAGCCTCTTCCCTTGTGAGGGCAAAGACCCTCCCTTGAGCTTGGGGCCTTGAGCCATCCACATTAAGGGGACACTCCCTTATATAGTGTCCTAGCTTGCCACATCAGAAGCACACATTTTGACCCATCAAACAGGGTCGATCTCCGTGGTTTTTACCACAGGTGCTACATTCCTTGGTCTGGCGTGTAGTGCTACTTCCTCCTTGCCTTACTCCTCCTCCTCGTTTAGACTTCTTGGAAAACATAGGCTTTCACCTTTTCCTATTTCCTCCGAAAGAAGTCCCCTCTGGTTTGCCCCCTGTTGCTGGTCCTTCTGGTCTAGGAGCAGCCCTGACTAATGCCTGGTGGTTCAAGCTACTTTCAGTAATCCGGCAGGCTTCCACTACCTGGTTGAACTTTTCAAGTTGTCGTGGGGCTACCTTCTCCCTCAGCTCCTGCCTTAGTCCCCTTACCATTTTTTCTGTTTTCCACCACTCATCGTTGCGGAGTTGGAGGTAGTTAGAGTAACGAGAGAGCCTTATGTACCTATCTAGGTACTCATCGAAGGACTCTCAGGGACCTTGTTGAATCATCAAAAATTCCACCTTTTTTTGTCTCTTACAGACAGTGGGAAGTATTTCAAATTAAAGTGTTCCTTGAATACTTCCCAGGTAATAGGGGTTGCATTCTCTTGGAGGGTCATCTCGGTGTTCTTCTACCAGCGATCAGCTTCCCCCTCTAATTTATAAATAGCCATATGAGCTTTCCTCTCAAAGGAACATTCAAACACATTAAAAATCTTCTCCAGCCGAGTAATCCAGTCCTCAGCCACTTGGACATTCAATGTCCCTGTGAAACTCGGGGGATTCTTGTAAGGAGTTGAAAGACACGCAGCGGAAATTAACTTTAAAATTTTTCAATCCCTTGCCCAGATCTACCGATTGTGTTTAAGTCAAGTAGTAAGAGGTGTTACCTGCGGTATTCGAATTGTTGGTGGCTCAGGGATTCTGACGTTCGGGATGACTATGCTCTCCTTTCGATCGTGAGAAGTCGACGACTCAGATCGGCTTCCTCTACCGGTATCCACACGAACAGCGTTCCAATCACGAACGACGTGCTAGCGCCCCTTGTTCTTCTAGGGTTTGAAAAACCATCCTCACCATCTCTATTTTGGCCATTTCTTATCTACAAACCCTTTGCACTCTAACACGCGCAAAACCCTAGCTCCTAATATCAAATATATATAGGACGCTAAGGATATTGGATTTCAGAATTAATCCAAAATTAATACAATATCACATATTGCGTAATCTGATAAGAAATTAATTAAATAAATACGGTTTTTATATTAAATCCGTCCTACAGATTTAATTCACCTATTCATTTAATTCAAAATAAAGATATGACGGAATTATATTTGATTTATTCTAATAAATCAAATTTGAGATATTATACCTTATCAATTTAAAGAAAGGATATAGATTTAATTTATCCTTATAAATCAAATCTTATAAATATCTCTTATATCATATAATATATATATACGCGAATTTATATATATATGTGTGTGTACACGTCCACCCTAGATTATTCATTGAATCTGGACATATCTTAGATTCAATGAATCTGGACATCATAGCTCGTGTTGGGCTATTTTGTGTGCGACCCTGTAGGCCCGTATGAAGTTGGCAGTGGGCCATTTGCTATAATGACTCACAAGTCGTAAGCGGTCTCTAGCAAGACATCACAACTACCCAAATCATATGAGGATCGATGAACGATGTAACCTTTCATACAACCATATCACGTCCCTTTTTGTGACACGACATTTTGGTCATGGATGAGGCATGGAGAACATCATCCTCCTATTCCTGACCGTTACTTTCTTGATCCCTGAGTAGTCTGAGTATAGAAATGGAACTACATTTCCATTACAGTATGGCCATACATTTCTCAGACTCACTCATCGAGGGGCCCAGTAATATCTCTCTACGAATGTGAGGGACAAATTCCATCTTGACCATTCACATTCCTCTATATGAAAAACCACTAAGCCTGAACATAGTCTTTATGATCACTCGGTCAAAAGTGACTTTTGACTAGGTCAAAGCTGAGCGTTTCTCATGTAGGAATCCATGATGATCTCAGGTCAAAGGACATAGTGACATGTTTGCATATGAGAGAAGCTTATGACTTAACCCATGCAGCTCTCTCATAGCAGGTCGGTCCAACACCTTATACTTTTACATGTGCCTATGACTTTGATTTATATCTCTATACATCTTCAAAGTCATACTGGTCTTATTTCATCTCTGCTCCCACATAGATGACCGACCAGGGACATTTAGGATAAAATCATGAGTTATCCAACGATAGTCATCATAGTAAACATGCAAATAATATGATAACATAATTAAGAAATTCATAAATCAACAATGTTCATTACACAATGATTGGTCCCTAGGGCACAATTTCCAACAATTCTGTGCACTAAATCGTTTGATCCACTGTCTTAGTGAATCAGGATCCCCTGCAGGTTGTACCTGCTCAGCTGTCGGCTCTTGAGGTTGAGCTGGCTGTGGTGCCTCGGCCATACTTGGCCTAGGCTGTCGCAGTTGTGCTATAGCTGCTGTCATTGCAGCTGCTATGGCAGTATCGCGTTCCTGGTTTTGGCGGGCTTGGGCCGCCTGAATTTCTTGCATCACCTTCTGTTGTTCCTCCAGTTGGTCCATAACCAATTGAATCGGGTCAATAGGAGGTTCCCTTATTGCCTCCCTTAGTTATGTTTCTCTTCGGGTTCTCACCATTTTACTTAACTTTTTACTACAAGAGGAACAGAGGAGTAAGATTATTACTTGGTTATCAAAATATTTTATACTAAGCTATGCTTCATATTTGTACATAGATAGGTTTCAGGTATAATCATCCAAAACATAGATCATCCAAGTCACATATACAGTCATCCACTCAAGACAGGGGAGAGAAAGGAAAATAAGAAGTAACAAAAAGCTCAAGTTCTTCCAGGATCTGATCAAAGCTTCCATAGGCGTCTTGCTTGGAATGGTCACTAATCAACTGGATCTCATCCTGCCAAACAGGAGTCCTTGGCAAAGTGTCAACTAAGGCCTGTCCCCACATCTCCTCATCTATCTCTCCCTTGTCCTGGTCAGCGACATCACTATGTAACAATCGTACGTAGTAAAAATAGTCCATATAAATGTACCCATACTGGTTCTGGGAGATGTCAATCTGCCTCCCTAGCTTACAAAGCTCCTTAAAAATAGCCTAATTGGTGTGCAGCTCCTTTGTGACTAACCGTCACCTCTTCTTCGGAGGCAGGTCCTTCTCTAAGATCTGATCACGACACACTACTCTGATAGGCTGTGGCTTCGTCCCACTAGGGCCGGCTTTGTCTGGGTTAAGTTTAGGCTCCATAGCACTCCCGGCTTCATCATCCTCTAACCTTTTACTACTATTGGAGCCTACCTCGGGAATTATATCCTCTACCTCCCAAAGAGGCTGATAATATCCAGGTGGTGGAGTCGGGTCATCAGGGTCAGAAACATCTGGGTGGTACCAGTCCGGGTATGGTTCCCCTAGCCCTCTTTGATCAACTGTACCCCCAGGAGAATCATGCTCACAACAAGCCATATCCTGCATCAAGGTTAGTCCAATGCACACCTTTCACGACATAACACATCACACACAATCAAATAAGCATTATCCTAATGCATTACCGCATCGAACAGTACATATAAAAGATAGTCCAGCACCTTTGTTCTGATATCAAAAATGTCACACCTTCATTTTCAACCCCATTATACGTCCTTTAGAACCATTTGGAATCGTTACACGATGCTCAAAGTAGGTAAAAACCAAGATTTAAAATTTTGATTTCGGTTACTATTCATGTAACCCTTAAAAATCAGGTCAACTTTGAAAAATCATAACTAAATGTAGAAAAATCAGAATAGGTGGTTCCAAGTCTCACACAAAGCTTATGAAATGTTCTACATAGGAAAAATGTTCACAGGTATCAATTTCTCACAAATCAATGCTAGTTTCCACGCAATTATGTACTGTTCATTTGGTAAATTCTGAAATTTCCAGTATTTTTATCCATTTTCGAAAGGGCATAACTCTTTCTACAAAATTCCAAATTTAATGATCTATCACTTGATTTAAAGCTAAAAATGTGATACATTAGTCTACCAAATTTCAAATCCATATTCAAACAATTAATTTTTTATTTCGTATGCACCAAGCTTGGTCCTTTTTAGTCAAAGGTTATCCTCTAATTACCTTTGTTTTGGCTCTTTCATAACCGTTTACCCATCCTTAAGCATTTGGGGCTTAATACAATCTTGAACATAAATTATACTATGCTTTCACATATTTAAACATAGACATACATGCTTGGCTCCCCTTAGGAGCTATTATCCAACAAACATTTCCAAAGTCATAATATTACATACCAAGTTTCAAAATTTACACTAGGGTACATTAATTGTTCATTAGGCCTCCGGGAAAATTTCCTTGCCTTTTCCCTTGCTTGAACCCCCTCCTAGGTGGTGTTAAACATAAGAGTGAGATTTCAAAGAAATCCCAGTAGCACAGAATCACAATTATCATGCATTCCTGCAAACACTACGTGCAATGCTTTTATGCATTTATCTTGTTTATATGTTCATGCTTTTATGCCATGGAAAGTAAGCTATCATACACATATTCAATGGACATAATGCCAGGGCAACATACTTCAAACATTGCAATCAACATTTGCAATAAAGCTTAGTCACATCATGGCACACATTGCACACATACACATTAACACATCAATGTAAACAAGAAAGCAATCAAATGTAATTCAATGCTACCTTTTGGTACTTGGTCCTTGATTTCCTTTAAGTTCAAGATGTTTTCTTGAAGATTTGGCAAGGTACCTATCAAACCAACACCAATGCCAATCATTCAACAATTATTCAAACACATTCCCCATTACTTAAACATTAAACCCTTTTTCTTAGGATTTTTTGGCCTAATTGTTTTCCTTTTAATTCAAGAAACCTCCTTGGTCATTCCTACATGGTTTTTCATATAGAATTCAAATATCAAATCAAATTATACAAAATCAAATCCCTTCCTTAAGTTCTGGTCAAAACATAAATGAATTTTTCCAAGAAAAATGTCAAAATTTCCAACTTTGATTTCTAAAGCTTCCAAATTCAATTCATCCATATAACCCTACACAAAAACGCCCAAGGAGTTCAATGGAAGCATCAAAACCATCAAAATCCAATCATAAGTCCATATATTCAAGATGGCTGAACACTTCCTCTTAGGTTCATAAATTTTCATATTTGATTCCAATGAATTTGAACATACTTCCTTAGCATAATCCTACATACCATCACATTTTAAATCCATTGGAACCATTAAAACTTATTGAAACAATTCTTACCCTTGAGTTCTTGAGTTGGCTGAACTGAAAAGTCATAGTTCATAGGGTAATTTCTTCCATAACCCATTCAAAACCGCACCAAACATCAACAACACAACTCATACTCAATTTGCTATCATTTCCTAGCGCTTCTAGCACAACAGAAATGAAACAGCACTTCCCCCTCAAATTAAGTCACAGTTTGATCATGGAAAAAGCATCAAATTAAAGCCTAAACATACCTCAAAGAGTCTTGGATTAAAGCTTGATGATTAGCCTTGGATGGAAGTGATTTGAAGAGTGTTTGGAAGCCAAGAAGAAAATTGTGCAGAACCTCCCCTCTATTATCCCAATTCTGTCCGAATTTTGAGTGCCTTGTGGGGGTATTTATAGACCTCATTTGTAACATCTAGACTTTTGGGCCTAAAAGCATCAAAAGTAGCCTGAATTGGATAGGCTACCAGACCCTTTTTGAGCAGAAGTCCCAAAGATGAGAAAGGAAGTCAAAGCAGTTTCAGGGACTAAACTGCAAAGTAAAAGTTTTTCAGGGGCTTCAGTATAATCAAGGTCAGAGACTCCAATAAAGTCTCAAAGGCCTAAAGAGAGAAAAGAGACTAGATATAGGCTAAAGGTTAAGTTAGAAGTCTCAAAGAGAGGACTATATGAAGTTAAGTCCATGCCGGGACTAAACTGTAAATTCAAAAAGTTATGACCAGCAAGGGTAAAAATGGAAGAGTGTACAGAAAATTTCAAGAAAATCCCAAAAAATAGAAAATAATATTCTAAGACTCTTCTATGAAGAGAAAAGATGAAAATACCCCTGAGATAGCTTAAATGGAATTTATGAGGTTATGGCCAGTACAAAGTACACTGTTTGAGGTAACTATTTAAAATAGCAAGAGACCTCAAAAATGTAAGTAAAAATGAGGATTAATTGGTTGAAAGGTTATACTAATTTATAAAATTAGTCCTGCAGCCAAAAGGCCAGTGGAATGGCTTTAATAAATTAAAGAGCAGATTATATCGATAAAAGGGTATTTTAGTAAATGACTTTTATACAAGGCTTAGAGGAAGTGTTATGGCCTGAGAAAATTTATAGATACTCTCTAGAATGAAGGGGAATTTATGGAGTAGACAGAAGAATTTTTTGAACCCTGGAAGGCCATAAAGAAATTCAGAGAAATGTGGGCCAAGTAAAATAGGAGGAAACTTAAGGGCTAAGTTTAGATTCGACGGTTATGATCTAATCTTCCTTCTCCTCCACCATTTTTGCGACACGTGGCCTCTTCTAGAAGTATGATGCAAGGATGATGTAATAAGGTGATGCAATGATGATTCAAAAGTCCATTTGAACTTCCAAAATTGCCCTTACTCCTTCTTCTAGCTACCAAGGGCATTTTGGTCCATTCAAGCCAACTTTTTGGCTATAAATAGGCACTCTTCTCCCCCCTAATTCAGCCAAGCTGATGAACACTAGGGGAAACTCTGCTGCCCTTGCATCTAGAGAGAGAAAGAGCTATTTCTAGTGAGAGAAAGTCCACTTAAGTTCAAGCTTCAAGATCAAGGTATGTGGTGGTTGTAGCATCTGATTTGATACCTATTTCAAATTAGTTACTGTGCATATCTGATTCTGAAATTTTTCATGCTTAAAGTACACTATGTAAGCTTTAAATCCATGGATAGAACACTTCATTTGGATACGTGTACGATTTATGGTGATTTTTCAAAGTTAGGGTTTGAAATCTGGAAACAGTGTTGAACTTTTGGAAGAGTTTTGATTTCCGTACAATTCCGGTACTGTTCGGCATAGAATTGGTTCCTGAAAATATTTTTCCTTTAAATTTAACTTAAGGAGCTTTCAGTGAGACTTAGAAGCACTCAATTTGGATTTTTTTAGATTTAATTATAAATTTTTAAAGTTGAGCAAAAAGTCTGGAGTTTCTGCGTGAACAGTACCCGCGAACCAAAATTTCCAGATTTGGTATTCTTGAATCTAAGGCCATCTAAAGTGGTCCTAATTGACAAGAAATGGATCTTAAGGATGGTAAATGATAAGATTTATATTAGAAAAGTTAGAAAGAAAACCCTAAGACTAAGAGAAAGGGTTGAGGTTCAAGAAAGCTAGTCTTGAACTTTATGTAATCTAATAGTTCTAATGGATTGTGTGATCATTATGGTTATGTTTAGGACCTTTGGAACATGCAAGAGGATGTTTGGTGATATTGACTGAATGCCCACATGGTTGGAAAGTCAAGGGAGTCAAAGGAAAAGTAAGAGGAAAGCTTGAGGTGCAAGGTAGTGAACTTACCCTTTATGTGCTTGACATGGTATGCTCATGTGTTGGTTTGTATTTGTTGTTTGAATGATGTTGTGATATGATGATTGTTGCTGGAAATACTATTTTTAATATGTTCCCATGGCCATGCATTTTTATACCAAGCATAAAGCATGATGGTATATCACTAGTTAACTTAAGTTTATGAAAAACTACATACCATACACTAGCATCCATCTTGTGCATGTATGTGGTAATGTTTGCTACTGAGATTCCCCCGAATCTCACCCCTTCGTAACCAACCATTTAGGTCAATCAATGATGGGCACTAATGGCATGAGAAGCAAGGAGAAGAAGTGGAGAATTGTTGATGCTAATGATTGATACTAATATTCAATGTATAATTCTCTTATGTTATAATTATGTTGTGAATGCCATGTATTTAATTATAAAGCTTATGGCATGTATAGGAATGTATGAGCATGAATGGGGAAAAGTAAGCCCATGTTAGTTTTGAGTTTCAGTTTGACCTACCATATGAATGAGTTAAGCTACGAAATTTGGTATACTTATAGTGCATATCTCAAGCTTTAAAATGAGTGGTGAATCACCTCATTTGGATGTGTATAAGAAGAGATATGAATTTTCAAAGTTAAGGAAGAGAATCTGGAAAGACCAGATTTTACCAAACAAATAGTAATTTTAATCCAATAAACTGTACGTTTTCAGTGAAGGTGAGTTCAGTTGAATACTTTTCCCTTAAATAGCATTGAAAGAGCTTTCTGTAGAATTTTGGAACACCTCCATACGATTTTTCTAGAATTCGTTATGATTTTTCAAAGTTGGATCTGTAATCTAAAAACTGGACAGTGAACAGTCATTTTCCGAAAATTAACATCCAAATTGAAATTTTTAAGTGTAAGACCATCTAACATGGTCTGGAATAGTTCTAAATGAATGCTAAGGTACTATATAAGTAAGGTGTGACATCATTTGCTGCCCAAAAGCCTACCCTTGGGCAGTTATTTCTGCCCCAAAATAACTGCAAAGGTCAGCCAAAATGAAGAACAAATCCTAGCCACACATGCTTTGACTCACTTTCTAAGAGAGTTGATCTAATGGTTGAAAATTTGCCCAGCACACAAGCCACCTGTCCTGGTCATGAAGAGCACGAATTTGGGCCTTGTTGGATGCTAACTAAATGGTAAAAACTGATTAGGAAGTAATGGAATTGGTTAGGGTAATTTTAAAAATTATTTGGTCCCATAATACCCAATTTCTTGCCCCCTATTAGGGAAAAATAACTAAGGGCTTCCAAAATTCCATTTATTTTCATGATAAATCCATATTTATTCCAAAAGTGTGATTTCAAAGTTTTGGGAATATTTCAAGGCCTCTAGATATTTATTTCACATTTTCTCCGAAATCTGGTCTATACCGATAAGAATTCGGAAATAAATTCCCCATAAATTATTCCCTGCATTTTCAATGCTTGGAAACAATTTTATAAATTCATATATATTCCTAGGGAGTGTATCTATATTTTTACTTTAATTTTTGAAGTCCTTAGGTAATTACAATAATTATTCACTTTAATTCCCCTTTATTTTTCCCTATTTTCCAAAAATAATTATTTTTCTGGGAATTTTCACTAAAATTTATTTTGGGCCCTTCTCACTCGCAAAACATCATAGGTGACTCAAAAAACCCTAATTCCACCTTTTTCTATTTTTAGGGAATTTTTGAAAACTTTGTTCAAAATTACCGTTTTGCCCCTGGGGACCCAATAAAGTCGATTTTGTCCCATTTTGGGTTTTCATGCTTTACTCATAACTTATGCTTATCAATCATATCTCATTTCACACATTCCCATTACTAGGGTTCCAAATTTTGGGATGTTACACTATTGGATATAATTTCCTATGTTTGGGAATATTTTTTAATGGTATAACATGTCACATGTGAACTTGCTTGACTTACATGACAATTATAATTCATAAGTTACTGAGATTTCTTTGAAATCTCACTCCCCATATGCGAAATTATGTCTCAAATAGGGAATGATTCAGCTGGTGGCAAAGGCAAGGAAATGGTTTTGAGATGAAGGGGTAATAGAGAATTCATGACATTTTTGAAAGTCGTGTAATGTTTTAATGAGTTTGATGTTAATTTATAATGGAGTATGAATGTTAATGTGATGTAAATTATCTTTATATGAGATGTCCTGGTGTTAGAAATTTGAATGGTATAATGCCAAAAGGATGTGGATAAAGGAAAAAGGAAAAAGAATTAAAGAAAGAAGAATTAGGGGATAAAAATACCCTAAAAATGACTGATTTTGTGACACATAAAATAATGAGCAATTGGTGAAATTTAGGCATGAAATTTTACAGGCTTATATATCTCATTTTTAGTTTTAAAGCTACTAATAAACCATCAAATTTGGAGTTTTGTGCTAAAATTTATGCCTTTCCAAAGGTGGGCAAAAATACTGAAAATTCAAAATTGACCAAATGAACAGTGTATTTTGGTGAATTTTTTGGTGCTTTTTTGGATGGAATTGAGTCAAATGAATATTTTTTCTCTATAGAAATCTTAGCAAGCTTTGTGTAAAAATTAAAACCACCTTATTTTGATTTTTCTAGAATTAGTTATGAATTTTCAAAATTGGTCCAAATTCGAATGAACAGTGTATGGAAAGAATTAAAGATTAAATTTTAAAACTGAAAATTTTCATCCGGAAACATTGCGAAACATGTTCTAATGGTTCCAATTGACGTATAATGAGATATTAAATGAGGTGTGACCCTTTTTAGTATTAGAGCCAAGGTTCTGGCTCTATTTTTGTGCGCTGTGTTTAATATTATGTATTATGCACAATGATTGATATTATGAATAGTGTTTGGTAGTTGCACTATTCTGACTATTATTCTTGAACTTGAATTGTGGTTGTTTTATTGAATACTTCTAGTTGGGATTATATCTAGAGTGGATTGATATATTATAGATTGAGTTGAGTGCTGGGAGGTATGGCTTACTATAGTAGTGACTCCAGGGAAACAGTAAACCAGAGGATGCTGAGGGAACCATACCCAGACTAGTACCACCCATATGTTTTCGATCTCGATGATCCGACTCTACCACCCGAATATTACCAGACCCTCTGGGAGATAGAGGACGTATTTTTAGAAGAGGACTCTAATGACATAGTCAGGTTAAAGAAAGGTGATGCTCAGAGCACAACAAGATCTTAGCCACATCCTGATAAGGCGGGTCCTAGTACCATCAGGGTAGTGCCTATTCGGATGATGAAGCCAGAGCAGATTAAGGCTAAGGATCTGCCAATCAAGAAGAGGCCTCTATTAGTAAGGAAGAAATTTAAAGATCATAACAGTCTCTTCCAGGAATTCATAGAACTCGGTAGATACTTAGATCTAACCCAGAATCAGTATGTTACGGTCTACCAGGACTACTTCAATTACTTGAGATTACTGCATAATGAAGTAATCGAGAAAGGTCAATTTGTGGATGACGCCTTATGGTGCCGGGTGTTACTAGAGACATTACCTACCACCCGAGTTTGGCTGACACAGATTCGACAGCTCTGTAAATCCTCTATGCTCAGTGATTTTGATCAGTTGCTAGATGACTTGGAACTTTTTGTAGTTACTTTGTTTCCCTCTTCCTCTACTGGGTTGTAAATATAGGATGACTGTATACTAACTATGGTGGGCTATGACCTTACTTTTTGCTAACTATGCTTATGTATATATAAGCTGAAAAAGTAATATAAATATCGTTTATGTAAATTAATGATTCTGTTTCCCTTGTAGTTGAGACGAAAACAACAAAATGGTAAGAGGAAGACGAGGATCAAGAGGTAAGGGACCTGGTACAAGGAGAGAGTCGTCAAAACCCCCTGTTGACCGATTGAGTGGATAATGGAGAGGTTAGAGGAATAGTAAAAGAATATGGCTGAGATACAAGCCACACAAGTTAGGCAGGAACAAGAGAGGGATGTGCTATAGCTACAGCGGTAGCGGGAGCATTGGCACAGTTACAGGAACCCGGGTAAGGAATAACCGAGACAGCCCAGCCCATGCCACCACAGCACCCATAAGAACTTGCTCCTGTGAGACCCTAACCTATTGTAGAACCTGATACGCTACAACAGTGGATTGTTAAGTTTGATAAACACAACCCTCCTACTTTCGAGGGAACTTTTAATATGCAAGTAGCTGAGAATTGGATAACTTGGCTACAAAAGATCTTTGCTATCCTGGAGTGTTCATCTAAGAGAAAGGCTTAAATGGTAATATATAAGCTAGAAAGGGAAGCAAACAGATGGTGGAAGAACATCGAGTTAGTTCTCCATGCCAACGAAACCCCTGTTATATAGGAAGTATTTAAGGATCAGTTTTTCTTGAAATATTTTCCCCAATCCGTAAGGGACAAGAAAGAAGCAGAGTTCCACACCATAAGGCAAGCAGTGAATGAACCTTTCGATGAGTATTTAGTAAGGTATATTAAGTTATCCAGGTACTCTACTTATCTCCAGTACTTAAACGAACGGAGAAGATGATTAGGGGCCTGAAGCCTGAGTTGAGAGAGAAGGTAGCCCCGAGATAGCTAGAAGTTTTCAATAAGGCAATGAAAGTCTACCGTATTACCGAGAATAGTCATAATCATGCTGAGCTAGCTAGAGCAACCCCGCAAGCAGAGAAGCCAGGGACAAGAGTGGGTCAGGAAGGTACTTCTTTCAGCAGTAGCTAGAAGAGAAGGAGATTTAATTAGAGTAGGAAGTTGAGGTAGAGAGCTCGATGAGGAGGCGCAGAAAATGTTTGCCAAGGAGCAGAGAATGTTCACCAAGGAGCAGAATGCGAGCACTGTGGCCACAATTATGGAGACAGGCCATGCATGATGGGTCAGAGCATGTGCTTTAAGTGTAGATGACACGGACACTTTGCTAGGGAGTACCTGGAAGGTGCCAACAGCGCAAGAAGACCTCAAGCACAGGGCAGGATATTTGTCCTTAGTCAGGAAGGGGCTCATAATTCGCCTGAGATTATCCAAGCTACGATTACTGTGAATGGCCACCTTATGGATGCTTTGTTTGACTCAAGTGTCAACCACTCGTTTATATCATATGATTGTGCTAGGCGCTTAGGTCTTGTTGTTGACATATTGCTGTATGATTTATGTGTTTCCACTCCCACCGGAACAAAAATTTTAACTTCTGCTGTTTGTTTAAATTGTATTGTCTAGTATGCCCACTGTTGCACTATGTTAGACCTGATATGCATGCCTTTCTGTGATATTGATATTGTCCTTGGTTTGAACTGGTTGTCCTCCCAAAATATTCTCCTTGACTGTAAAAACAAAACACTAATCCTTCCTATTCGACAGTTAACCCCTACGCCAGAAGTGAATTTGAAGTTGATTTCGGCAGCTCAGGCAGATAAGTGGTTGAGACAGAGTTGCCATGGTTATATGGTGTTTTTCTCAGTAAAGGTAGAAACAGAAGAAGGGATTTCAGATATCCTGGTAGTTCAAGAATTTCCTGAGGTATTTCTGACGGAAATTAGTGGGTCGCCCCCTAAAAGGGAGATAGAATTTGCTATTGATTTAGTGCCTAGAACAATCCTGATTTCAAAGGCTCCATATCAGATGGCTCCGAATGAGATGGCAGAACTAAAGAAGCAACTAGAGCTCTTGGAGAAAGGGTTCATACGCCCTAGTGTATCACCATTGGGTGCACTGATATTACTCGTGAAAAAGAAGGACAGTAGCCTGAGATTGTGTATTGACTACCGTGAGTTGAATAAAGTAACAGTTAAGAACAAGTACCTGTTACCATGAATTGATGATTTGCTAGATCAGCTGGCAGGAGCCATTGTGTTCTCAAAGATTGATTTGAGATCAGGATACCATTAGTTGAAGATTAAGGCAGAAGATATCTCGAGGACTACTTTTCGAACAAGGTATGGGCATTACGGATTTCTGGTAATGCCATTTGGTTTCACGAACACACCTGCTATATTCATGGACTACATGGATAGGATCTTCCGGTCATATTTGGATCAGTTTGTAGTGGTATTTATTGATGATATCCTGGTGTATTCTAAATCACCAGAGGAACACGAACGGCATCTACGAATTATATTAGGCACGTTACGGGAAAAGCAATTGTATGCCAAATTGAGCAAATGTGAGTTCTGGCTAAACGAGGTAAAATTCTTGGGCCACGTGATTACCTGAGATAGAGTAGTGGTGGACCCAAGCAAGGTAGAGGCCATATTGAATTGGAAGCATCCAAGACAGTAACTGAGGTAAGAAGCTTTCTGGGACTGGCAGGGTACTATAAAAGGTTTATACGAGATTTTTCATACATTGCCCTACATCTGACCAAGCTCACTCAGAAGAATCAACCATTTAACTGGGATGCCAAGTGTGAGGCAAGCTTCCAGGAGTTAAAGCAAAAGTTGACCTTGACTCCTATACTGATAATACCTGATCCTACGTTGCCATATGTGGTGTATACAGATGCAAGTAAGCAAGGATTGGGATGTGTGTTGATGCAGTAGGGTCGAGTAGTAGCTTATGCCTCACGACAACTAAAGACTCATGAGGAGAACACCCCACCCACGATCTTGAGCTGGCAGTGATTGTTTATGCCTTAAAGATCTGGAGGCATTATCTATATGGAGCAACTATTGAATTGTACTGTGACCATAAGAGCCTCAAATACCTATAGGACCAGAAAGAACTTAACATGAGACATAGGAGATGGATAGAATTACTTAAGGATTATGATTATCAGATTAAATACCATCCAAGGAAAGCAAACGTAGTAGCAGATGCATTAAGCTGGAAAATGGTGCAAGTGGCATCATTGATGATAAAGGAACAAGAGTTGATCGAGAATATCTGAGATTGGAATCTTACCAGCTAGATACTACTGATGGCAAGCCATATCAGTATTGCAAAAGCAGAAGCACAGATCATTGAACAGATCAAGAAGGCCCAACAAAGAAACCAACTAGCTGACATTTTAAAAGCCAAAAGGGATCCTAATATAAAGGAAGAACTTATATTCCCCCGAATTCAGAAGTTAAGAAGCAAATCTTAAAAGAGGCACACAAAAGTTGGTACACCATACATCTAGGCATGACCAAGATGTATTGAGATCTTAAAAAATCATTCTGGTAGCCAAGTATGAAGAAAGATGTGACAGACTACGTGTCAAAGTGCCTCGCTTGTCAGAAAGTAAAGATAGAACACTAAAAGCTGTCAAGATCCTTACAACCATTGAGTATTCTAGAATGGAAATAGGAAAGCATTTCTATGGACCTTGTAATACGACTACCTCACACATCGTCAAGTTATGACGCGATATGGGCAATTGTAGGTCACCTGACAAAGTTAGCTCATTTCTTGGCCATCAAGAAAGAATACTAGCCAGAAAAGTTGGCGTAAATATACATTGGGGAAATTGTGAGGTTGCACGGAGTACCTGAGACGATTGTCTCTGATAGGGACCCGAGATTTCTCTCTAGATTTTGGAAAGCATTACAGGAAGCCATGGACACTAAGCTGAGTTTTAGTACAACTTATCACCCTCAAACTAACAAGCAGACAGAACGTACTATTCAAACGTTAGAGGATATGCTAAGAGCTTGTGTCCTAGATTTCAAAGGCAACTAGGATGAATACTTGCCATGAGCAGAGTTTGCCTATAACAATAGTTACCATTCCAGTATCCAAATGGCTCCTTATGAAGCGTTGTACAAGAGGAAATGCAGATCCCTGTTGTGTTGGACCGAATTGGGAGAAAGGAAGATATTTGGTCCCGGCTTGCCAGAGCAAACCTCACAACAGATAGAGATGATCCAACAGAAGCAGCTTACAACACAAAGTAGACAGAAGAGTTACACTGACGTATGGAGAAGGCCTTTGAAATTCAAAGTTGGAGATCATGTTTTTCTGAAAGTTTCTCCAACTACAGGCAGAGGAAGATCGATCAAGGCCCATAAATTGATGCTGAAATTTATCAGACCCTTCCAAATCTTGTCAACAGTTGGCCCGGTAGCTCACAGATTAGCCCCACCCCCTAATCAGAGCCAGATTCATGACATCTTCCATGTTTCTCAGTTGAAGAAATATCAACCAGATCCCTTGCATGTCTTAAAATATGAAGACATAGAGCTGTGAGATAACCTCACCTTTGAGGTGAAACCAGTGAAAGTGATAAATTAGCAGATTAAGCAGTTACGGAATAAAGATATTCCAATGGTCAAGATCATGTGGAGGGATCTAACTGGAAAAAGGAGGATGATATGAAGGCCAGCTACCCAAAATTGTTCAATTAAGGTATGTTTTAAAATTTTGAGGACGAAATTTATTTAAAGGGGAAGTAATTGTCACATCCCAAAACTTTTCACCTGGCTATAGGGAATCAAAAATTGGGATGAGGGTTAATGTAGGAACTAGATGGGGAGATGAAAAAACTTTTGATGTGAAACCCCGGAAAGGTCCGAACTGGTATTTTTATAATCATCGATCTAGGAAAGGCAAAACGGGAAAATTTAAGAAAAATTCTAAAAGATTCCCAAAAAATAGGAAAAGTGTAGATTAGAGGTTTTGAAAACTCAGTTGAGGCCTGAAAGGTGGAATTACAGTGAAAATAAATTATTAAGGAATTTCTCATAGATAGAGGTTTTCAGGAAAGTATTGGGAAATTGGAGGAAAATAACTATTTTAAGTGGTTAGAGGCCTCAATAAATTTAGGAGAAAGATGTATAATTGATATAAATATTTATTTGAATTTATAAAATTGGTTTTAGGCCTTGGAAGCTCAGGAATTAATTTTAGGGAATTTATTTTCCCTCAGATTTACCGATAAAAGCCTAATCAGAGAAAATTCAAAATAAATACTTAGAGGTAGCAAAAAATTTTGAAAATTTTCAGATCATGTTGTCATATTAAAATGCGAATTATCATGGAGAGAAATGAATTTTTGGAGGTCTGAAAAAATTATGGAAGGTTACTAGTGAATGGTAACCGATAAAGTTTCAAATTGGTTTGAGATAGTGATTTGGTTTATGAGCCAGCTTTTTAGACCAGCCCAAACCATTTGTGGGGCCCACATTGAGCCCAATAAGGGCTGAATTTTGTGCAGTTTCCAGGTCCCTCTATTTTTATTAGAATAAATGTGAAATTAAGGAATATTTGTGTGGAATAATCTAGATTAAGGCCACTTGTGATGATCTGATTATTTTGGCACTTGATGACTGCCACATACACCCCTTGAGGTGTCCATTTTCAGCCAAATCAGGAGGGAGAGGGGCAGATTGATTTTCTCTATAAATACCCCTTGGAAAATACAAATAAATGTTAGAAAATTTGGAAAAATAAGGGGAAACTCTGTCACTATAGCTCTAGCCCCATTCCTTCAAAATTTTCAAGTGCTTTATGCAAGGAATCATCCATTTTACACCAAGAAAACATTAAGGTGTATCTAAGCATCATTATCCTTAAGTCTTACATTGATTGAATTAGGATTTTGGCTTGGAAAACCATGGAAAAATACTGTAAATTTTGGTCCAGCCATGTGATGCTTAGGGAAGGATAGAAACCTTAATAATCAAGTGGAATAAGTAAGATTAAGTGGTGTATGGTTGGGTTCTTGGAAGAAAATCAAAGTTAGGTTTTAAAGGAGAGGTTCGGCCAGCTACTGTTCATGGAGGAGCTGATTATTTAGGCTTTATTTGATAGTTCTAACAGCTTTAAAACATGTTTTTGTATAGGGATATGTTGTTGGAAAGTGTTTAAAATCATTAGAATCAAAAATAGAATTTTTGGAGGTATATAACCCCTTATTTGGCCAAGGTAAATTCATGGGGGAGAAGTTTGATTTTCAAAAATTTGATCGCACCCTTAGATTCCTCATGAAAAATTGTGTAGGATTAAGTCATGAAGTTGTTGATTTTAAAGGAGGAATCATATGGTTAAAAATCAAAGAAAAGGGGGGGGGAATTATTGAGTTAAAGTTTAAGAATTGTGTTTAAATTGTTTAGGGAGTAATGTGACCGATGTTTACGCTTGGTTTAATAGGCATTGTGAGGAGGAACCAAGAGGAGGCTTTGTTCTTGAAGTAACCAATTCGACAAGTATTAAAAAGGTAGCTTTGAATTACAGTTTGATTGTTTATCTTGCTTATTTAATGTGATTTCTTGATTGCTTAGGTTGGAGGAACTTGTATTGTGCTTGTGGTTGATTGAATGACATTGGTTTATGCTTTGGCCAAATGCATTGTGGTATGCCAATATGGGAAAGGTTATTGTTCCTCTCCTTGCATGCTATTGGGTATGATTTCTTATGTTTGGGAATATTTTTGAACGGTATAACATGTCACATGTGAACTTGGTTGATTTACATAACAATTATAATTGATAAACTACTGAGATTTCTTTAAAATCTCACTCCCCATATGTCGAATTATGTCTCGAATAGGGAATGATTCGTCCGATGGCAAGGGCAAGGAAATGGTTTTGGGATGAAGGAGTAATAGAGAATTCATGACATTTTGGAACGTTGTGTAATGTTTTAATGAGTTTCATGTTAATTTTTAATCGAGTATGAATGTTAATGTGATGTAAATTATGTTTATATGACATGCCCTAGTGTTGGAAATTTGAATGGTATAATGCCAAAAGGATGTGGATGAAGGAAGAAGGAAAAAGGAAAAAGAATTAGGGGATAAAAATACCCTAAAAATGACTGATTTTGTGACACATAAAATAATGAGCAATTGTTAGAATTTGGGTATGAAATTTTACAAACTTATAGATCTCATTTTTAGCTTTAAATCAAGGGGTAAACCATAAAATTTGGAGTTTTGTGCTAGGAGTTATGCCTTTCTAAATTTGGGCAAAAATACTAGAAATTTGAAAATTGACCAAATAAATAGTACACTTTATCAAATTTTTTGGTTCTTTTCTGGATGGAATTGACTCCAATAAATATTTTATCTCTATAGAAATCTTAGCAAGCTTTGCGTGAAAATTAGAACCACCTCGTTTTAATTTTTCTAGAATTAGTTATTAATTTTGAAAGTTGGCACAAATACGGATGAATAATGTACGGACAAAATTAAAGTTGAAATTTTAAAACTGAAAATTTTCATCCGAAAACGTTACAAAACACGTTCTAATGGTTCCAATTGATGTATAATGGGATATTAAATGAGGTGTGACAATATGTGCCTAAATGAGTCCATTGGGGATTATTTTGAATAATATGAGAATTTTATTTCTCTTTGTGTGAGCCTTGCTTGCATCCTCGTGTTCTCGTGAGAATACTCGACAATATTAAGAGAGTAATCAACCTTGTGTGTCTTCATGGCTAGGGTTGTAAGAGAGGTTCTCTTAAGGTCCTACCTTAATCATCCATTTGGTTTCTTGTGATTGGGGTTACAAGAGGTAAGTTCTCTTGGGGTCTCATTCCATCCTAACTTGTTTCTAGCCAGTCCATACCCCCTCATATCACTTTTACTTCCTTCTCTCCATTTGAAGTTGTTTATGTCTTTAATCCTTTGTCTCCTTTAGATATATTACCATTGCCTTCTAACGAGCAAGCAAATCTTGATGGCATAAAAAAGGCTGAGTTTGTGTAGGGATTGCATGCTAAGATGAGAGCCAACAGAGAGAGGAAGAATAAGCAATATACTAGGCAAGCTAACAAAGGTTGTCAGAGGATTGTCTTTGAGCTTGGAGATTGGGTTAGGGTACGCCTGAAAAGGACAGATTTCCTGAACAACGCAAATCTAAGTTATATCCAAGAGGAGATAGCCCTTTCCAAGTCTAGAAGTAGATCAATGACAACACTTATAAAATAGATTTGCTTAGTTCCTATGGTAATGTTAGTGCTACTTTTAATGTGGCTGATTTATCTCTCTTTGACGCTACAAATTTGAGGATGAATCCTTCCAAGCAAGGAGGAAATGATGGAGGAGCATGGTGTGATCAAGAGTAAGGACAAGGAGCCCAAACGCATGGAAAGAAGTGCAATATTCCAAAAGATCCATTACAAGACATTGGAGGCCCAATGACAAGAGCAAGGACCAAAGCTATGAAGGAGGCCTTGAATTGTCTAATAAGAAAGCTGAAAGAGTTGGAGCTTATGTATTTTGGAGGAAGCACATTTTAGTGAGCCTAAAAAGAGTCCAAAAATGGTGATCACATTGCTAAAAGCCCAATAAGTTGATGTACAAGACCCATGTGGAGTTGAGATTGAAGAATTCACTTAAAATACCATGTGACAAGCATATGCCTTGGACAAGGATCATAAGTGATGTCTAAGAATCTTCAAGAAGGATCAAGAAGGCATCATTATGAATTAATTGTGATTTAAATTTGTTTTTCTTAGTCAAGGATTGTTATAGAAGATCATGTTTTGATCTAGTTTCCTATTTTCAAATAGCAGACTTGTTCTTGAAGTTCAAGTTATTTCTTTTTATTTCTATATAACAAATGGTGCCTCCCACAATCAAATAATCATTAATGAGGCATCATCCCTAATATTCATGTCTCAAGATGTTGATTCTAGAGTGTTATATCGTTGCCGATATATAGGCTACGTTTTTTTGTAATTGAATTCAGACTTAGATGAATGAGAATTGAGTTTATTTCTTTCTATGAGCTTTGCTTGCATCCTTGTATTCTTGTGAGAATACTCCATAGTATCAAGGGATTAATCAACCTTGTGGTGTCTCCATGGTTAGGGTTGTAAGAGACAGGTTCTCTTAAAGTCCTACCTAGATCAACTGTCCATTCGTTACTTGATTCTAGCTGGTCCGTACATCCTCTTATATCATCCTTCTCTCTTAGTTTAATTTGTGACTTCTAGTTGGCTAAATTCCAGAAGACACTAAGTCTCCTTAAGACAGACCTCTAGTTGGCCCATCTCCTACCTCATCAAAAGTATTAAATTTGACCTTTGAACAATAAGAGACCAACAATCAACAAAATGCAGATGGAAGATAAGTGAATTACCTTCAAATTGCAGCTTTTTCAATCTAGAAACACAGTAGGCAGCAAACTCTTTGTTTTGATTTAAATATTTTCCAGAAACCAAACAATTATGCAGTAAAGAAACAATGACAGAAAAGAAACTACTACAAAATGAAATCAAACCAGAAAGCAAACACACCAAAAAATGCAATAAAAAAGAACAACTAACTAACTAAAAACCAAAGAGACAGAACTCCCTAGCAACAGCACCAAAAATTTGATCTCTTCTCATTTAAAGGTCAAATTTAATACTCTAGATCAGGTAGGAGATTAGCCAACTAGAGGTCAGTCTCAAGGAGCCTTAGTGTCTTCTAGAATTTAACTAATTAGAAGTCACAAATTAAACTAACAGAGAAGGATGTAGCTTCTGGAATTAATTTCTGTCATGAGTTGTTGTTTATGAAAGCTAGTTTTCAAAAGAAATCAGAGAAAAACAAGATGCAGAAAAAAGTGTGATGAGATATTAATGAAGTGAATTCCCAAATCTATGATTTCACCTTCCTTGCAACTTAAAATCAGTTTTCCATTTCTCTCAGGCAATTCATCAAACAGTAGGTCTGTAATCAACTCTAACGATGTAATTAGATAATTTTCAAGTTGAAGATTAACAAGTTTACCTCAGCTTTATCACAACAATTAAGTTCCAGACTCAACCAAATCAGAAACTGAATTGAAGCTACTCAAAAAAAAGAAAATTATAACCTATAAAGACATCACAACTTAAAATAGCAGAAACTAATGAAATCTAAGATGAGTTATATATATAAATCTCAAACAAAGATTTATAACAAGATCTAAATCTAAAACACAAATACAAACTCAAGAGAAAAACAAGATCTCCTTGACAAATCAGTGCTTAGGATCCATCACAACTCCTCAGGAATCAATGGTTTAGCTGCTCATGTTGATAAAGTAAAACTAGCCAAATCTCCTTTGAATCTCTATGGCAAAACGTAAGAAGGGAGAAGGAGATGAAGAAGATGAATCTGGAAGTTAAGAGAATCAGAAAAAGTGAAGAAAAAAAGAGAATAGGTGAGAATGATGGAATATGTGTGCATATCTGTTTTTTGAAGCCTTTGGACGTCCTTCTTCCTTTCTCCAAAACTACCCACTTCTGATTTTTAAATCCCCCCTGGCATTCTCACACCATAATCCACCATTTGAAGACTTGTAATGTTGTGTTTTGACATGTGAAACTTCCTTGCCTTCAGCTGTACATTTTACTAAAGCCTAGGACATGTGTCACTCTCTTGAAACTCACTAGCCATAGAGCTATGCATTTTAGTTAAAGTTTTTCCTCACAGAATGCTACACCAAACCACACATGATTTCAGCTCTTAACCAGATTTAAAACACTGTTTTAACTCTTAACTCAAGATTCTTGGCTACATCTTTCCAGATTTGTCCATTCTTCACCTATACTTCTAAAATTAAAGAAAATCCTTTCAATCCTGCAATGATACATGCATCAAATTCTCATGGCATCATTTCTTATCAAATATTGGAAATGAAAAGTTAATTCCACATAAAAACATTTAAATTCAATAGGAAACCACAATATTTAGTTGATCAAAATGTGGTTCATCATAGTTTAATTTTTTTTTTATCTGTGTGAAATGTGTTGATTATGCCCTATAAATAGGACCATAAGAGTACATCTTAATTGCTCCAATTGACAGTTGCCTTCTCTCTCTATTAGATTCACATTAGCTTCTCTCTCTACTAATTGTCACACTAATGTCTTCCTTTTCTTCATCACCATTGCACATATTCCCTTTTACTGCTCATATATTATCCTCTAAACTCACAACAAATCACTCCTAGCACACAGCTCTAGAAACAAGGATTAGACAAGTTATGGAGTCATAATAAATCTATAGTTCAAAGTTGACTAATTTATCAAATTGATTGATTGATTATTATTCATAGAAGCTAAAAAGGGCATTAGACGAAAAATAGGGGGTAGATTCCATGGCTTTCAAAATTGGAGAAGCACTATTAATGATTTAAAAGAACCTAATCTTCCAGTCATTAGCAAATGATACTTTACAACTGATGATTGGTCTCAAACCCTCTATCCGTTTGCTAAGACTGAAAAATCAGGGCTCTTCCCCTTAGTAACGATCTCTAACCAAAAGATACTGGTGATGGCAAAGAAGATCAAAGGATGGTATGAATCGCAAAAGCCCTAATCCTATTCCTTTCCTTTTCTAGATGCCTTTGACTTTTACATGTGAGGAACTAGCAACAGATCAATACTTTCTATTTCTCATCAATCTTTCAGTTGTATCAATTTCAGGCTGAAATTTTGGGATTAACAGGGAAGGAAATACATCATTTTGTTTATGATCTTTTTGCTTTTGTGACCCTTTGATATCCTTATTATATATGACCTAGATACTTTTGCTTTGTTGTTTCTTTACTTCTCTACTAAAGAAGAATCTTTGCATGATTTTCTATTTGATTTTGGGAAACAATCATAGCTGCTTTCTTCCTTATCTGGCACTTTGAATTATCTGAGATCTTCTTCTATTTAATGTTTAGACTTAGAAATTTGCCTCTGTTTAGTGATTGGACTCTACATCTAATGGCCATTCCCATGTAGTTTGACTTGAAGAATCACTATTATCATATGCTTTATGGTAAGCTTTATAGAAAAGATATTTCAATAACTTTGCAAGGTTTTGTATGTTGGCATTGGTTGAGTCACTACTCATCTTCATAGACCTTTCCTTGGTAATCTCCTTATTGGTTTAGGTGTTCAATGGGGTCATATATTCAAAAGATTTCTTTTGAATCCTCATAACACTTTTGTTGGGTTATGGAATTATGTGGACAGATAAAAGTTAGCATCATCTAAGCATCATTTACACATGCTACAGAATACGTTAGATCTTAGAAGGTTTAGTAGGAGAGATGTTAAATTCCTCTCTAAGATTTCCTTTGAGAATCTTTTTGACAAACTTCCTGGACTTGTAGGAGTGAAGCAATTAAAGGAGATTAATTTAAGTGATTAGGATGCTGAATTACTTCAAAAGGATCAAATTCTTCAAGTGTTTCTTGAAGATTATTATGCTTTTCTAATGGGAGTAAAATTGCAATATTGAAAATATTCAACAAATTCAGGATACTCATCGAAATCTTGTCAAGTCAAGAAAAATCTTGATGATTGCAATCATAATAAAGTGCAATTAGATTTTAATAACATGGAGTATTCTTGAAAGGAATCATTGCATTAGCACAATGTTGATTTATTCCCTTCTTCTACTCAAATTTTTATTTCTCCTAAAGATATATCTAATGAAGCAAAAGAAAATATTTCCCCTCCTTCAAAGAGAGAGAGGAACAGTATTATGGAAAATCATTACATAGATGAAAGTGACCCATGAAAAAGATTAGAAGAGCTTTTGTTTTACAATTTTCTTTCCTTGGGCTTGCATCACCTTGAGGCTCCCTTCATCATTGATCATGTTGCAAAGAAATTAAAACAAATTCAAGGTGGCTCTTGCTTCTCATCTCAAAAATCTACTACTCTAACTCATTTTTCTATCAAGAAAGCTTAGGAAGCTGCCCCTTCAAAGCTTCCCTAAAAGCCATGAAGTTCTTTAGCTGAAACTGTTGAGGCTCCAAAATGACCACGACAGTTCAAAGTTGCAGGTGATTGGTTGGTTTGCATAAATCAGATTTCATTTTTCTCTTTGAAACTAAGATTGCTGTTTCAATCACCTACAAACCTCTTCTTAATCTAGGCTTTATAAGTTATGTCAATACTGATGCTATCAGGAAGGGTAGAGGCACTATTTTGTCCTAGACTTCTAATTTTGATGTTGAGGTCCTTGATCTATCTCCTTACTTCTGTCATTGCAAAGTTCAGGGAAATAACATCATCCCTTCCTATTTTGTTTCTTTCATCTATGGCCCTCCTTGTTTCTCTTTGAAGTTTATGTTGTGGAATTGGATGCTTGCAACATCTCAGACAATAGATGCTCCCTAAGTACTTATTGGTGGCTTTAATGAGGCTTTTTTCTTCACAAGATAAGCTTAGTAATAAGGGGTCTTCAAGTAGCATCTCAACTTTTAAGGAATGCATAGATAGTTGCAATTTGATCAATTTAATCTAACAAGGACCAGCATATAAATGAAGTGACAAGAGATCTGGAGATTACATTGTACTAGAAAAGCTTGATATGGCTTTTTGCAACCTTCCTTAGGTCAATGCTTTCCCATATTTGCATGTTTGTACTTTAACCTCTTGCTGCCTTAAACCATACCCTTATTCTTCTTCCTACTAAAATCAATTTTAGTTAAGCCAGAATAAAGAAATTTGACCCTTACTGGTATAATTTTCCAGAATGCTTTAACAATATTTCCTCATGTTGGCAAAATACTCCTTTAGGTTCCCTTGTTTTAAAGTTCAGTGCAAACAAAGTAGCACTCTTGCTATTTATAACATCCTGAGTTTTATCGGGTTTTAATAGCCTCTTTTTGGTTGATTTTGAGGATAGATTAGTGATTTAGTGTTGATATTGGTGTTCGGGTTGGAATTGAGGTATGTTGGAGGAATAGGTGAACAGACCCCTCTCAGAGTATGTTCGCCGCGGCGAACCGAGAGTTCCAAGGGGGAGTGTCTTTTTGGGAAGGTTTGGCTGTGGCGAAATCAGAGGGATGCCGCGGCAAAGTTGTTCAGGTGAGCGAGGTTTCCCTCTCGGGAAGCTTTCACCGCGGTGAAGTCAGGTATTTAGGCGAGTAATCCCTCTCGGGATTAGTTCGCCGTGGCGAAGTTCTGGGTTCGCTGCGGCAAAAGGGGTCGAATCTATATAGTCGCTAAGGGGTCAAATGTGCAAAAATTAGAAAATCTAAAGGATGAGAGAGAGGCTCTGCTAGGGTTTCGAATTTTTGGCTTGGAGGGGGCATTTTTAAGGATCCATTACCTCAAGTAAGTGATTTTAACCTCTAATCTACTTTCTTACTTGGAATTTCTGAGGATTTATGGTAAAACCCTAGAGTTTTCTATGTTGTTATGGAATTGAGGTTTTTGACCGATTGTTTTGAGTTTAATTGATTGCTTTGGGTTAGTCTAAGTATTTAATCGGTGTAGTTTTCTTGGATTTGAAGAACTTTGAGTTTTTGAAATTAAGGTTTATGGAAATGGGAGGTTTGTGATTGAGGATGATAATGTGGAGGTTGATTTTGAGTTTTGTGATTTGGGTTATGTTAAGGAGGGTTAAATTGGATGTTTAATCGGTGTAGAATGTTGTTAAGACTTCTATTGTTCAAAAGGGATGTTTGGGTGTTGAATTCCTATAGTGGGTCCTTGAGGTTATGAGTTTTAATTGATGTTTGGAAAGGAATTAAGGTTTTAATGGATTTTTATGACCTTAGAGTGTTGCCTTGATGGTTATACCTTTTTTAGTTGGGTAGAGTTGTGGTTGGAGTTAGGAATTTTGTGTCCCCAAGTGTTGTTTTGGCCACATTATTAGTTGAAAGCTAATACATGTTGGTTGTGTGCTTGTGTAGACCGGTTGTGAGCCTTGTTGGTGCACGGGGCCGTGTTGTTGGTTTGTTATTCCTTACTCAGGCGAGAGGTAACCACTTTCCAATCCTTTGTACATGCTTTTATGGTATTGTGAGTGGATTTATGTTTTGTGCTCCGAGTAACAACTGTGTTCAAAGTGTATGTTGTATATTAAAAAGGAAAACCGTCTTGTGGGGTTTCAATTGATATTGAATGAATTTATTACTTGTGAAAGATAGGCCACTGAAAGAAGTTAATTGTGAAATGATTATTTACTCTTTGATTACGGTTTGAGCATGATGCATGAACTGGGAATTGGTGAGAATTTTGATTGTTACTACCATGTGGTAAGGCCTCCATTAATGTATGATGGTTGGCTCTTTACGTCCCCCATAGTGAGGGATAGGCCTTTTGGCTCCTTACGTCCCCCAGAGTGAGGGATAGGCCTTTTATGGCTCCTTACGTCTCCCCTAATGAGGGATAGGCCGGGTTCGGCTCTTGAAAATCCCACAAAGTGAGGGATATGGTTGATGGGATTGCATCATTGCACTTGCATGATTTGTTGTGGCTATCATTTATAATATTACTTGTGAACTGCCCCACTTGACACCTCACGAGCACCTATTTAGTAGTACCTTGAATTGGAAAGGTTGGTTACTAGGACGTTTGTCTCACCCTGTGGTTTACAATGTTTTTAGGTGAAGATTCTAGGCGTGTGCCATCGAGAAGAGATGCAGAAGCTTGAGCTTGGTTAACTTTAGGCCTCTAGCCCTTGTATATGTATGGCTAGTATATATTGCCACATTTAGGACCCCTTTTGAAATATTTTGATTACCCGGCCTTATTGTAAACTGGAGGGAATGTTATCCCCTTATTTTGGTTGGCCGGAGGCCATTTCTAGTGTCTTATGAAACTCTGATTTATTTTGTTGGAAATCATTTGGATGGGCTGATGTGATATCTTTTGTTACCCCGGCCGGAGGCTCGGAGGCCCAGTGGATGTAAATGAACGATTTTAGTTGCATGCAACCGAGTTTGAGTTTGAACTGAGTTTAAATGTTAATTTCAAAACTTATACAAATTTCTTTCTACTATGGTAGTTTGTTGTAACAGCTTTCCTTTTCTACCATAGTAGTGATTTTATGACGAGTTTATAATGTTTTGAGGTAAAGGGTTTTACACTACTCTTATGAGCTAAAGTAAAAGTCAGATAGGAAACCTTTCTCATCATCATATCAAACAAACAAAGGAAAAGGTGGCTTTCTCATCATTTGATATTGCACTTCATTCCCTTCCGTCACTTGATCTCAATCATGCTATCTTTGAAGCTCAACATGAACTGGAATTTTTATATGACTATGAGCTCAGCTATTGGGAACAAAGGGCAAATTTCAAATGGCATGTGCAAGGGGAGCACAATAATAAATACTTTTACTCCTTTTTTAATAGAAGAGCTACAAGAAATCTAGTCAAAAGCATGCAAAAGATGACGATTCACGGACAGATAATCAAATTCAATTATGTGACATGGCATTTTCTCATCTTAGTAATGTATATTGCTCCTTGGATACTAGAAATTCACTTGATATACTATCTAGTTTGGAGAGGATTCCCATTCTACGCTTGCTAAATCTGGTGTTGACTCTCTCAAGACTCCTATTTCTTTGACTGAAGTTAAGGAATATGTTTTTTGCTTGCCTAAAAAGAGGTTCACTAGGTCCTGATGGATATCATGCTGATTTCTTTATTTAGTTAATCAAGATATCTTCAATATGCTCTATGCTTTTTGACTTCGTTTAACAAGATTCATATTGATATGAGGGTATAGGTACGAATAGGCTAGAATCAAGCAACAAAAGGACATATGATCTAAGTATGACCTTAAAAGAACTTGTCTCTTACAACTCTAGCTATAAAGACACTAAAAGGTTAATCAATCCCTTGATACTATTGAATATTCTCACGAGAATACGAGGATACAAGTAAAGCTCACGCAAAAAGAAATAAACTCAATTCTCATTCATCTAAGTCTGAAATTGAAGTACAAAAAAGTAGCCTATACATAGGCAACCATAGAATACTCTAAAATTAGTATCCTAAAACATAAACGCTAGGGATGATTATTTGACTATGGGAGGCACCATTTATTACATAGAAATAAAAAGAAATGGCTTAAACTTTAAGAGCAAGTTTACTATTTGAAAATAGGAAACAATCAAAACATAATCTTCTAAAACAATCATTGATCAAAAGGCCTTATTCAAAGCAAATAAAAAGAAAGAGGAAAACTTTCTAAAAAACAAATTTAAATCATAATTAATGCATAATAACTCCTTTTGATACTTCTTAAAGGTTCTTGGACATCATTTATGCTCATCCTTCAAGGCACCCACTTGTCACATAGTATTTTAAGTGAATTCTCCAATCTGAACTCCACATGAGCCTTGTACATCATCTTGTTGGGCTTCTAGTAATGTGATCACCATTCTTGGATTCTTTTTAGGCTTACTAAAATGTGCTTCTCCTACCAATGGGTGTTGGGTCTAGCAGAAGGGGCTAGTCCCTTACATTTAGTGCCCGACAGTGCCTTGAATAGGATTGCCTCCAACAGGAGGATACCTATGCTTTAGCACCAAAAAAATGTGCTTCTCCAAATAAATGGGCTTTAACTCTTTTAGTTCTTTTATTAGACAATTCAGGGTCTCCTTCATAGCTTTGGTCCTTACTCTTGTCATTGGGCCTCCAATGCCTTGTAATGGATCTTTTGGAATGTTGAACTTCTTTCCATGCATTTGAGCTCCTTGCTCTTCCTTTAAAGCTTGATCTTAATCACACCATGCTCCTCTATCACATATTAATTACTCTTATCCCAAAAACATACAAGCCTCAAAATTTCAAGGATCTACGACCTATTAGCTTTTGTAACACAGCTTATAAAATTATCTCTAAGGTCATAGGCTTAAGGAACCTCTTGAAAAGATGATTGCACCCAATCAAAGTGCCTTTCTAAAAGGCAGGCTGATCTCAGATGACATAATTCTTACAACTGACCTTATGAATCAAATTTACTCTGCTCAGCAAGGTAGGAAGAAACTGGCTACATTGAAAATTGATTTTTCAAAAGCCTTTGATAAATTATCTTGAGAGTTTATTAAGGTTATTATTGTCAGAATGGGTTTCCCAACCAAATTGGTCAACCTAATATAGTAGTGTTTTTCCATAGTGTGCAATATCTTCTACTCTTTAATGGCAATCTCTCTGAGGCCATCTTTCCTTCTAGAGGTATTCAATAGGGAGATCCTTTTTTATTGTATCTCTATATTTTCTTTGCAAATGTTCTATCTTGTTTAATCAGTCATCAGGAATCCCAAGGCCGCTGGAAAGGAATCAAAGTTTGCAACAATGCTCAAGCAATCTCTCATTTGTTGTATACGGACGTTTCCATTCTTTTCTTCTAAGCCTCTCAACAGTTTTGTGTATCAGTTAAACATGCATTGGAATTATACCGTTCTTGGTTTTGGCAAGAATTAAATCTGGTTAAATCTTCATTTATTTTCAGTCCAAATGTCCCACACTTTGCTAAACTCCAAATGTCTCTTTTTTTTGCAAGTTGGATTCTCCGCAAGGCTAGGTCAGTATCTAGGGACTTGGATTGATCCAAGCAGAGATTAGTCTCAAATATACAATCATGTTCTAGAGATGGTTAAAAGGCATACGGCTGCATACGTTTGTTGTCTCAAGCATCTCACTTGCAATTGATTAAATTTGTCCTTTCTTTAGTTGATATTCACATTATGTCTTGTATCCCTCTTCAAAAATGTATATTTGATCGAATTGATTCTCATTGCTTGGATTTTTTCTTGGGGGAATAGGAGGCAAAAAGAAGATTTATCTTCTCACTAAAGGCAAACTCTTCTTACCTATATCGAATAGATATAATTGGGATTTTTTCTTGATCTTACTTCAGTTTTTAATATATTCCTATTAACTTAAATATTTATTTGTTGTCACTGAAAATTTCATTCAAAATATTTATAGTTAAAAATTAAAATTAAATTTAAAGTCTTGGTTTACTTTTCCCTATCATAAACAATTATATAATCTCAAGATAAAAACATATTTGTGCAATTTAAATAAAAAATAATTTACGTCATCCCGGATATAAAGCTTTTTTACTTTATGAGAATGAAAGCAACGCATCTTCTATGAATATTTATTTTTTATTTTTGCACCATATTTTATAGATGTTTGTGTTAAATAAACAAATTTTGTCAATTATTACTTTTTCAATGTCTTTTCTATTAAGACAAAAAGTTATTTATTTATTTAAATTGCACAAGTATTTTTTTTAGATTATATAACTTTTTATGAAATTAGTGAAAAGTTATTTAAGACTTTAAATTAATTTTAACTTTTAACTACACAATATTCTGAACCAAAGTTTTAGTTAAGAAAAATATAGATATATATTTGTTTAAGTTAATGGAAAATATATTAAAAAATTGAAGTATGGGAAAAGAAAAATCCAAATAAAATCTAGTTAAAAACACCTACCTTCAATTTTTTTTAGAGGGGCATTTTGATATTGGCCTAATTAAAAAATTGTTAAAAGTGCACGCTTAAATTTGGATTTCTGTATTTCAATTCGATTTAATTGGAATTCTTTCTAGTTAAATTTGCATTTTCTTTTCTTTCCATTTCATTTTTCGGCTGAGTGTATAATTAAATTTTCATGATCGCTGTGATGGAGAATTTTGAATACTCGTAATGAATATGTTTGTGTAACATTTGTTTGTGATTTAATTATTATTCAGATTGATTTGAAACAATTTTAATTTTTCATCTTTAATATTTATTGTGTTTTTTTAAGGATGTGAAGTTTGGTAAGTGAGAGTTACAAATTCAAACATGATGGATGTGTGACTTATGAAATAAATAAATGAAATAAAAATGGATCCAATTCATTGAACATATTACTATAACTTTTTGAAAATTTCATATTATATCAATATAAAATACTATCAGATAATAAGTATGGTATGCTAATCAAAAGATATAAATAATATAATTGATGTTCTATATATGACTCCATACCTAATTCAATTTGATAGGAACAATGGTATGTATTAAAAATAATACGATGTAATTAAAAATTAATTTTGATTTTTTATTATAAAAACCAGTGTCATTTTAGTTTTATTTTTTAAATTTTGAAGTAGGATGGAATGCATAAAGCTTGTTTAGAGGCATTTTAGTATTTTTAATTTCATATTTTGATATTTGGTCCGTTTACTTTTGAACAACAATGATTTTTTTCCCCGGTTTGCTAAACAACAATGATTTCTGCCAAAGAGTACGAAATACCGATGTGCTGTTAATGATTTTTTCTATTTGATGTGTTTCGTTATTTATCCATCCAACGGATCTATCTTGGACATATTTTTAGATTGTCTGAGTAGTTTTTTGCCTCATGTACAGAACTTCATAGAGTCATAAAACTGAATATTAATATATATTATTACAAAAATATAAAATATATAGCAAAATCATTACAAAAAGTGCATAACCGCGGCAAATTACACACCACATTTGTAAATTTTCACAGTTATTAGGCATGCTCATTTTTTTTGCTAGGCACATATATCCTCATATTAAAAGCAATTGTATTCAAGATATTTTTAGATACTAAAAGTGGGTACTTCTTTTGATAGGGATTTAAATCTTAGTTTGTTATATTGTAAAAGACTAACTTCTACTATTAGATTCAATCTTAAATGGCTAGTTGACATGGATATTTGCAACTTACAGTTCTTAGTGCGTTTAGTTTTCATGCGTTTCACCTTTTTTCGATGCACGAGCATGAATGTCCTGTATATTTTTTGCTTTTCCGAGTAAATGAATAGAATTCACTGTGATGCCTCTAAAAATTTACTTTTCATCCTCTTCATTCATCAAAATTGTCATTTGTGCTCCCCGTTAAAAAAAAAAAAAAAATCTACTTGGTCCCAGAAAAGGAGTAACGATTTTAGCAGTTAATAATACTTATATTATCACTTTTAATACAAATATTGCTTATATTGAGATAATTTCATATTTTATGTTATCAAGAATATATAATTTTTTTTATTGTTTCTCTTTGGTATTTTATTTTAATAAATTTAATTTTATATGTCACATGGAATTAATTAATATCATAACTGTGATTGAGCCTCCATAAACCTTTTTTTTTTTTCCCTCCCGAGAACACGCTTATAGTTTTACACCCAAGGATCCTGAATTCCACACATAATGCTTAGGAATCAAAACTGTCCAATATAAGAGAACGGATTTCATGAGCTTTGCAAGCCGAAGTTATTATGCTGGGAACATGAGAAGGGTCTGCTGGGTTTGTTGTCACTTGACTTGAGTAGGATATTTCTTGGAAGGGAGAATAATGGCCACGCAGCCTGAAGCCCATAAAAAATTGCTACGTATTCTTGTGGGTGGAACCATGTTAATAAAAATAATTAAAAATATTTGAGTGTATATACATTCTCTTTTTAGTAAACTAAATTTGTTTTTTGAATAAGAACTGAAATATCATTACATTAACACAGGAGTTACACTACCAACAGAGCCAAGGCTGAGCTCAGCTAGCAACCTAACACTATTACAAAAGACAAGCCATCCCCCTTCATCAACCACCACCTCTTGTGGAAGAGGTGGTGGTTGATCAAAGGTACAAAAATTTCCTACTAAGTCATGAGCTATTTTGGCTAAGTGATTAGCTATGGTATTCCTGTCTCTAGACACATGTTTAATTACAATCTGCCAATTCCTATGAAAAAGATTTCTAACTTCTTCAACTATGTCCTTAAAAGGGTGATTTTCCTCACACCCTCTCAAAACCAGGTTAACAGCTTCCATGCAGTCTGAATGGATCTCAACTTTCTTGAGCCCCCTATTCTAGCAAAGATACAGCCCGTGAGTCATTGCAATTGTTTCGGCGATTACTATCAGTAACATAGTGAGCTTGCAGCTATACCCATATATCCAGTTTCTATCTATTCCCCATATTGCTCCTTCACATCCACTTCTACCAGAGTGTAGGATAGAAGCATCTACTTGTAGCACTACCCTATCCTTGCTCTGGTCTTCTTCTTCATGCCTCTTTCTCTTGCATCCCATGTAGAAGTCGTAATTTATTAAAAGATATTGATCTAAGCAAGCTCAGAAAAAGCTATTATTTGCATTCCCAAGTTCACTTATGTCTTCATCCTGAAACACTTTCTTGCATCTTGCCACCCAAATGTCCTAGCAGATGTACCCAAACAGCATAGACCAAGTAACTTTTCTGGTATGTTCCTTGCCTATTTCATGAGTAAGGTTCCATTTAATCCACTCTGTTCCTTGTAGGGAGAGAAATTACTCCCACTTTGTATGGCTAACAACTGAAAGCCATCTTTGCCTAGCATTGGAATAGTCTCTCAGGAGGTGCATTTGATCTTCTTCTTGATTGCATCCAAAAGGACATCTACCTGTATCACTCAAGCCTCTCCTTGCTCGTAGTTCTTCTGTATGGATCCTTCCATGTAAGAATAACCACATGAAGGTCTTGATCTTCTCAGGGATGTTCCATTTCCAAACTCTCTTCCAGATGCTATCTACATTATGATGGATACCTGCAAAGAGAAAATGATAAGCAAAGTTAACAGTAAAACAACCATCAGTGGATGGTTTCCAGATGAACTTGTCCTCTCCTCTCTCCTCACAGGGTGGGTGTGCACTCATGATGCGATCTATGATGTGGGGATGGAGCCAGGCCCCCATTTTAACCCTGTCCCATTCTCCTGAATTGTTCACATAATCCTTCACCTTTTCCTTCTTATCAATCACAACCTCATACCCAGGAACAAGATCAATAAGAGGGATATTTAGTTCTAACCAGTTGTCCAACCAGAAAGCTGCATGTTCACCATTTTTTATTCTTACTCCTACTCCTCTAGAAAATTTAGGCCAGATTGAGCAAATGCTTGTCCAAGTTAGAGAGGAGGCCGCCTTCTTATGAACTGACAGCATTTTATCTACTCCACAATTGTATTTCGACCAAAGGACTTTAACTCTAAGGGCTTCTCTGTTGGTGAGAAGATTCCAACATAACTTCATTATGAAGGCTTCATTCTACTTCCAAAGATTTTTGATGCCCAACCCTCCTTCTTCCTTCAACTTCGTTACAAGGTCCCAGGAGAGAAGATGGAGTTTTTTTTCCTCCTCCTTCTCCCCCCATAAGAAACTTCTACTTCTCTTCTCAAGATCAACCACAATTCTTTGAGGCAAAAGCATTGTTTGCATGTGGTAGGTGGGGAGAGCAGATAGTACTGCTTGTATTAAAGTAGCCCTTCCTGCGAGGTTGAGACAGCTTCCCTTCCAACCAACCATTCTCTGATGAACTTTCTCTACTATGGGAGCAAAAGTAACATAAGAGGCTCTTCTATGTACAAGGGGGATCCCTAAATATTTACCCAAGTCACCTGTCAAGCCAACTCCCATCCGTTGGCTTAGTTCCATAGCTCGAGAAAAATGAACATTCTTAGAGAAGCAAACTTTTGTTTTCATCTTATTCATTTTCTGTCTGGACATGTCACAAAATCTCTTAATACAATCAAGCATTATGTCCACCTGAGTAGTTAAAGCTTCCCTAAAGAGAATTAAGTCATCGGCAAAGAAGAGGTGTGATAGCAGCGGGCCTCCTATACTAAGCTGGATTGGTGTCCAATCCCCTTCCTCAATGGCATCTTTGATGATGTGATTCAACTGTTCTATGCAAAGGGTAAAAATGTACGGCAAAACTGTCTAATTCCTCTAGATAGAAGAATAGGACTTGAGGTTTCACCATTCCACAATACTTTGAAAGATGAGTTTTTTATGCAGGCCATAATGAGATCACACAATTTCCTATTAAGGCCAATTTCTTGCAGGGTATTCAAGATGAAGCTCCACTCTAGTCTATCATAAGCTTTCTCTAAATCCACCTTTACAGCTAGCCATCCGCTGTTGCCTTGCTTCGATTTCATAGAATGGATGACTTCCTGTGCTATAATTATATTGTCACTGCTTTGTCTTCTTGAAATAAAATTGCACTGGTGGCTTCCAACAACTTTCCCCATAATGTGTTTCAGCCTGCTGCTAATCACTTTGGTAATGATCTTGTAGCTAACGTTACACAGTGAGATTGGTCTAAAATCTTTCATCATCTCTGGCTTTTCTATTTTAGGAATAAGCACTAAGTTTGTGTCATTTAGCTCGATAACGTTCCAAGGCTCCAAGAAGCAAGCTTTAACCATATCGCAGACCGACTCCCTTATTAGCCCCTAGTACTCTTGGTAGAAGAAAGCTTGTATCCCATCTGGCCCTGGTGCCTTAAAAGCTCCAAGCTCATAGACTGCTCTCCTAATTTCTTTATTAGTGACTCCTGCAGCTAGATTGCAAGTATCTGCTTCATTTAGAGGGGGGAAATTATTTACAGTTTGTAGATGGCCACCGGTTTTTCTCTCACTTTTAAATAGTTCCCCATAATAGTTCACTGCCATGCTTTTTAATCTATCCTGATCAAAGATCCATTCACCTTCAGAATTTTTGAGTCCCTCTATTCTATTCTTCCTTCTTCTGATTAGAGCAGTAGTATGAAAGAACTTGCTATTTCTATCTCCCCATTTCAACCAATTACAGCGAGATTTTTGGTACCACAGCAATTCCTCTTGTGCAAGGACCTTATTATAATCTCTCCATAACTCTCTTTCAACCTAGACTAGATGTTGACCATCTCTTCTTCAGCAGGCCCACTCTACCCCTTCTATTCTATTAAGCAGATTCCTTTTTTTGGTAGAAAGATTCCCTATTTTTTTCTTGTTCCAATCCCCTGCTTCTCTGGCCAAGGACTTAATTTTTTCGCCCAATCCTTCCTTTTCTAGCAATTTCTCACTACTTCATCAAAGCCCTCCTCCAAAGTCCAGCTGCTTGGCATCAAAAAGGCATATTAGGCCTCTTGTTGACCTTTTAGGAGAGCTTTTCAGCAGAATAGGCCTATGATCCGACCCAAATTTATTAAGATGTTACACCACAGTAAAGGGATACAGAGCATGCCATTCCATATTCATAAAGGCCCAGTCAATACGTTCCTTCAGAAGATCTCTCTCCCGGGTGAATCTTTCCCCTATGCACTCCACTTCCAGCAGATAGGTTCTTGAATGCATTCACCAAACTATTTCATAGATCTGAGATTAGGATTTGAGCCACCCTTTTTATCTTCACTAGAGAGATAGGCATTAAAATCGCCAATTACCAACCAGGTTGTTTTCCGTCGGTTGTGTTGATCGGCGCCGGAGCTTGATTACCCAGTGTTTCTTCTCTTGTTGTCTGGCCCTCATTTGATTCATTGATGGAGCATTGCTCTTTATTATGCCCATACATTTCACAACTAAAACAGATAATGTCAAGCCCCTCGTACTCCACTGTATACACTTTTTTTCTGATCACAAATCTGGATTGGAGGTGCCTATTAAGATCTATTTCCACACTAACTCTTGCAAATTTCCCTCTTTCTACAACTAGGTTGTTGTTTTTGCATTGTGCTAGAGTGTTGAGGTCAACCTTTAAAGCTCTACCGATCACATTTCCTAGTTCCAGCAAGAAACTCTCTGTGTAGCAGTGCATCGATAGCGTCGGAATTCTTACCCAGACCGCTAGTTTCTTTACTTTGTTGCAGAATGGGTTGAAATTCAGGCTCTACCTCTGGACAGCTAAATAGAATCCCTGTATAACCCAAGGTCCGTCAAATAAAAGTCTTTTACTTAATTCTTTGTTATCAGTTCAAAAGACGTAATAATAGTTGGGTAGATCAATGAGTTCAAAGCTGTTAGACTTGAGTAGCGCCGAGACTCTATCCCTCATCATATTCAGGTTAGTTCTCTTTCCAAGCAAGGAGATTATTAGAACATCTTTCCAAGGTCTGCATAATTTGTTCAATCATTCATCTAGCATGTTTAACTTCGGAAGCGAGTCAAAAATCTTCTTCTGGTCTTCAGTCAACTAGGGGGCTGTGTCATCCTCCTCTTTCAACCACTCTTTCATTTGCTCCTCCAAATCTAGATTAAAAGCTCGTTTCTCGTGTCCTACTAGCATAGCTTTGTAAGAAATCTGAGTTCTCTGTCCTTCCTTAATAGTTGAGGTCCATATTTCAGGTTGTTGTCCACTTGTCCTCTATTTCGGATTTTCATCCTGTAGGCATTCTTTCATCTCAATATCTGCATTCAGTTTCTTGACATGTCTTCCTAGTAAATCTTCCTCCTTCTTGGATTGTTCCATTCCCACCTCCAGCGTAGCATCCGGGTTGATCCTACATCTATCGTGCACACCCTCTCTCTCACTAGGTTTCTCACTCATCTCACTCCTTCGTAAACTAATTCTCTTCTCAATAAAGGCAACAGTGACCCAAATGGAAATGTGAATGAGCTGAAATACTGAATGCCTTGTGCTGAGGTGAGTTTGCAGGGAAAAAAGAGATGTAAAAAAAACTTGAATTTCATACCCCATGCATTTGCTTAAATTGAGCAAAGCCCAACTTAGTAAAGGACAATTATATCCAATTTTAAAAGAGAAAATCCCCCAAAAAAATGACCACCAAATCAAAAATTATTATAAAAATGTGTTGTCATTTGTTTTTTAAGTATAGTCATTTTCTTCACGAGTATAATAACCAATACTGATTTGAAATTTTAAAATTTAACAATCTTTTTTTGTTTGGGAGATTTTCCTAGTTTAAAACTTTTTCTAAGGTAATTCTACATCTCTACTTGGCAAAATAACCGAAAGGTGCCATGGAAAAATTCCAAGCCAAAGCAGAAAACTTGATCTTATCCTTTAGCTGAGCTATATATAACAAGCATACTTACAAAACTCCTATAGAGTGGAATTGCTACTGAAATGAATAATAGTGAAGGCCAGAGAAGAAATATATCCAAGTATTTTGCATCAAAGAGAACTTATGTACATTTTTGGCTCCCCCCACATAGCATCCTGATTACAAAGCATGCTTCATTATCTGTCAAGAGACTTCAATTCATGAAGCATAGATGATAAGCTAGCAACTATATATCTTGCTTGGGCTTCCGGCTCAATTCAGAGTAATGGCCACCCATGAGTTGCAAAATCTCACCCCACAAATTTTCTGAGGAATCTGTTGAAGCGCCAGAAAGCAAACTTGAGCTACATGCAGCCACATACCAATAATCTGACTCAATCTCCTCTCTCAACTGATCCAGCTGCCATCCTGCATAGCCAACGAAGAATCTGAAATCCTGTGGCTTCAGTAATCCCTTCTTCACGAGCACTGCAGCTTCAACCAAACTGTTTCGAGCTCCAAAGCATAGGCCGGGGATCACCTCTTCAAATCCTGGTAGCTTCAACTTCTCCCCTGTTCTTAACAAAAACATGCTTGCCTCGAGAGGTCCCCCAAAATGCAACGAACAGTCAGAGAAAGTGGTTGCTAAATCAAGATTAGTAGGATTTATGTGTTTAATCTTTTTGTGAAGAGGACGATTGATGATAACTCCGAAAGGCCCTTCTTGTGGGTGCCTAGTTCCAGATCTGAGGAGTAGTACGACAGTTCTTTCAAATGTGCGAATACCATCAAGCTTTTCTGTGGCAACAAGTACACAACCAGTCTCAGGCACTGGAATAGGGTGAGCCCACTTTGGGCCAAGTGGTTTGGAGCTGTGCAATGTCCCGCCTTGATTTTGAGCATCAGATTCTGCTACTTCTTTCTGTTGATCAAGTGAGTGCTTTAAGATATAAGTACCAATTTTTCATTACTTCTTACATGTGCACCAATTCGAAATAGTTGATTCTTCACGAAGAGAGATTAGCAATACAAGAAGTCAGAAAGATAAGCATCTAGCGTAGAAATTTTTAGCTTTTAAGTGGTATAATCAAAGGACAGGCAAAATCAAGTCGTGGCTTTAACCAATTCATTGACCCAAATCGCTGGCATTATGGCAGATCAATCAAAAAGGCATAATCTCGCAACTACCATGCATGTTTCTATGACAGGCACGAAGAATAAGGAAATCACCACAACCTTTGAAGTTTGAAGCATCGAGGCCAAGAAGGACATTACCAGAGAATGTATGAAACACGACTTGAATGCTCTAGTTAGCTACTAAGCTATCCACCATTCAAGCAAAAATGCAATCATGTTATATTCTAATTTCGGAGCATGTATTTTTCAAAAATCAAAATCTTCTTAGCCAAAAAATGGGGAGAATGATGTCTACGTACCATTAAAACAGGCATACGATAGAATGGTCTCACAAAATGTCCCATTTTAATGGTACGTAAATGTCATTCTCCCAAACAAAATGCTACAAGTCATAATTCAGTTGCAACTTCAAGCTACCAAATATATACTATGAATCTTTAGAATCTCTTCTTATTATTGATAATAGTGCAAAGTATGGAGAAATATATAGAAGTAAAACAGATGTGGAAATCCCACATAATCTGCCAGAAATAAAAGACATAATATATCCTAATCCCAAGAAATCAGGGATATAACCTAGAGAAATCAGCAAGCTTAAATGGTGGAGATAAAGGTCACTTTTCCAACACTCCCCCTCAAGCTGGCAAATGGATATCGAGCATTCCCAACTTGCTAACTAATTCATCAAACTGTGCCTTGTCAAGGGGTTTGGTTAGAAGATCAGCTACTTGCTGATGTGATCTTACATAGGTGAGGTTAATAATGCAGTCTTGGATCTTTTCTCTCATGTGCACCCCTAAAGGATATATAACCTACAGAAATCAGCAAACTTGAATGGTGGAAATAACGGTCACTTTTCCAACATATACACATATAAATTAGGAAAGAGATGTGATTATGTCTTCAAGATAGGGTTCCTCCGTGTGTGTGTGTGTTCAGATCTCAGACCAGATTTCTCTCTACTGCATGTTTGAGCCTAGAATATAACACATGTTCTCAAATGTAAATACATTTTCAAAACTCAAAAATCAAAATTGTCCACGTAAAACAGGAGCTAGAGAAGAATAAGAGATGACAGCTAGATATGCTTTCAAGGAACAAATATATTACCAGCTCATCTCTTAATAGCTTTGCTCGGAATTCTCTCCAATCCAAATTAGTACGATCAGATCCCCCAGAATTCATGTCTGATTTGTTGCCATCAGAGGAATTGTTATCTCGAACACCATCTCCTTCAGGGATAGAATGCTCACCATCTCCTGCAATGAATGAAGATTCTACTCATTAGATCCAGTGAAATCATATTAGTTATAAAAAATCAAAGTAATGATTAGGAAAAAGAAAAGAAATTGATATTTTACTGGCCAACCTTAGTTAAAACGCATATCCAACTCCCTACAATCTGCAGTCTTCTTTGAAGACAATATATACAGACAATATATTTGAGAAGTATTGCATAAAATTAGTTCGATTTTTTTGGGACAATTTACCGGTCAGTGTTAATACACCAAAATCAGACAACACACTCGTTCAGCCACTAATCATGTAGTTCCCAATAGTTCAATTCCTAATTCATCTTCCACAACAACTTTAAATCCAGATTACGTGTGAAATACTTAATGAGTACTGACTGATCACCTAACACTCGCACTGCTGTCTTCTAGATGTTTACAACCCTGGGATCTCATTCTAAATCTGAGAAAACAGAGTCTTAGAAGCTCAGTCCTTTTTTCCTCCCCAAGATTCCATGGTGGCTGGCTGCTATCATATGGCATAAAAGAGCTGGTCAATGCTCACTTTGGGTTATTCCCATTTTTATGATAAACACATAACATGCAAGAATTGAAAAGGGAAAAAGTTAGCTTGCTATTTCTAGCCAATGAATGCATACACAAGATCACGGAAATTAGGTATCATTGAAAGCTTGCAAAGAAAATTCATCAACAAAGTGAATAGAATAAGTTTTCTATCCAAGACTGACTTTTATGCGCAAATATTTGAATTTATTTGAATTTCCTTCTTTTGAAAAGTGAAATGTATCTTTTAAACTCCACAAAATAAAATATTTCAGAGTAATATAATGAACCGAGTAGTCCATTGGGCCATGTTTATAAGAGAAGATGGCTCCAGGACACTAGAAAAGACAAGTTCGGCAAGGAGTATAAAAACAAGGGAAACAAGGGAGAAGACTGACAGAGCAGTAATCCAGTTATCAAGGGTTACATGTAACAAACGATGCAGGCAATTGGCAGGATTAGCTAAAAGGAGACTTGAGTTATCAAAAGTCAGGGAAGTGGTCACCTAAAAAGGTGAAGCTAAGATTATTTTCATGTCATGATGGAAAGAAACTGTCATAAAATGCAATTAGTAGGATTTAAACACGATACAGACTTTACATGATATCTTACAATAACTACCATCATAGCATATTCAAAAGCACAAAATAGACCCAGTCTATAATCTTACAAGCATAAAAACCAGATAACTCAACACATAAAAAGTTATCCGAAACTTCAAACACAAATTGGACTTATCGGCTATGTTTCATTTAAGAGGTAGGGCCAAGAATGAAGTCATTTGGTACAGTAAGTTCTTAATGTCAGAAACAGTATCAAAGCAAATTAAGGTATATGCTAAAATTAATGGCACGGCTAGAAAACAACTTATGAGGGCAGGGTCAAATGTTTCTGAAATACATAATTACCTATGATTTTTTTATTAATTTATATTTTTATTCTTAACATTTATTAATAATAACTTCAAATAATTTTATATGATAGAAAAGTCATCAGATAGAAAATGATGCAAAATAATATAAAAATAATACAACACATGATACTAAAAATATATAACTAAAATGTTAATTTTACCAAAGAAATAGTAAAAAAATTACATAAAAAGGTTCAGATTTTTAATAATATAATATAGGAAATTTCCATATTTGTAATCCGGATCATGTTTCAACGACTTAATATAAAATCTTCCTTTGGTTTGAACTCTTTGAAAATCTTACAAAAGGTCACTTGCAATTTGAAGGTTCAATCCCTATGGAAGGATTGAAACCCTTGTTAAATTGAGGAGTTTCAAAATTCCTTAAAAGCATGAATTAATTGTGGTTCTCATTATAAATTATCATGCTAAACAGCTAAACAAGCAGGAAGCAGCAACAGAGAGAAAGAAGTATAAAAGCCCCAGTGAAATTGACCTAAAATCGAATTTTAATGGGGGAAAAAGAAAACAACATATTTTTGTTTTTTTTTTTGGGGGGGGGGGGGGAGACCAATGGATACAATGATATTTAAGAGTCTCGTGTTTGATATGGAAATAGAAAGTTAGCGCAAATAATATAATTGGTATTTTGTACAAATTAGGAAAGGTGAACTTCAGAGATTTGAACCCCCATAATTGTTGGGTGGCAAAAGCACCCGGCAACAGGTCTTATTATAACTAATTTGCATTTCTGATATGTCCTTGTGTTACACTATCTTCTGTATAAGATACTTACTTCTGTATAGCTCAGCTACACTAGCCTGTCTGTATCAATTGCTGACGGTAATGAAGGCCAAAATCAAATGCGCTGGCTGTGACATTGCTTAAAGATAAAGATCATCTTTGGATAAAAATTTTTCAGTCCTAAGGAGGCATCCCCATCACATCTGCCTTTCAGGACTTTTTGATACTCTCTTGTTCCTCATTATCTGATCAAATAGCCCTGGGAAGAGCCGATTTTCAAAAGTAGCCTTCTTTAAAGTCTACATATGAATTCTCAATTTGTATTTATAACCTTTTGTAATATGCTACTATGACATGCATGTTTTGAATCTTATGCACCTAATAAATATTCAACTTGACTAATATTCACTCTCTATATTCTACACTATATTTTCAACCTGAGATGGCATATTTATGGATCCTGAAATTTAAGATAGCCGGATGAACATAATACCAGACGGCTTCTAATTTATAGCAGCATCTAATTGTTCCAAGTTCATGAAACCTGTTGACTATTAAATGGTGAGAAAATTTCTCGAAGTTCATTGATATCAATGGAGTATGAAGCCCAATATGGGGCAAGCATATCCATGGCAGATGGCATAGTAGGACACATATTGAGGTATGGCAGCCTTTTCAAGAAATAACCCAAATGATTAAATACACATTTGATGACGCTACCACACATGAATTACAGAAGTGTCAATCCAGTCCCTCTAGTTTTGATTAAGTAAACGTTATCCATCAGCATTAATAAATAATATAGTTACATGTGATCTCCCATCCCTAATCCAGTTTTCTCCAGTGTTTGAGTAAAATTCGGAATAACCTTACATTATTGTTGTTATTTTTGTTAACAAAAACCATAACTACAACAAAAGGACTGCATTAGCTATAATTACTGAAGGAAAACGTCAACTCAATAGAAACCAATGGAACAAAGCTCAAGCTTTTGGATTGCTATAATTTTCATCTAGAGAAAAAGACAGACGGATAAGCAAAAAGTTCAAGATGATGAACGAAAACATAAACCAATTAGAGGTTAAAGAATTCCACAAGTAACCTGGATCAGAATTCCTCCGGGACTTAAGAGCTTAAGGATGCTTCATTGTATCCCTCAACCTCAAAGCCTCAGTCATAGATCAGGAATTTCGATATGCCTTTTTACCCCTAAAAACAAGAGCCATTGGCTATACATAAGAAAGAATAAGGACTAAGGTGACAGTCTTGTCCCCCTATCATTAACAATATGGCAACTACCATAGTTACGACCACCACAGCCATAGCATCTGCCATGACTTGAGGGCTTCATAGCAAGGACTCAATCAGTCCCTAGATCACCACACCATTTCACCATGGGGGCTACCATCGACACTTATGACATTACAACAAGTTTTGTAAGTTATCAAGGAAGCACAGCACCAAAGAAAAAGAATCCCTTTTACAATGCTGAAGTTGTGAATCAAGTTTAGTCATTACAACGAACAAATCTTAAAACATTGAGATATACCCTTTCAAGGAACCACATAGTCCTTTCTCAAAGACAAAAGAAAGTTCTCTTGCGCCATTGTTCAGACAGTAAGGCAGTTTGTAGAGGATATTGTAGGAAATCGCAACGATTTAGGAGATTTTATAGGCCTTTATTGTATATAGATTAGGAGTTTAAATTTCAAAATTATTTCCTGATTATATTTGCATGATTCTCAGCCTCCCTGATTCATTTACTTTGTATATAATCTCCCCTGTACATTCTGAATTAATCAAGAAAGAATTTGATTTCATACCCTTCTGCCATTGTTCTCTTCATGGTATTAGAGCACTGGGGCAACGTCCCATTCTTCCAACACTGAGATGGAGTCGACCCAACATCCAGAGATGATATCCACCAAATCGAACCCAACAACCAATGGGTCCTTCGCAAATGGTATGTCACGCCTTATTGCTGCTGCTTTTGAAAGCTTGGCAGCGATGTTCGTTCCAGAGAAACTCTCTGGTGAAAACTCCAAAGAATATGCACAGTCAATGGGACTTGCGCTTGATGGTCGGGGCCGACTAAGGCATGTCACCAATGACACGGCGGCTCCTCCTTCATCCAATGTCAAGGCATAGAGGACTTAGAAGTCAAAAGACATGTGATGGTGTCGTCCTGGCTTGTGAATGCAATGGCTCCAACAATTACGAAGAGCTTTATGTTCTTGCCTTCAGCACGTGATATCTAGGAGGTAGTGAAGGAAGCTTATAGTGATAGTCAGAATGCTGCTCAAGTATTTGAAATAAAAGCTAAGATATGGAAATCGAAACAAGATACACATAGCCTTAAGAAGTATTATCTCGAAAAGGTATCTCTGTGGCAGGACTTGATTTAGTTAGTGATGAAAAGTGGCACCATCTAGAGGATGTAGCAAGTAGCAAAAAGAAAGTTGAAGAAGAATGTCTCTTTGAACTGCTTGTAGGACTTGACCCAATGTTTGATGATGTTTGGGGACGAATCCTAAACAATAAGCCCTTGCCATCTGTTCGTGAAGGCTTCACCATCTCGTGAAGAGAAGACTACAGAAGAAAAGTCAAGTTGAAAAGAGACCCAGCACCATGTAGCCATGCAATAGAGGTGTCCACTCTAGCTGTCCGCACCACAGAGCAACGGAATAGAAAGAGTTGTCCTCCTTGCAAACACTGTAAAAAGACCAAGCACACCAAGGATAGGAAACCCAAAAAATATCGAGGACGTAGCTATGTCGTAGAGGCATCGAAGGATGATGAACCTTGTCCTTCCTCGTCTACTCTACAGGAAGATCCGCTAAAAAACATAACAGACATGCTCACTGCTTTACACAACAACCAACAACCTCAAAAACAACCCACTGCTACTATTGTCAAACGAGGTAATTTTTTCAAAGTATCAGCCACAATTAAAAGTATGACTATTGGAAATTGTTGGATAATTGATTTTCGTGCATCTGATCACATGATAGATGATATTTCCTTATTCACCAATTACACACTTGTTCAAGCGCAAATTACTATTAAGACTACTGATGCTTCTGACTCTGTGGTAGCTAGTATTGGGAGCATCAAAGCCTCCTCTACCCTCATTCTTCATTATGTTCTCCATGTGCCAAATTTAAAGTGTAGTTTAATGTCTATCAATCAATTGGCAAAGGATGAACGGTGCCATGTTAATTTCTTCACTACCTGCTTTGTTTTTCAGGATGCGCTCACGAGGATGACGATTCGCACTGCGAAGGTGTTCGATGGACTTTACTACCTGAATGAAAGTGAGAATTTACATGTTAGATCTTGTAATAAGGTGTCTCTCCCTAGGACTAGTGAATTGGAGCTGTGGCACAAAAGGTTAGGACATCCAAATATTAATTATATGTCTCCAATGTTCCCCTCAATTTGCTCAAATAAAGATTGTACTCCTTTTTACTGTGATTCTAGTGAACGCGCCAAACATCATTGAACTTTGTTTTCTAACATCCCTTATCATGCATCAAAGCCTTTCACAACGATACATAGTGATCTATGGGCCCATCATGGGTCACCTATCAGACACATGTGTGAGGTGGCTTTTCCTTCTGAAGGACAAAACTGAAGTTTACCAAACATTCATTGACTTTTATCACATGATTCAAACTCAGTATGAGACAAAAATCTAAACACTACACAGATATAATGGCACCGGAATATATGAACCATGCCCTCTCCACTTTCCTCAAAGATCAAGGCATTATCCATAAAAGCACTTGTCCTTATAGCCCACAACATAATGGGATCGCTGAAAGGAAAAACAAACATATTCTCAAAAGTGCTCGGGCTATTATGCTTGGTATTAACGTTCCCCAATAACATTGGGACGACGCTGTTCTCACAACCATTTTCCTCATCAATCGCATGCCCAGCAAACCCTTGTCTTACCGAACACCCCTCCAAGTCCTTCATGACCACTACAATCTCCCATACCTTAAAAATATATTGCCTTTGAAAGTTTTTGACTGCAACACTTATGTTCACCTTCATTACTCCAACAAACTTGACTCTAAAGTTGTGCGATGCATCTTCCTAGGCTACTCTGCATCCCAAAAAGGATACAAGTGGTATGATCCTGTTACTAAACGCATCTTTGTCACCTGTGATGTCAGTTCCATGAAATTGTTTCCTACTGTTCTGAGTATTCAATTCAGGGGGAGAACTAGAGTGAATTGAATAACAACACCAACACCATCAATAATCCCATGATACTTGAACCTGAACCTGAACCTGAACACAAACCCGAATCCGAGTCTCAGTTGCCTTAGGAAATTCTACTTGACAAACCCATACTTGGGGAACCTGAAAGTGAGGAAGTGCCTAGTAATAATGGAAAATCTATTCCAGGGAGAGACACTACTAAACCTAAGCCTGTAAAGATCTACAATCGAAGACATAAGAAAGATGAGGTTCCTTAGGCATCCAGCATGTGTCAAGAGCCAGAACTAGAGGCAAACCTAAGAAAGAAACAAGGTGTGACTCATGATGAGTAGGTGCCTCATAATGATCAGAGGTCTGACCTTAACTTGCCCATTGTAGTAAGGAAAATGCCTAGAGCAAAGCATCCAATCAAAAGCTTTGTCTCATATAAAGCTCTTTCCTTAAAGTACCATGCTTTTATCTCTCACTTATACAGTGTCAGAGTACCAAACAATATAGATGAAATGCTTGTCATCCCTAAGTGGAGGCAAGTTGTTATGGAAGAGATGGAGGCCTTGAAAAAAAATGGAGCATGGGAAGTAGTGGACCTACCAAAGAGCAAAAAAAACAATTGGTTGTAAGTACATGTTTACCCTAAAATACCTTGCAGATGGTAGCCTTGACAGATATAAGGCAAAACTTGTTGCATAGGGTTTCTCTCAGGTTTATGAGTTGGATTATGCGGAGATTCTTGCACTTGTAGCAAAATTAAATACTATCAGAGTCTTCTTGTCACTGGATACGAATCTAGATTGGTCATTACTCTAACTAGATGTCAAAAATGCATTTCTCAATAGAGACCTGAAAGAGGAAGTACACATGAACCTACCGCCGGATTCTTGGGAAAGAGATCAAATCAAGTCTGTAAACTTAGGAAGTCACTATATGGACTAAAACAGTCCCCCCGTGCATGGTTATTCACTCGAGTCCTAAAAGCGCCATGATATACTCGAGGCCAAAGTGACCACATTCTATTCCTTAAACATCAGCACAGAAAAATCGTAGTTCTGGCTATGTGCATAGATGACATTGTTCTTACAAGTGATAACTTGACGGAAATTGATCAAATCAAGGGAGAATTGGCATGAGAATTCCAAATCAAAGATCTCGAGGAGATGAAATATTTCCTGGGAATGGAGGCTGCCTGGTCGAGAAAGGAAATTTACATTTCACAATTAAACTACATTATGGACCTCCTACAAGAGACAAATATGATAGGGTGCAAGCCGAGTGATACTCCCACAAGAGTTGACAAAATCAGTGATGAAGAAGACTTGGGTAAGAGTATGGACAGAGGAAGGTACCAACACATGGCAGGAAAGCTGGTCTAGCTTGTATTTGCATGATTCTCAGCTTCTCATTATTAGGCCTGATTCATTTACTCTGTATATAATCTCCCCTATACATTCTAAATTAATCAAGGAAGAATTCCATCCCCTTCTATCGTTGTTCTCCTCAAACATGATATTGGAATTTGTGTTCAACTTAAAATTATATCAATACATAATAGATGTAAGAAAAATATAGGGTTAAGGTGCACCCAACACCCCAAACTATTTTTCAAGGTGCACCCAGTGTCCTAAAGTAATTTTTAGTATATCCAGTGTCCCAAACTAATTAAAACGATGCATCCATATCTTAGGCTAACAGAAAAGTTAAGTTTGACCGTTATCTTGCTGGCTTAGCTAAAGGTTGACCAAAAAATCCTACGTGACCGACATGCCGACGTCTGATGTGTATTATTTTGACGTGTTAAGATGCGCCCAGCATCCCAAACTATTTTCCAGGTACACCTAGTGTCCTAAAGTAATTTTTGGTGTATCCAGTATCCCAAACTAGTTAAAACGGTGCGTCCACATCCCAGGCTAACAGAAAAGTCTCGTTTGACCATTACCTTGCTAACTCAGCTAAAAGTTGACCAAAAAATCCTACATGGCGGACACACAAGCGTCTGATATGTATTATTTTGACTGAAAATTTAGTTTATTTCCTCTTCTTCTAACATTTATCTTCTACCAGTTTTTAAACTTAAAAAAATGAAAGACCACCGATCCACCCTCTTAAATGTTGATACATATACCACCCATTCAATCTCATCCTCGTCTTTAACATTCTATCCTATTTCTTCTACCACTCTGATTTGAAGCCGCAACTGCCGTCACAGCACACTTCCGTCTCCGCCTTTGTCAACTCCTCATCCGACTCACATTTGCTTTCCTCCACATAGAACACAGTAAACTTCCCCTTGGTCACTCCGTCGTCCCCCAAGAAAACACCCGCCACCATCGGGCTCATCTTGGGAGTTTTAGTCAAAACAATACACATCAGATGCCTGCATGTCTGCCATATAGGATTTTTCAGTCAACCTTTAGCTGAGTCAACAAGGTAAAGGTCAAACAAGACTTTTCTGTTAGCTTGAGATGTGGACACACTGTTTTAATTAGTTTGGGATACTAGATGTACCAAAAATTACTTTAGGACATTAGGTGCACCTGGAAAAATAATTCAGGGTGCTAGGCGCACCTCAACTCGTCAAAATAATACACATCAGATGCCTGCGTGTCCGCCACGTAGGATTTTTTGGTCAACCTTCAGCTGAGTCAGCAAAGTAACGGTCAAACTTAACTTTTTTGTTAGCCTAAGATATGGATGCACCGTTTTAATTAGTTTGGGACACTAGATGTACCGAAAATTATTTTAAGACACTGGGTACACTTAGAAAAATAGTTCGGTGTGTTGGGCGCACCTTAACCCAAAAATATATTTTCTTTAATAAGCTTATCATAAAGCTTGATCTAAAATGGGAACTGCGAAGAAGGAAATTCTTGGCTGATATGTAAATTTAATATAAAAGAAGTTAATTAGGAGATTAGGGTAAGTAGGAGATATTACAATTAGTAGCTAAGTGCTATAAAAAGGTGGCTTAGGAGGAGGCTTGGAATGATTATGAATAGAGTCACTACCCCCCCCCCCCCAATCTGCATATCTTTCTACTCCCTCAATTTCCCTTATCTCTCTCCCTTCAACACTTTTGTACACACCATTGACTCAAATTCCCACTCAATGTCCGGAATGCATTCCAGGAAAGCTTTGCTTCTAGAATTCTTTCATTTTATTTATTCTCTTCCAACTTCAAATCGTGTTTTCAAGTCTCAACCCAACTATCTAAATGATAAGAGAAAGTGTTGAAACACAGACTTGGCAAATCAGATGTGACTTACAACAAGTCAATTCTGATGGAGGAAAGAAAATCAATATATCAAATTCTGTATAAACTTCCAACTATAGGAGAGAAAACGGTAAAAAGACTTGTGAGCTGCACAGGAAGTATCTATCCCCCTTATCACATAACAATTTATGCCTTGGACCAGCAAGGGCAAGTGTTAAAATATGAAACCTGCTGTAACCAACACTCACTCACACATACAAAACACTAAAAATGTTGTAGCTCAATTGGGGAATGAAGATTTTATTGTAATATTAGTGTACTTCATTTCCATATTCAGCCAACATGTGAAAAATCTAGGCAAGCCTCGTTATTTGGAAACATATCTTGATGAAAGACCCAATTTCCTCTGATGGAAAGATTAAATTTCTCATCTCTTTCACACCGTTTCCCAATGCACTATATATGATGGAGTTCTCTAGCAGCCCATATCGCACCAAGTTTTTTGCTAACTTGGGTTGAATATTTTCTATACAATATGATATTTTTTCATCAAGATCGAATGCAAACGTGATGCACGGTCAGTCACAGCCATTTCTGTCTCTGATATCTTAATAGATTTTCAGTAAACAACGAAACGACTGAAACGATCTTCGGCTAAACAAGTATGAAATATCTCAGAAAATTCTATCCTTCAAAGACAAAGCACTTTTACATACAAGCGGACACACTATAATGCCACACTTATCAATTTCAAGGTCACCAAAAAAACAAAGAGAAAGAGCAATCCAAACACGGAATCAAGTAAATTCAGGATATATGAAAATAAAGCAACCTGAAGACGACGAATTGTCATTTTTTTTCTTCCCCATAGCTTTCACAGAAAATGGCTGACACCCTTTAAAGCATACATTACGCTTCAAAATTTTGATCTTAAAAATTCTCCCATCTTCAACTCTGGAAGAAATTCCTGTCCTTCCCAAAGTCCTGCCAGAAGCGGGTCTCTCGTAAAACGAGTTTCTGACCAAAAGAGGGCTCCGAGTAATGTTCTTGACATGAACAGCACACAGATCCATACCACACCCCTCCCAATTGAGCCTTTTGCTGAAAAGATGATTCCAGAAGATTTTCTTCTGGATTTTGATGTCTGCGGATGACTTTCAATCTCAGCGTTGGAAACGACGACGAAGAAAATAAGAAAAGCTGAAAAGGAGATAAACAAAGGAGGGGCGAAACAGAGGAAGATCAGGAAAGAAGAGAGAAGTGATGGCAGTGAAAGGGACGCTCTAGAAAAGGAGGAGAGTGGGTGCGCGCAAGAATATGCTCTATTTAACCGATTTTGTGCGTTGCCGGTGCATGTTAGCGCGTCACAGTGTTGTAACGTAAACTTGCGCCGGCGGCTGAACTGAAGCACATTGACAGAAGTTTACGGTCGGCTTGGCCTTCTCACCCATGGAAACCCACCGATAAATTCAGGTCATTTCGTTTCTCATTTCCGGGCATTTTATTCGTGGAATCTTAAAAATTGTTTATGTTGTCTCTCTTTTTTTCGTTTTAAAAAATTGTGTCGTCAAATTTTTTTTTTTTTTGTTTTTACATTATAGTAGAAATATTGTATTCCATTTTATTTTGATAAAAGTGTATTCTTAATTCTTTAATTTTATATACTTTTTTTAATATTTGAATTTTGTAAATTACTTTTAACTTTTTTAACTATAAGGTTGTTAAAAAAATGCTGATATTAAAATCTTAAATATTGATAAAAATATTATTAAATATTACTACCTCTGGTCCTAATTATAAGAGCTAGTTGACTAATTTGAGAAGATTAAAAAACAAGTTAACTGAGTTATTTGTAATAAATAAGTGTTGCCTTTTCTAAAATATCCTAACTAATTAAGTGTGTTAGCTAGAACTATCATTATTAAAATGACTATCTTGAAAAAGATGCATAAATACTAAAAACAAAGTGGATTTGAGTCTTATATTTAGGATCAAAATAAAAGTCAAACGAGATTTTATATTAAAGAACGAAGGTAGTAATATATTAAGCTCATTTTTCAAAATAGCAATAATTATTAAAAAAAACCATCATATCATACTAGTGTCAAGGTTTGAAGATGAAAAAGATATGTATTTTATAAAATTAAAAGATCAAACTAAAATTTAATATAAAGTTATAGGATAAAATTACACTTTTAGTCTTTCTTGTTAACTATGCATTTTAAGAAATATTTGCTATCTATTTATTTGTTAGCTCCATGATTATGGACAACTGTGCTTGTGCGATCCGATCACAGGTTTGGTTTTGATATTGTTTCATAAAAATTTCTCTGATCAATTTTGTCCATCATTCATTCCACAATGTTTTCTTGGCCACCTATTAATTCTGCAACGTTTGTTTAGAACTTCGGATAGTTAATGATGTGCTATAAGGCTAGAGTATAGATATTAATAAAGCATATTCATTAAAATTTGAGACTTACCCAGACCATGGAGAGAAAATAAGAAAAAAAAAAAAGAAAACTAACGAAAACTATGAGGAAAGAAATGATTTTTTTTTTGTTTAGATGAGGGGAGAAAAGTGGGGGAAAAAAAAGGTGTAGGACTCATCTCATTATTTTTTCCAACATTTCTCTCTACATATGAAAAAAAAAAATTAGAAGAAAACTCATATTTCACATCTGCCTTCCTTAAATATAGTTCAATAATCTTACATTCTACCTTTGATGCAATTCTTTTTTTAGTTTTATCTATGACTACTTCATAATTCAACAAAATTATCCTATTATACTATGACCAATGACCAAGATTCGAAGCACATGAACTCCATTATTTCACATTCAATAAAATATGAAAATTTTGCACAAATTAATATATTATTTATTTCTTTTTATTATGTTTAATTTAAAAAAAATATCTACTTTTCTATTTTTACCTTGAAAAATAATATTTTTACTAAATCATTTGGTTTTTAAAACATAATCACATTTTTTACTAAAATAATAATATTTTAGTCATTCACGTATTTGCTTATTTTCTTTCTTTCCTATTTTCTTCCCTCCATCTAAATAGGGGGATGATAACATTTTTTTTCTAGTTTTCTTTTTTCTCAATTTTCTTTCCTACCAACTTTTTTTTCCCATTCAAACGACTAAAAAAACAAATCTTTAACATTCAACCATCAATGTATTCATCCTCAATTGTTACTTAATCGTGATTGGCAGGTCTTGCCTACTTTTTCTTACAAGAAGGACCTTCCTTTTACTCACTATTTAGCTAAACTTTTTCATGGTTTGGACAATTCTTTTTGCCTCCGCCATTTTAGGAAGAGGGGGACACTGATGAACGATTGGCTTAATGGCTTGTATGTTCTATTGATTTTGTAACGAATTACAGTTTTTTATTCAAAAAAATATATTCATCATTTTCATGTTCTCAATGTGCTCGATTTATAAATTTATATTGTTTTATGTCTCATGTAATAAGTAGCCGGACCATAGCATGTATATGGAAAAAAATGAATATGAAGTGTTGATGTTAGTTTGAACTATTCAAATTGATTTTGAATCATCCAAATTTAATTTAAATTTTTTATATTTTAAACAATCTTTCATTTTAGTATGTACCAAAATTTAAAATAAAGTAATTTTAGAACTAAAATAATTTTAGAACTAACACTTACAAAAAAAGAGTTGCACTACTGGAAAAAAGCTCATTAACGTCGGTTATACATAGTTTTTAACAGTGGTTAAAAAGGGGTCATGGATGAGGATGATGTAGTTTCAATGAGTTTCTACGATAGTTAGTAAGTAACGTGGAATGACACTTTCTATGATGGTTACAAAACCAACCATCATAGAATAGTACGAAAGAGTACCATTCTACGATGGTTATAACATAACCATTGTGGATTCCTTAGGGGAAAAATAGCGATGATTATATTATCCAGGATAGTTAATGTAATAACTGACATGGAAGTTTTTGTTTTTTTAAAGATTCTATTTATTTAGTTTATAAATCTCCATGCAATTGCAAACTTTTACATGTAGCAATTAAATACCAAACCGGTCCAAAACCAATTCACCAATTCAAATGCTAAATTCTAAGGGCAAGTCCTATACAAAATCAATTCGAAAGTTAAATCCTAAAAGCCTGATCATAAAAGCAAGTCTAAACAAGGTAAAGTTATAAAAGAATAACATAAAATGCAAAACGAATTCACTAGTTGCTTTGTTCAAAGGTGAACAAAATGTTTCTCATTAAATCAATGTTGTCACTTGAGCAAAGTGATTGATTTTAAAAAACTTGAAAATTGAAATAGAATCAAAACATATCATTACTCACCAAAATTTACAATCTCATTGATAAAATCATATGTTGCATATATAATTATCTCATGAAAATTATTAATTGTCTCAATTCTAATTATTTCATACATATAGCAGATTATATATTATCTGTACTCTATACTTCTCGGTTGACACCGGTACTGAAAAATATTTGGTGGCCCAAGATGAAGAGAGATACAATAGAATTTGTGATGAAGTGTGTAACATGCTAGAAAGTCAAGATAGAGCACCAAAAGCCTTCAGAACTACTCCTAAATCTAGATGTTCCTAATGGAAATAGGATAGCATTTTCATAGACTTTATTACTGGTTTGCCAAGGACTCCTACTGGATATGACGCAATGTGAGTGATCATTGATAGATTGACTAAGTCGGCACATTTCTTATCCATCAAAGCCACCTCTTCTTTAAAGCGAGTGATACAGTTTGTTGTATATTGATGAAATAGTTTAACTTCATAGAGTTCTAGATTCCATCATATTTGACCAATATCTATGGTTTACGTCAAACTTTTAAAGGTCATTGCAAAGAGCCATGGGCACTAAGTTAAAATATAGTACCGCTTACCACCTCAGACAAATGAATAGGTTGAGAGGACAATTCAGACTATTGAAGACATGTTAAGAGCTTGCATTGTTGAGTTAAAGAATAGTTAGGATAGTCACCTATCATTAAAAGAATTTCCTTATAACAACAGCTACCATGCTAGCATCCAAATGGCTTCTCATAAAGCCTTATATGGGAGGAAGTATCACTCTCCATATTAATATCCAGGTTTTGATGATGACAAAGAAAGTTAATTATATTTCAAAGATTAAAATTTGATTTCTGAAGTTGAATTTGTAATTATCGGTAAAGCTATCAATAATTCAAATTATCAATGAGTTTATGATAATACTTTAGTTCTCAAAGAAAAGAGACATTTATCAATAAATTTATCAATAACAAGGTTTATTGATAAAGACTTTGATAAATACTCTTAAATTTCAAAGTATTTGTTTTGACCTGTTTAAATTTAAAATCCTTGATTTATCGATAAAGTTATCAACAATCTTCTCTAATGATAATATGTTCGATAAGGTTGTTTTAAAATGTTATCTAAGCTTGTAGACTTCGTGAACTCTTTGTCAATAAGATTTTATAAATCAAGTTTTTTTTCTTTTCAAAAATTATCCTTAAAAAGATTTTCAATAGTAATTATCGATACGTTCATCATCAATAATTAGTTTATCAATAAAGTTATCGATAACTTGCTTTACTTAAACTCTGAAATGGATTTCCTCGTGATATTTCTTGATGAGATTATTGATAAATGTCTTTATCAATAAGATTATTGATAAATGCAAGTGTTTTTGCATTTCTAGAACTTCAACTTTTCAATAAAGTTCACGATAAACGAAATTGATACTTTTAGAGATTTATTGATAATTTTTTCAAGAAAATGGTTTATTGATAAAGAACTTCAAGTTTTTCTCTTATCTAAGTTTCATCTTATAGAATAATTATCAATAAGATTATCAATAATGGTAGTTATCAAATTCCTTATCAATAATCATTCTTCCAATTCTAATGATTGATCTTTGGGATAACTGAGATTTACTTATTCAAAACTTATATATTGCTTCTCATTTACCTATACCTATTACTCTGAGTTACAAATAATATGTTTGAGCAAGATTAATGCATGATCAAATAGTTTAAAGGAAAAATGACATGTTTAAGCTAATTTTGTCAGAAGCATTGAATGCACCTCAACCGTTACAAGCTACCAACGTCTTCAACCATCTTTACAATAATAACATTGCTTCAAGTCTAACGAATAGTTAATGAAGATCACTATAAATAGACGAAGCATTCAATGGAGCAAGAAGAAGAGAATGAACAAATATGTTTTCGAATTTATTGCTCTTAATGCTCTATTTTTATTATGTTCGCCTAGAAAGCTTTAGTGTTCATTTATTACTGTGTAATGGAGAGCTATATTTAAGCTTTCATTACTCATCTGTGAGTTACTCAACATTCTGGAGTGTTAAGAGGGTTGTAACCTTATAGCAAGTAAGGGAGAGCGATTGAGTGTGATCAATTCCTATACTGAGGCACCAAGAGCCTGATTGAAATCTTAGAGGATAGTAAAACTCTTAGAGGTGTTCTAAGGATTAGACATAGGTCAAGTGGTTAAGATCAAAGTAGTATAAATCTGCATTGTGTTTCTTTCTCTATCTTCTTTTTTGGTGATATCTATCACACCTTACTTTTAGACCTTATTTTACCTCAATTAGAACCATTTAGAACCATTTCTTATGGTCTTAAGTTGAAAAAATTTGAACTTTAAAATTTCATAAATTTGGGTTACTATTCATTATAATCCTAATAATAGCCAAACTTTGAAAATCCATAACCAATTCTAAAAAAATTGAAATGATGTGGTTCCAAATTCTATTTAAAGCTCTTAGTGCCATCTTTAAGGGGGGGAAAACTCATTGGCATCCAAAATTCATCAATTGTTCTCAGATTTCATGCAAAGTGGCACTGCTTATATGATCATTTTTTAATTTTTCAGGATTTATGTCGAACTTTAGAATGACATAACTTTTTGTACAAAACTCCAAATTCAATGAAATATCACTTGTTTTAAAGCGAAAAATAAGATCTATAAGCCTAATAAATTTCAGCTCAAGATTCAACCAATTGCATAGAATTTCATTAATCCAACTTCACCCCTAAAAAGTCAACTTTTATCCTCTTAAATTTACCACTCTTGGTTGTTCTTTCCCTTTTCAATCCATGTGACAATTTCAATCACATAGCCCATCTTCACACATGATCACTTGATGATATATTCACATGCATAGTCACTTTGGTCAATATTACAATAATTCCACATAGTCTACATTAATGCACAATAATTCATAATAATTACGTCATTATTTCAACGAGGCACAACAACTAATTGTCTCCCAAAATGATCTCCTTTCCTTTGTCCTTACTTGGTCTAACTCCTAGTTAGTGAAAGTTTAAACATAAAGGAATAAGATTTTATAGAAATCTTAGTAGCAATGAATTATACTATGTAAAAATGTGATATGTGAACATAAAATCAACATCATTATGTAACATTTCATGTGCATATCATTTGCCATGGAAAAAGAGCAATCAATCAAGCCATTAAGTCATTCCTCATACATATTGCCAAGGCATATATTCAACATAAAATTCCATGCATAGCTACATAATTTGCTCAATCACATCATGGCAACATAGATCAAATAACACATACACATTTAAACAAGTAAGAAAGCACTCAAATTATGAATTCAATACTATCTTTTAATCACTTATTCAATTTGGCCTCCTTGGTACAATGGTGCTCCTCTTTGATTTCTTGCAAAATATCTATCAATCCACGCATAAATACATTCCAAGTTACCATCAATTCAAGCATAAACACTAATGCTTGACATTAAACTCAATTAAACCCCTTTTTCTTGATTTTTGACATAATTATTTTCTCTTTGTTTCAATTAATCTCTTGAGCCATTCCATATAATTTTTTTATGTAAAATCCAAATATCAAATCAGATTTAACAAAATCACATTCCTTCCTTTTCATCTTGACTTGGCCGAATAGATAGGGTTAGGATTTCAAAATTTTCATTTTTGATTCCAATGATTTGAAACACTTTTCCTTAGTGTTTCCCTACACAAAAATGCCTTTTAAACTCATTGGAATTATTAAATCACAATGAAACAATCTCTAACCCAGAGAAACCATAGTGACTGAATAGGGTCTATATAAACCCTAACTTTGATTTTCTTCCAAAATTCAATTCCAAAAATGGGAAATAATATTCTAAGGCTCTTCTATGAAGAGAAAAGATAAAAATACCCCTAAGGTAACTTAAAGGCAGGGCGTTTCAAAAGGTTAAGTTAGAAACCTCAAAGAGAGGATTGTATGAAGTTAAGTCCAAGCAGGGATTAAACCGTAAATTCAGAAAGTTATGACCAACAGGGGTAAAAATGGAAGAGTATACAGAGAATTCCAAGAAAATCCCGAAAAATTGGGAAATAATATTTTAAGGCTCTTTTATGAAGAGAAAAGATGAAAATACCCCTAAGGTAACTTAAAGGCAGGGCGTTTCAAAAGGTTAAGTTAGAAACCTCAAAGAGAGGATTGTATGAAGTTAAGTCCAAGCAGGGACTAAACCGTAAATTCAGAAAATTATGACCAACAGGTGTAAAAATGGAAGAGTATACAGAGAATTCCAAGAAAATCTCAAAAAAAATGGAAAATAATATTCTAAGGCTCTTCTATGAAGAAAAAAGATGAAAATACCCCTAAGGTAACTTAAATGGAATTTATGAGGTTATGGCCGGTAAAAAGCATACCGTTTGAGGTAATTATTTGAAATAGCAAGAGACCTCAAAAATGTAAACAAAAAAATGAGGTTAAATGGTTGAAAGGTTGTACTAATTTATAAAATTAGTCCCGCAACCAAAAGGCCAGTGGAATGGCTTTAATAAATTAAAAAGCTGGTTGTACCGATAAAAGGGCATTTTAGTAAATGAATTTTTATGCAAGGCTTAAAAGAAGTGTTATGGCCTAAAAAAATTCATAGATACTCTCTAGAATATAAGAGGATTTATGGAGTAGATAAAAGAATTTTCTGAGCTCCAGAAATCCATAAAAGAAAGCCAGAGAAACGTGGGCCAAGTAAATTCGGAGGAAACTTGAGGATTAAGTTTTGATCCAACGGCTAGGATCTAATCTCCCTTTTCCTCCACCACATTTGTGACACTTGGCATCTTCTAGAATAATGAGGCAAGGATGATGCAAGAAGATGATGCAATGATGATATAAAAGTTAACTTGAAGTTCCAAAATTGCCTTTACCCTTTCTATTAGCCACCAAGGGCATTTTAGTCCACTCAAGCCAAATTTTTTGCTATAAATAGAGCCTCTCCCCCTCCATATTTTTGGCCAACATGAGTTTAAGAGGAGAAACTTTGTCAAAATTTAGAGAGAAAAACGTAGGGGTGAAGGCCAAGAAGAAGGAACAAGATTCAAGCTTCAAGATCAAGGTATGTGATGGTTGTAGCATCTGATTTGATGCCTATTTCGAATAAGTTACTCTTTGTATTTCATTTTGAAATTTGACATGATTAAAATACACTATATGATCTTTAAATCCATGGGTATAACACTTCATTTGGATATGTGTACGATTTATGGTGATTTTTCAAAGTTAGGGTTTGAAATATGGAAATAGTGTTTAGCCTTTGGAAGAATGTCGAATTCCGTACAATTCTGGTACTGTTCAAAGTATAATTGGTTCCTGAAACTATTTTTCCTTTAAATAGAACTTAAGGAGCTTTTAGTGAGACTTAGAACTACTCAATTTTGATTTTTTTAGAATTAATTATGAATTTTCAAAGTTGAGCAAAAGTTCTGGAATTTCTGTGTGAATAGTACCCGCGAAGCAAAATTTTCAGATTTGATCTTCTTGAATCTAAGGCCATCTAAAGTGATCCTAATTGACAAGAAATGGATCTTAAGGATGGGAAAGGATGAGATTTATGTTAGAAAAGCTAGAAAGAAAACCCTAAAACCAAGAGAAAGGGTTGAGGTTCAAGAAAGCTAGTCTTGAACTTTATGTAATCTAGTGGTTCTAATGGACTGTATGATCAATGTGACTATATTTAGGACCTTTGGAACATCCAAGAGGATGTTTGGAGATGTTGACAGAATGCCCACATGGTTGGAAAATCAAGGGAGTCAAAGGAAAAGTAAGAAGAAAGCTTGAGGTGCAAGGTAGTGAACTTACCTATTGTCATTGCTTGATGTTGTATGCTTGTGTGTTGCCGTGTACATGTTATTGAATGTTATTGTGACATGTTTTAGCCACTATAATTATTATTCATGATGAGTAGATTATGTCTCCATGGCCATGCATCAAGAAGTTAGCTTTGAGCATGCTAATATGTCACTAATTAACAAGAGAATAAACAAGTTGTGTGTAGTGCATTCGCATCCATCTAACATGATTAATATGGTATTATTTGCTACTGAGATTCCCTCGAATCTCACCCCTCCCTAACTAGCCATTTAGGTCAATCAATGATGGGCAATAATGGCATGAGAAGCAAGGAGAAGAAAGTGGAGAATTGTTCATGTTAATGAATAGTATTATTATTCAATGTGTAATTCTCCCATTATGTAATTTATGTTATGGATGCCAATGATGCCATCTATTTAATTATAATGCTTATGGCATGTATAGAAATGTATGAGCATGAACGGGAAAGAGTAAGCCCATGTTATGTATGCCAAAGAAATAAAAAAAATTAAAGTAAAGAGATGTTAAGGGATAAAACGTTGGTCTTGGAGCAGTGAGTTTGTGGATCCAGTTTGACCTATCAAACAAATGAGTTAAGTTACGAGATTTGACAAACTCATATTACACATCCCAAGCTTTAAAATGAGAGGTAGATCACCTTAATTGGATGTGTAAACAAGGAGATACGAATTTCTAAAGTTGAGTCACTGAATCTAGAAGTTCTAGATTTTAGGAATTGAACAGTAATATTTATTGATTAAACTGTACAAATTGGGCAGAGATAAGTCTAATTGGATATTTTTCCCTTAAAGAGCATCAATATAGCTTTTGGAAGAATTTTAGAACACCTCAATACAATTTTTATGGAATTAGTTATAAATTTTTGAAGTCAGACCTGTAATCTGGAACTTAAACAGTGAATAGTAACTTGAGTAATTATGTTGAAATTTTAAATCCACGGGCTTGTGTCATGATCTACTTGAACCATAACGCTTACGAATGCGTGCTCTGAGGGATTAAAGGTAGGACGTTTTACTTCTCATGCCATTATTACCCGTTGATGATTAACCTAAATGGTTGGTTAGGGAGGGGGTGAGATTCAGGAGAATCTTAATAGAAAACAATACCACATAATCATGCTAGATGGATGCTAATGCACCACATGCAACTTGCTTGTTCTCTTGTTAGTTAGTGACATATTAGCATGCTTAAAGCTACCTTTTTGATGCATGGCCATAGAAACATAATCTACTCATCATAAATAGCATTTACATTAGCCAATACATGTCACAACAACATTCAAACATCATGTACAGCAACACACAAGCATACAATATCAAGCAATGATAATAGGTAAGTTCACTACCTTGCACCTCAAGCTTTTCTCTTACTTTTCCTTTGACTCCCTTGACATTCCAGTCATGTGGGCATTCGGTCAACATCACCAAACATCCTCCTGATGTTCCAAGGTCCTACACATAGTCATAATGATCATACAATCTATTAGGACCAAGAGATTACATAATGTTCAAAACTAGCTCTCTTGAACCTCAACCCTTTCTCTTTGTTTTAGGGTTTTCTTTCTAACTTTTATAAAATAAATATCATCATTTCTCATCTTTAAGATCCATTTCTTGTCAATTAGGACCACTTTAGATGGCCTTAGATTCAAGAAGATCAAATCTGAAAATTTTGCTTCGTGGGTACTGTTCATGCAGAAATTCTAGAATTTTTTCTCAACTTTGAAAATTCATAATTAATTCTAAAAAAATCAAAACTGAGTGGTTCCAAGTCTCACTAAAATCTCCTTAAGTTCTCTTTAAAGAAAAAATAGTTTCAGGAACCAATTATACACAGAACAGTGCCATAATTGACACTCTTCCAAAGGTTAAACACTGTTTCTAGATTTCAAACCCTAACTTTGAAAAATCACCATAAATCGTACACATATCCAAATAAAGTGTTCTATCCATGGATTTAAAGCTTATAGAGTTTACTTTAATCATGTCAAATTTCAGAATCAGATACAAAGAGTAACTTATTCAAAATAGGCATCAAATCAAATGCTACCACCATCACATACCTTGATCCTGAAGCTTGAATCTTGTTCCTTCTTCTTGGCCTTCATCCCTACGTTTTTTTCTCTAAATTTTGGTAGAGTTTCCCCTCTTAAACTCATGTTGGCTGAAAATATGAAGGGGGAGAGGCTTTATTTATAGCCAAAAATTTGGCTTGAATGGACTAAAATGCCCTTGGCGGCTAAGAGAAAGAGTAAGGGCAATCTTGGGACTTTAAGTTAACTTTTACATCATCATTGCATCATCTTCTTGCATCATCCTTACCTCATTCTTCTAGAAGATGCCAAGTGTCACAAATGTGGTGGAAGAGAAGGGAGATTAGATCCTAACCGTTGGATCAAAACTTAATCCTTAAATTTCCTCATAATTTACTTGGCCCATGTTTCTTTGGCTTTCTTTATGGGCTTCTGGAGCTCAAAAAATTCTTCTGTCTACTCCATAAATTCCCTTTAATTCTAGAGAGTATCTATGAATTTTCTTAGGCCATAACACTTCCTTTAAGCCTTGCATAAAAATTCATTTACTAAAATACCCTTTTATCGGTAGAACCAGCTTTTTAATTTATTAAAGCCATTCCACTGGCCTTTTGGTTGCAGGACTAATTTTATAAATTAGTACAACCTTCCAACCATTTAATCTCATTTTTGTGTACATTTTTGAGGTCTCTTGCTATTTTAAATAATTACCTCGAACCATGTATATTTTACTGGCCATAACATTATAAATTCCATTTAAACTGTCTCAGGGGTATTTTCGTCTTTTCACTTCACAGAAGAGTCTTAGAATATTATTTCCCTTTTTTTGGAATTTTCTTGAAATTCTCGGTATACTCTTCCATTTTTACCCCTGTTGATCATAACTTTCTGAATTTACGGTTTAGTCCCTACTTGGACTTAGCTTCACATAATCCTCTCTGAGGTTTCTAACTTAACCTTTGGCTTGTATCTAGCCTCTTTTCTCTCTCTGGGAATTCGATACTTTACTGGAGCCTTTAACTTTGATTACGCTTTAGCCCCTTAAAACTTTCACTTTGCAGTTTAGTCCCTAAAACTGCTTTAACTTCCTTTCTCATCTTTGGGACTTCTACTCAAAAGGGGTCTGATAGTCTATCCAATTCAGGCTATTTCTAGTACTCCTAGGCCTAAAAGTTTGGATGTTACACTACAGTCCTACTTTAGAAAGAATATAGAAAGGTCCAATGAACTTGGGTGTCAGCTTTCGTGCCTTTAAGGACCTTCCCACTCCTATCCTTGGAGATGCTTTTAAAAAGACATGATCTCCAACTTCAAATTCCAGAGGCTTTTGTCGAACATCGGCTTAACTCTTGTGTCTGCTTTGGGCTGCAAGTACCCTCTATCTGATCATCTTGATTTGCTATGTTGTTTATTCTACTATATCTAGTCCATAAATTCTTCTCTCCCCTAACTCTGTCTAGCATAGTTAGGATCTGCATTTACGGCCGTACAAGGCTTCATACAGAGCCATTTGTATACTGGAATGATAGCTATTATTATATGCAAATTCAGCTAACGGTAGGTACTCATCCCAGTTTCTTTTGAAATCTAATACACATGCTCTCCGCATATATTCTCACGTTTGTATTGTTCGCTCTGTCTGCCCATCTGTCTGTAGATGATAAGCCGTACTGAAACTTAATTTCATGCCCATTACCTATTGCAATGCTCTCCAAAATTTAGAGAGGAATCATGGGTTTCTATCTGACATGATCATTTCTAGTACCCCGTGTAATCTCACAATCTTCTTAATGTATAACCTTGCAAGTTTCTCTGGATGGTATTCCTTTTTCATTGCCAAGAAGTGAGCAGATTTTGTTAGTCGGTCAACTATTACCCAAATTGCATCATATCCTGATGACGTGCGAGGTAATCCCACGATAAAATCCATATAGATATTTCCCCATTTCCATTTGGGAATACTCATAGGTTGTAGAGGTCCTGATGGTCTTTGATGTCCCGTCTTGACTTTCTGAAAAGTGAGGCACTTAGATGCATACTCTATTATATCTTTCTTCATACTAGGCCACCAAAATAATTCTCTAATGTCTCAATACATCTTCATCATGCCTTAATGCATCGTATACTTGCTTTTATGCACCTCTTCCAAAATTTGCTTTTTAATATTAGTCACAAAAGGAATGTATACTCTTCCTTGTTGAGGGTGAACACTCTGCCCTGGGCTTGGGGCTTCGAACTGTCCATATTTTGCTGGTACTCCTTGATAAAGTGTCTTGGCTTTCCACATTTGAAGCACACGTCCTGACCCATCAAGTATGGCTAGTCTCTATGGTTCTTACCACAAATTTCACATTCTTTATCTCAGCAGCTGTTATCAAACCCTCCTTGCCTTGTTCCTTCTCCTCGTCTAGGCCTCCTAAAAAAAATGGGCCTCTTTATCTTCCTATTGTCACCATAGGAAGTTCCTTCCTGACCCAACCTCCCTGTAGGTTTCTCAGCCTTCTAGGTTGTCCTAGCCAAATCATGATGATTTTGGCTACTTTCTGTGATATAGTTGACTTCTACTACCTTGTTAAACACTTTAAGTTGTCGTGGGGCCACCTTCTCTTGCAGCTCGAGTTTTAGCCCCCTAATCATCTTTTTCGTGAACCAACGCTTATCATTCATGTGCTGGAGGTATGTGGAATAATGAGACAGCTTGATATATTTGGCCAAATACTTGTCAAAAGATTCATTTCCTGCTTGCTTTAGGAAAAACTACTCCTTAAATACTTCCCAGTTAACGGTGGTCGCATTAGCCTGAAGGACTAACTCTGTGTTCCTCCACTATCTGTCTGCCTCCCCCCCTCAAGTTTATATATGGCCATCTAGGCCTTCCTCTCCGACAAGCACTCGCGAATCTTAAAAATCTTCTCAAGCCGAGTTATCCAATCCTTGACTACCTGTACATCGAGAGTTCCCTCAAAAGATGGGGGGTGGTACTTGCCAAAGCATACTATCCATTGCTATAGACTATCAGGTTCTATAGCTGCTTGTGCTTGCTCAACAATCCTCGCTTGAGGTTACTGGAGTCGTTGGACTAACTGGGCTGTCTCGGCTATTCCTTGTCTGAGTTGTTGTAGTTGTGCTATTATTGTAGCTATAGCAGCACCCAGATCCTATTCCTGGCGGACTTGTGCAGCTTATATTTCTTGCATAGTCCACTGTTGTTCCTCTAACCTTTTCATTATGTCTGAATAGGGTCAGCAGGTGGTCCAATGGATGCTTCCCTCGTATGAGCTCCACATCTTGTTCTAGCCATTTTACTTTATCTTCTTAATGACAAAAAGAATAGGAACATTATTGATATACAAAAGATACTTTATACATTACTTAGCTATGTACAATAGTTTAGCACAGTTAGCATAACAGTCAGCCAGTCACAACCATTTACACATACAATCATCCAGTTAGGGCACAAAGGGAAAAGGAAATATGGAGACAACAAAAATCTCCAAATCATCCAATAAATGATCAAATGTACATAGATTTGGGCTGTCACAAATCTTCTGGATCTCAATTTGTCACACCCGGGTCCTGGGTAGTGAGTCTATCAATGCTTGTCCCTATAAGGTCTCATCAATGTTCAGGGGATCCTCCTCAACTATTGTCACACCTTACTACTGGATCCACTTAGGGTTTAATCAAAACCATTTTAGACCACACTGGATGGTCATGGGCTTAAAAATCTATGAAAAACGCTGATTTTCAGATTTTTACTGTTCATCGAGTAAAAATCCAGTTTTCTGGCCCAATTTAAAAAATTCATAACTTAATCTAGAAAAATAAAAATGGAGTGGTTCAAAATTATATGAAAAGATATTTTAATGCTTCGTCAAGAAAAAATAATCTTATGAACCAATTCCATTTGAAAAAGTGTCAGGTTTTTGTGAAATTCACCTCTGTCAATTTGGTAAAAATCCTTTTTTCAGATTCTAAACTATAACTTTGAAAAATCATTAAAAATCATGTAGTTGGCCATTTTTAATGTGCTAACTATAGATTTAAAGCTTGGGACGTGAACTTTAAGTATACCAAATTTCATGAAGAAATTCATTTGGTAACTTACTAAAACATGGATCTAATTTGGCATCCTGCTTAGGGATTATAGCACCAACCATAGATACTTATACATAACCTAATACAATTATTAATCCTTGGATTTGCAGCCTCTCTTTTGATGATTCAGTCTCTAAAATGTTAAGTTACATATGGGGGATGAGATTTCAATGAAATCCCAGTAGCAAGATCAATCAATCAAAACATTAATATGCATCAATTACAAGCATTCCAACCTTTTGCTATTAATAGGGAACTACTTTACCTCATACATGTAGCACTTTAACATGCAATAGCCAAGGCACATAAAGCAAGGAATATAGCTACACAATCATCATCATTATCATTTAGTTCAACCACATAAAAGCACATAAAATTGCATAGCAATCAATGCAACACTCAACATTAAGGTCAATTAAATCTTACTACCTTGATCCAGTGCTCTTTGATTTTCTTGTTCTTCTTTCTTGCTTCCTCAAATGCCAAACCCTAGCATGGCAATCCACAAAAAGGGCAGCAAGAATCATCAACCATTCCACATAAAAATCAACAACATAACGCAAGTAACTCCTAAACCCCTTAAAGCTTCCATCTTTGTTCTTGAATTTTTAGAGTTGGTTTTCATAAACTCTAAAAATTCCCTCTTGACTCATTTCTACATAATTTTTCATGTAGATTCCAAATATCTACTTGGATTCAACAAAATAAAATTTCCTTTTTCATTTTTGAACTGACCGAATCATTAGGGCTCATTATCCAAAAATTTCAACTTTGATTCTATGGCTTCCAACACTTGTTCTTTAGGTTTACCCTACACTATTTTTCATTTTGAACACAATGGAAGCCTCAAGAATTTGAGAAACACATCCTAGGGTCCAGTTTTGGTCTTGGCCAAACCATACCTCTTAGAGTTCAACCATGAAAAACTTTTCAAAACAACACTAAACCACTTGCAACCACTAGGATCTATCATGTTTTGAAGTGTTCTAGCAAGATTGAACAATAAAACTTCCTCCCCTATAATATATATGTTTCGGCCAGCATCAAAAGAGAAGGAAAACTATGATTTTCAACCATAAAAATTAAGTAAACAAGTAAGGAATCATCTTAGAACAACTTACCAAGCTTGAATCTTAGTTGGAAGATCAAAGTAGCTTGCTTTTCTCTTGATTTCCCTTCAAGCTCACTCCTTTCTCTCTTGATCTCTCCTTGGCCGAAACATAGATCTGAAAATAGAGGAGGATTACTCATTTAATGTGCACAAAATATTTCACCTACTAACATTAATGAGAAGCCAAGTGTCAAAATCCTATTCCTTCTTGAAATTTCCCTCTTAATCACTTAATTCCAATTGTAATTAATTTCTAAAAGTCAAACTCTCCTCCACTTGAGGCTTGACATTTGGAAAGCTTTAAATCCTCTCCAGTAGGGGCTTGACACATGGTTAAATGTGAACCATTTGAATTGTAAGACTCTAGTCTTGCTTTATCGGTGCACTTTGACTCTGGGTTTAATTTCTTTTCTATAATTATAATGCTCTGGCCTCTGTAATTATTTTCTATCAGATCCATAAATTATTCTCCTCATTTTTATCTTCCCAAATTGACCTATTTGTCTCCAAATTTAATTTCCTAATAATTAAATAAAAAGGAAAACTAATTTCCTTCTCTTTAGTGATTTTTCCACTTTTCAAAGGAACTGGGAAAAATCTTGGATACTTGAGGGTCTTTTTTTAATTCCATAATCTCTTATAATTCCTTGGTATATCATAGAAATTTTCTTAGGATTTTATTCTCCTTCCAATTATTTATTTGGAATTTTCCAAATAAAGGACCTTAAACTAGCTTAAATCGCCCTTAAATTCCTTTGTAATTTCTCTAAGGGTAATTTGGTCATAAAACCAATTTTATAATCCCATATAATTCTCAAGGAACATTGTTCTTATTTTTTCTTAATTTTCTGAGGCTTGGAAATATTTTTCCATAATTATTCTTGACCAATTTTTCTTAATTAGTCAAACTTTTCATAATTGGCTTGGAAAACTATAATAATTATTTTCCACCAAAATTCTTCTATTTCTCCTTATCATTTTTTACCCTTAATTATTTAGGAATATTTCTTATTCCTAAATGCCATATTACTGGATGTGACAACTATCTCGTTGTGCAGCAGTCTAAAGTAATAGAAGTAGTCCAGATAGATAGAGGCATATTGGTTCTAGGATCTATTAATGTACCTCTCCAACTCTATCAACTCCTTGAATATGTCATCGTAACTCTTCAATTCTTTCTTTATCAATAGGGTCTCTTCTTTATTGGTAAATCTTTAGCTTTGATGTTACTTGGACTTGCTATATTTATAGGTATAGCCTTGATTCCTCTAGGACCCGTCTCATCTGGGTTAGGTCTAGGTCCTACTGTACTTTATGCATCATCCTGTAGCTCTATGATCAGATTAGAATTTGCTTCTGAATGAATAACCTCAATTTCACTCAACAGCTGATAATACCCCAGTGGAGGAGTAGGATTATCGGGATCTTTTACCAACGAATGGTACCAATCTGTACGGTTCCCCAGGTATCCTCTGGTTTATGGTACCTCCTAACTCGCCATTCTCACAATAAGCCATTTTTCTTTTCCTACACTTAAAGCACTTCATAATGCACAATCCAACATATACATATATCACAGAATTCAAGTTCAATTCACATGACAACCGATAACATGGTGCAATAAACAATAATCCAGAACCTTTGTTCTGATACTAAAAATGTCAGATTTTACTTTTAGGCTCATTTTACCTCAATTGGAATCATTTAGAGTCATTTCTTATGGCCTTAAATTGGAAAATTTTGAACTTTAAAATTTCATAAATTCGGGTTACTATTTATTATAACCCTAATAGAGGCTAGACTTTGAAAATTCATAACCAATTGTAGAAAAATAAAAACAATGTGATTCTAAGTTCTATTTAAAGCTCTTAGTGCCATCTTTAAGGGGGAAATACTCATTGGCATCCAGAATTCACCAATCGTTCTCAGATTTCATGCAAAGTGGTACTATTCATATGGTTATTTTTCGATTTTTTTGGATTTATGCGCAACTTTGGAAGGGCATAAATTTTTGTAAAAAACTCCAAATTCAATGAAGTACCTTTTTTTTTAAGATAAAAATAAGATCTATAAGCCTACCAAATTTTAGCTCAAGATTCAACCAATTGCACAGAATTTTATTGGTCAAACTTTACCCCTAAAAAGTCAACTTTTATCCTCTTAAATTTACCACTCTTGGTTGTTCTTTCCCTTTTCAATCCATGTGACAATTTCAATCACATAGCCCATATTCACACATGATCACTTGATGATATATTCACATGCATAGTCACTTTGGTCAATATTACAATAATTCCACATAGTTTACATTAATGCGCAATAATTCATAATAATGACATCATTATTTCAAAGAGGAACAACTACTGATTGTCTCCTAAAATGACTCCTTTCCTTTGTCCTTCCTTGGTCCAACTCCTAGTTAGTGAATGTTTAAACATAAAGAAACGAGATTTCATAGAAATCTCAGTAGTAATGAATCACCATTATCATGCCATTCATGCTATGTAAAAATGTGACATGTGAACATAAAATCAACATCATTATGCAACATTTCATGTGCATATCATTTGCAATGGAAAGAGAGTAATCAATCAAGCCATTAAGTCATTCCTCATACATATTGTCAAGGCATATTCAACATATAATTCCATGCATAGCCCCATAATTTTCAGATGCCTCAAATTTTCAAATCAAGTCAAGTGTCCTTCTTCTTGATTTTTCTTTTGATTTTTGGGCTTGAAGGGCTTAACCCTCTTTAATTGTAGGGTCATGTCTTGAATGAAATTTTTGGGCCCTCTTAGCCTAATATGAAGCCCAAAACTGATTTAAAAGAGAGAAGAAGTGTGGCCCAATCGCAATTATCAATTTCTAACCAAAACTCATTATTTTGGTTACCATTTTAAAAAATAATTATGGGCCACCAAAAATTCATTTCTCTCTATCAAAAAACTCTTTTTTAATATAGAAAAGTCAACTGAAAATTTTTAGAATTTATCTCAACTTCTAACTATTTATTTTAAATTTTCTTTGAAATCAAGCTTTAATGATAAGATTTTGATAATAAATATTCTAAAATTAATTCCTGCACTTTCAAGACCTAGAATCAATTTTATAAATTCAAATAAATTTAAATAATTTTTTAAATATTTTTTAGAAATTATTGATGCCTTTATATAATTAAAATAATTATTTTTCTCAATTTTCACTATTTTTCCTGAAAATCTTTTGTTTTTAGGAAATTCTGTAATAAGCTATTTTCACTCTATTTTCACTCCTAGAGCCTCAAATAGGATTCTAAAACTTCTAATTTACCAATTTTCTATTTTTTTGAAAAATTTCTAGAATTTTTTTCAAATTTTCTCATTTTACCCTTCATAGACTGATAATTTCGAAAATATCAATCTGAACCTTTTCTGGATTTTATGTTATTCCTGACTTTTTCAGCCAGTCTACTTTTCCTAGTGGCCCTTGATTTAATTTTTCATCCTCATTATCAGGGTTAAATTTTGCCGGATGTGACAATATCTCTCTAGCTTAAGCTTGTCTCTTTTACTTATTTGTTTGGAGTTTAATTTTTTTTAAATCATCCCATTCACCCACTCTTGGGTATTCATGATGAGTAGATTATGTCTCCATGGCCATGCATCAAGAAGTTAGCCTTGAGCATGCTAATATATCTCTAATTAACAAGAGAATAAACAAGTTGCATGTAGTGCATTAGCATCCATCTGGCATGATTAATATGGTATTGTTTGCTACTGAGATTCTCCCAAATCTCACCCCCTCCCTAACCAACCATTTAGGTCAATCAATGATGGGCAATAATGGCATGAGAAGCAAGGAGAAGAAAGTGGAGAATTATTGATGTTAATAAATGATATTATTATTCAATGTGTAATTCTCCTATTATGTAATTTATGTTATGGATGCCTATGATGCCATGTAATTAATTATAATATTTATGGCATGTATAGAAATGTATGAGCATGAATGGGAAAAAGTAAGCCCATGTTATGTATGCCAAAGAAATAAAAAGAATTAAAGTAAAGAGATGTTAAAGGATAAAACGTAGGTCCTGGAGCAGTGAGTTTGTAGCTCCAGTTTGACCTATCAAACGAATGAGTTAAGTCACAAAATTTGGCAGTCTTAGTACACATCCCAAGTTTAAAATGGGAGGTAGATCACCTTAATTGGATGTGTACACAAGGAGATATGAATTTCCAAAATTGAGCCACAGAAGCTGGAAGATTCAGATTTTTTGAAATGAACAGTAATATTTATTGATTAAACTGTACGAATTGGGCAAGGATAAGTCCAATTGAATATTTTTTCTTAAAGAGCATCAAAATATCTTTTTATAGAATTTTAGAACACCCCAATACAATTTTTATAGAATTAGTTATGAATTTTTGAAGTTGGGCTTGTAATCTGGAAGTTAAACAGTAAATAGTAACCTGAGTAATTACGCTGAAATTTTAAATCCACGGGCTTGTGTCATGATCTGCTTGAACCATAACGCTTACGAATGCGTGCTCTGAGGGGTTAATGGAAGGACATTTCAGGAAACATACCATAGAGGATATGGGGGTAAATCTTGTACATTTGAGGATACAATGTGGTAGGGCTACTAAGTGCACACTGATTTGTCCTTTGGCCTAGTTACTTAGTGTAAGGCATGAACACTGCACTAGTGAATTAGAAGGGGAACTCATGGTCTTTGGTCTTATGCTTCGTGGATTTTGGTTGGTCTGTATCATTTGATCATTGAGTTTGTTTAATTATCAGTCACATGGATGAGAATTTAGCCCATGAGTTCAGTTAGATGATATAAAGTAGGTGCACATAAAGGAGGTGAAGGGATTATCTACTGTGTGTTGTTTAACAAGGTGAAAGTTGTTTAAATGCTGTGAATTTATAGTTGTCCCACTTGACACCTCATGTCACATCTTATTAATTTTAACCTTAAAAATGAGAAATATAAAATAGACCAAGGGTCAAGTAGTGCGATAGACAGATAGACGAAATAATTTTTGAACTAAAACTTGAGCAGGGACCAAACTATCATTTTCAAAATATCCGGTCAAGATAGAACAGATTGGAAAAGTGTACCAGGGATTCTCAAAAATTCTCAAAATATAATGAAAAATAAAATAAAGAGTTTATAACAGTATTTGCAGCCTGTCAAATAAAAATAGCATGAAAATAATTTATTTTGAAATTTTCTTTAATTTCATGAAATTTTGGCTAATGAAGGAAAAATTGGTCAAATTGAATTATTTAAAATATATAGGGATCTCAATAATTCATAAAAAAATTAGAAAAATTATTTAAGAGGTTATTATGAATTTTAAAATTGTTCTTGACATCTAGAGCTAGAAACATTAGCTTCAAAATATTCAAAGTTGAATTATATCAGTAAAAGGCTGATTTTGAAAAAATTTTAATTAAAAAAGTTATAAGGAAAAATAAAATTTGAGAAAATTAAGAGAATCTCTCCTCACTAAAAGGAAGTTATTGGTGTAAGAAAATGAATTTTAAAAGTAGTAGATTTAACAAGATCCAAGAAAAATTCAATCGATATTGTGAGATTATACAATATAATAACCATAAACTTGGTGGGACCAAATTTTTCCTCATTTTTCTAGTTGGTTGGGCACCAAATGAGGAGAGAAAAGACCTAAGTGAAATAATACAATTTATTGAAGGTTAGACTTGGAAGAATAGAATTATGAATAAAAAATAATGATTTTTCCCACATGTATGTTAGGTGTCCCATGAGGTGGCATCTTTATTCAATGAGAGGACACCTAAGGGGGCATATGTGGCAAAATCATAAGGGAGGATCATGCAAGATGAAGCCAAGTGTACAAGGGTTAAAATAGACGGTAATTCAAGTTACCACATTGTAAGAATTTGAGCCAATTTTATATATGCCCTTTCCTCTCTTCCTTAGCCATTCTTTCAACCAACATTAGAGCAAGAGGAGGCATACCATTTTGATCAAGAGAGAAGGAGGAAGGAGGAGAGGAAGAACAAGGCAAAACAAGGTGGATTCAAGTCTTAAATCAAAGTAAAAGCTTGGTTTTCCTTCCTAGCCTATGATACTCTATGGATTGATAGTTTTAAACATGAGTTTGATGGTTGGAAACCCCAGGTATAGTTGCTGTCCAAATAGGTTTGTGATGACATATGAATAATTTATTGTTTATATATTGGTTAGGGGATAGAAAATGGTTAATTGATGGTGGTTAAACCTTATTATTGGAAAGATTTCAACTTGTGCAACCCAGGGACACTTTTTGGAAAGAGCTAGTTTCCCATGATAGGGTTTGATTTTTGTTATTTTGATATTTCCAATGTGTTTAGAAGGTGAATTTGTGTAGGGGTATGTGGAGAACATATGTTTGGAAGTATTGAAATTGAAAATGGAATTTCTGGAACCCTAAGGGTACCTCTCAACCAAGAAGGAGTTGGATTTTGATAAATCTAAGTTCATATATGGATTCTACATGAAAAATCATGTGGAAAAAGCATACGGGAGTTATGCTAAAGAAGATGATACTAAAACCATAAAATAATAGTTAAAAGATTAAGGTTTTAGGGTTAATTGTTTGATGGAATTATGCAATTAATTTGGAATGCCATTGTTATTGTTTGATAGGCATTATCGTTGATCAAGAAAGGGCTCAAGAACAAGGACAAGGAATCAAGTACATCAAGAGGTAGCATAGAACTTACAATTTAATGTTAACTTGCATGGTTTGTTTCTATGTGTTATTCCTTATTTATATGCCATGATATGATAGAGCTAGATATGTAGTATTATGGTTAACTCCTTTCATTTTATGCCTTGGCTATATGCATTGTTGAGTTGATTATGGATATTGCTCCCTTTCCATGGCATGAATGTTGATTGCTATCTTGAGGATAGCATGTGACATGCTTTACGTGTTTAACATTGTAATTGTGATTCTTTACCACTGAGATTTTCATGAAATCTCATCCTCCTTTATGCTCAAATTAACACCATTTAGGAGCTGCAAGTACTGAAGAAAAAGGCAAAGAAGTGGCCTTAGCATCAAAAATGGTTATGATATGTTTTATATGAATTTAAGATCAATGTATTACAATATTGTAATATCTATATCTTTTTTGACTTTGTAACATATGTGAAGAATAGTCTATATGTTGTGAAGTATGGTAGAAGCATGCTATTGGTTGATATGGTATTAATACACAAGAATGACACTTGAAAGGGATAGAAATAAGCTAAAAGGAGCTTAAATTAGAGTTCATGTGATTTTGGGCAAATGGAGGAGTTTGATCATAAAACTCGGCAAATCAATATATATCTCATTTTTAGCTATAAAATGAGTTTTAATTCATTAAAATTGGAGTTTTGTACAAAAATTTATGCTTATTTAAAGTTAGGCATAAATTCTGAAAAATTAGAAAATTGATCATATGAACAGTGTATGTTTCCGTGGAAACTAGGCGCACATGAGATGGATTCATAACCTGAAAGTATTTTTCCTTTAAAGATCTTTCAAAAAGCTTGAAATAGAATTTGGAATCAACTCATTTTGATTTTTTAGATTTAGTTATATTTTTCAAAGTTGGGCCAATTTTAGGGTTATAATGAATAGTAACCTAAGAAAATTAATTTCAACAATTGAATTTTTCCAACTCAAGGACTTAATGAGTGGTTCCAATTGCTTCTATTTGATGTGAAAAAGGGTTATAAGTTAAGGTGTTATACCTCACAAGAATTTACTTGTATGTTTGATAAGTAAGATTATACCTCATAATGGAAGTAACTGTTGCATAAGAATATGGGGGTCATGACTTTTTAACCCAATAACGTTTTGAGCATGCAGATCGATACACCTTGAGATATTGCTAGAATATCTATCAGGTACTTTTATGTTCTTTAGCGTCAAAAGGAAGATATCCTTGTTTTGCTTCGTCAAGGTGAATTTAGCTGGTTGAAACTTGTCGTTTTTATCAAGCTAAGCCTCTCCACGAATTTCCCAGGCTCGTAAATCTTTTCTAGCTGCGAGATGGTCTTTGGACTTTCTAGCTTCATTGAGCAATGTATAGAGCATACTATCACACATATTTTTTTTTCAATGCGCATAACATCCAAACTGTGTTGTAGCAAATTAGATTCCCAATAAGGAAGAATGAAACATATGCTACTTGTCTGCCATTGCATAGGTTGGGCATCAAATGTCCCACGAGACCGTTGTCCCAGTCGTTCGGGATCCACATTCTTGCCAAACTCGACATCAACATCTTCTAACTGCCGTAAAATATCCACACCAAATAAAGTAACAAGAGGATCTCTCTTTTCTTGTTTTCTATCAAAGCAAATCTGTTGCAATCTAAATCTATGCTTGGAATCAAGGAACTGTCGATGTCCTATGAATCACCACTTGTGATTGTGTGGAAGGTGACATGATACAGCGTCAAAATTGCACTCAGGACAAGCTAACCCAGTATGCATGTTCTAGCCAGAAAAAGTTTCTAAACCAGGAAAATCACTTATTATCCACATCAAGGCTGCACGGAGATTGAATAGTCACTTGTCATATGTTAGTGGCAGTCTCACCCAAGAGGGGGGTGAATTGGGTAAGTTATAAAACTTTGCGAAATTAAAACTAAGAACTATCGGAAACAAAGAGTGTGAGTTTAGAAAGATTTCACCATAGAGAGGAAGACACGAGATTTATATTGGTTTGGTCTCAACCACTTGACCTACGTCCAGTCCTCATAACACCTCTGAGTATTTCACTATGTTCTTCCAAGATTGATTGGGCTCTTAGCACCTCAGTATAGTAATTGAGACTCTCAATCACTCCCCCTTACTTCCCGTAAGGTTACAAACCCACTCAAGAGTCCATACTCTTGAGTATCACACAAGACGTGATTAATGAAGAGTAAGTAAACTCTCTTACAGAGTGAATAAATGATAATCACTTTGGCTCGATGTTATGGAAGAACAGAGTATTGAATGCAACAATAAATAATCAACAGAGGGTAGCTCGCATATTCAATCTATTCATTTAATGCTTCTTCGCGCCTTTTATAGTTGAGGTCATTTAGTAACCATTAAACGGAAGAGCTTCTAGCCGTTGAGAGTTTGGTTGTGTGTTTTTCCAGTTGCAACGGTTTTCGCCATTAATGCTTCTGACAAGGTAGGTTATAGGCTATTTGGACAACCGCTGGAGAGCCGTTGGGATTTTCTTCATAATCTGCAAAAATATATTGATTCAATAAGTTTTTCTCTGTAGAGTAAGATCAAAAGTAGAACTAAACAAATGATAAAACGAATACTCATAGTTTACGGTTAGAATCAATCAGTTGTTAAATGTGCTGGATAATAATTGAACGTGCTTGATCGAAGTGATGGTCAATTACTACTTGATCAATCAGGTGATCGATTATTCTGAGTGAAGGCTTTTGAAACGGATAACTAAGATTATCGATCAAGTGATAGATCAATAGTTTATCGATCAAGTGATCGATAAAAGGAGATGGTGACATCATATTAGTATGCATAGAAAAGGAAGATCAAGGTCACTTTTGGTTTTGAAACTTTTTAAATAGTGAATTAAGATATTTATGAAGGCTGAGAAAAGCTCGAATGAAATAGATGATACATTTTGAAAAACATGGAGACTAGTTAAAGTTTAAACCAAAATCGCCTCATGATCGAACAAGTGATCGAACACTTGTTGATCGATCAGGTTATTGATAAACAAAGTGTTATAGAAATAAATTTTGAATCACTAATTTTCGAACACTTTATCTATAAATAGATGATGGATAACCTTATCGATAATCAATAAGCAAAAGTATATTTAGTGAAAACACAGGCTATGTAGGTTGATCGAATAAGTGATCGATAAAAGGCTGATCGATAATGTTACCAATAAAGAGATTTATTCTTGTAAAATAAAAGAATTGGTTTATCGATCATGTTATGTGAAAACAAGGTAAACATAAAGTGTGGTGATTGATAATATTATCGATAATTTGATTATCAATCTGGTGATCGAAGAGCCTCGAACTAGTAATGATGTGCTGATTATTGATCATGCAATCGATAATTTGCTGATCGATCAGGTGATCGATAAGCCACTGAAGTAAATACCTGTACGTAAAGTTATAAGGTAGTGTTCGATCATATTATCGATAAATGGTTGATCGATAATGTGATCGATAAATGGCGACAAAAGCAAAACACAGAATGAGTAAAGCGCATTACCATTTATCTGTCTTCTCATCGATAATCGGTTTATCGATCATGTGATCGATAAATACCTATCAAATTTGTATCTCGATATTCGATCATCCTGATTATCAATCAAGTGATCGATAATTTATTCCAGATTTTCATACACTACTAAGTTAAGAATGATCGATCAATTGATTGATCAACACATTATCTAACACGTTATCGATCAAAGTTTCTGCTGAGTTTACTTAATTGAACAGAGATATTATCTATCAGCTTATCGATAAAACCTTGATCGATCAACATACTGAAACACAAATTACTTACTTTGTTATCATCAAAACCTTAATCCTAACATTCTCTACCTTTTTGATGATGACAAAACATAGGCAAGAAATACTAACCAAATAACATCCGAATCAGTAAAATTAAAATAGCAGAGGTATTTGATAAATCAAAGTGAGAAAAAAAAAATTACTTTACTGAAGGCCTGAACTGTCAGAATACATCAGTAAGCAAAACTCAGAATACGTAACAGTAGAAAAGCATATCAGTAAGAAGCTAAACATCAGGAAAAAAAAGACTCTAAGCATCAAAATCCTTCTCCCCCTTTTTGTCAGCATCAGATGAGGAAGGGGAAGGAGTAGAGACAGTAAGAATGGACAGGGGAATAGGAAGAGGGGGAAGGTGAGAAAGTGGAGAGAATGGTGGAATATGAAGAGAGGGAACCGGCTGGGGAACAGTGATCAGGGCCAAAGTAGGAGAAGGAGTGGGAGAGGTAGGTGGTATTGGTGGTGAAGTAGAAATAGGAGAAGTGGGTATAGGAGAGGTAGAAGGTCTAAACTCATGATGAGAAGGAGATGGTGGATAATGGAGTAAGTCCTCAAAGCTAAAAGTAGTACTGGGGGCAGAGAAGTTGTTGCAGAGAGAGGCTACCATCCCTTTGAGCTCTCGAATGTCTCTGTCAACATAATCAAATCTTTGAGAAACCTCCTTTTTGAAAACTATCATTGCTTGTCGGTGAAGGTCTAGGATTTTGGAAATGCTCTCAAATTTTCTATTTGAGACTTCCCCATATTCTTGAGCAATGACATAAACTCTCTTCTCAAACTCTTGAAGTTCGGCCTAAAACATCTCCCTGAGAGATCTCTCCATGAATGAGGGTCCAAGGGTATGAGAAGGAGTTGTAGTGGATTTGGCCTCATCCTGAGTCCTAGAGGTGCTGACAGCTGGTTGCTTCCCTTTGTCCTTCTGAGGTACCTTTTGTGGGGGTCTAAAAGGTAGAGGGATCTAAAGGGAATTGAAAGACGACGCGCAGCGGAAACTAAATTTAAAAATCCCTTGCCCGGATCTACCGATCGTGTTTAAGTCAAGTAGTAAGAGGCATTACCTTCGGTGTCCGATTTCTTGGTGGCTCGGTGATTCCGTCGTTCAGGATGCCTTTGCTCGCCTCCTTTGTCGTTCGAAGTCGACAACTCCAATCGGCTTCCTCTACCGGTATCCACACGAATAGCCCTCAATCTCGAACGACGTGCTAGCGTCTTTGTCCGTCTAGGGTTTTCAAAAATCCGTCCTCTCTTCTCACTTTTAGCCGTCCCTTATCTACTTAGTGCTTTCACTCTCACTCACTCAAAACCCTAGCTCCCTAATATCAAATATATAGGATGCTATAGGTATTATGAATGATATTTAATTTTGAAATTAATCCTAAATTAATTCCGAAATTAATTCAATATCAAATATTGCATAATCAGATAAGAGAACAATTAAATAAATACGGTTTATATTAAATCCGTCTCACAGATTTAATTCACCTATTTATTTAATTCAAAAATAAAGATATGATGGAATTAATTTACATAGATCTAATTTATCCTTATAAATTAAATCTAACAATTAATTATCTCTTATATTTATATAATATATATATACGAATTTATATATATATATATATACACGTCCACCCTATATTATTCATTGAATCTGGACATATCTTAGATTCAATGAATCTGGACATCATAACTCGTGTTGGGCTATTTTGTGTGCAACCCTGTAGGCCCATATGAAGTTGGCAGTGGGCCATTAACTATAATGACTCACAAGTCGTAAGCGGTCTCTAGCAAGACATCACGACTACCCAAAACATATGAGGATCATTGAACGATGCAACCTTTCATACAACCATATCATGTCCCTTTTGTCACACGACATTTTGGTCATGGATGAGGCATGGAGAACGTCATCCTCCTATTCATGACTGTTACTTTCTCGATCCCTGAGTAGTCTGAGCATAGAAACGGAACTACCTTTCCATTATAGTATGGCCATACATTTCTCAGACTCACTCATCGAGGGGCCCAGTAATGTCTCTCTATGAATGTGAGGGACAAATTCCATCTTGACCATTCACATTCCTCCGCATGAAAAACCACTAAGCCTGAACATAGTCTTTATGATCACTCGGTCAAAAGTGACTTTTGACTAGGTCAAAGCTAAGCGTTTCTCATGTAGGAATCCCTGATGATCTCAGGTCAAAGGGCACAGTGACATGGTTTGTATATGAGAGAAGCTTATGACTTAACCCATGCAGCTCTCTCATAGCGGGTCGGTCCAACACCTTGTACTCTTACATGTGCCTATGACTTTAATTTATATCTCTATATATCTTTAAAGTCATACTGGTCTTATTTCATCTCTGCTCCCACATAGATGACCGACCAGGGATATTTAGGATAAACCATGAGTTATCCAAGGATAGTCATCACAGTAAACATGCAAATAATATGATAACGTAATTAATAAATTCATAAATCAACAATGTTCATAGCACAATTTCCAACAGGATCCTCATCTTGTGCAGTTGTGTAATCTCAAAGGCAGGAACCTTTGTCTTGGACTCTCCAGGCTCAAAAGGGGTAATGTTATTTGCCTGTAGGATGTATGTGGCCAACTGAGGGTAGGGGATTGGTGTAGACTTGGATTTGTTAAGAACAAATCCTTTATCTCATTATAGATCAAAGCCCCTACATTAATCGTTTCTCCACTGATTACCTGAGCTAGTAGCAAATAATCATCTTGAGTTAAGTGTGAAAAGCTCCCTGATTTGTTGATCATACTCCTTGAATAGATATAGTGGATTATTCTATAATAATCACACATCTGTTTAGGTGGGAAATTTAGCTCACCGGGGTAGTCATCACTTTGGATCAAAATCTTATAAGCCTTAATTTCATTCATATCTCCCCCTCTCACCGAATCTTGAGTTCCCAGCAATTCATTAATCTTAGTATCAGTAAGGTGGAAGGTTCTACCTCTAAGTTTGACCCTTAAATAGTCATTTACCAGATTTTCTGCTCATCATATTCTTCTACTGATTCCATATTACAGTAGAACCTTTTAATCACTTCAGGACAAAATTCTCCACCAATTATCAGCCAGTTTGAATAATATTCCAGGGGATCACTCAAGTCCAAATTAATCTGAGTATTTTTCTTTAAACTTTCAGTATCCACAGATACAACAGGACAAAATCTTCGGTTTGCGAAATCTGCATTAAACTTAGCCGAATTCACGTCTTTATCTAGGTTTCCAACTAATAACTCAAAAAAATCAGATGGAATACCTTCAGAGGGAATTTGTCGTGCCATACCTTCACTGGCTCTCTGCTTTTTCTGTCTTGATTGCTTGGCAATGGGAATTCTCAATGCGGTCTCCACAGCTTTCTGAACTGAGGCTCCGTCATCTGACTCGGTTTTTGATTCCTCAGTGACTACTGGTAGCTTGGATTTGGACCGGGGAGATTTTCTTGGAGGAATGGGTTACTTTTCGGTTTGACTTTCTCAGATTTTCAGGACACCTCTTTTCTTGGATGATTCTTCCCTCACTTTCGGTCTATATCGCTTCCTAGTGCCCGAGGGAGTAGTGTCACTCGATTGGACTTGTTTCTCAGAGCTTTCTTCCCTTTCCACATTCTGCTGTTTCACTCACACCATTTTGGAGGTACCGACAGATTTTAGAGAAATTAATCGATTGAAAGAAAGTATTTTGAGTTTGGTGGTAGTCGAAAAGGTGATAGAGATGGATTCGAGTGGATGGGTGACTGGAAATTTAATGGAATAATGATTTTGGACCGTTGCTAGAAATAGGGGAGTAATTTTGATCGAGTTAGGGTTCGATAACTAATGGGGGGTTTTCAAAATTTTAACGTTGTAAAGTTCAAAATTATCGATCATCGGATGATCGATCACGTGTTCGATAAATATGAAGAACACATAAGAATACTGAAGACAATTATCGATCACGTTATCGAACAATAAATTATCGAACATGTTATCGATAAAGTTGGTAGAGGAAATACGTACCTGGTCTTTTTGTAACATTCCATTTTTTTACCTTTATCTTATTATAGGATTTAGGTTATATGGGTGAGATTAATTCATAATACTTAATATTAAAGCTTATTGAATAAATTGTAAATCATAGTTTCTGTGATATACATATAAATTATAAATAAAAAATAAAAATTATATTTAAAAAAATTAATTAAAAAAATATATATATAAAATAAAAAGGCAAGTGGGTGGCACGTGGGCCACCCACTGCCAGCAGGAAGAAGGGGGGCTAAGACCCCATTAGACCTTGGCTTTAAAAAAAAAATTGAATTGAAAATTGGAATGATATGGTGGATCACGTGACCCACTATTATTTCCCCTCCCTTCGTCTGCTTTTCCCCTTCCCTTTCCGCTTCGTTCTTTCCTCTGGTCCGCATCCACGCCGCGCCGCGACAATGAGTGGGTGCGAGAGGTAGTTTGAGTGTGTGAGAAAGGAAGGGCTCTACTTGGGTACATATAAGATATTTAGGTGAGCTATTTTCATCCTACTATTTTTATTTAGCTTTTTCTTTTTATTTCTGTAAGTTTATGGCTGAAAATAAAGTTTATTAGGGCTTGTTAGGTTTTTAATTTTTAAGGTTTCTAACTCATTTTGATGATATTAATGGAGCTTATGGGGTTAGAATAGAAGCCTTATGACTTAGATTTTTAGTTGATGGTTGATTTGAGGCAATGTGAGTTAGGGATTGGTTGGGAAATTGTGATTTGTATTAATGATGATATTAATTTCAAAATTTATCTCTTAGTTGAGTTCACTTGAGGTTATATTGAGGATCCAATGCTTAAACTTTGAGGATTGTTGTTGAAATAGTAATGTTGATGATTCTTGGAGAGACATTAATTAGTGGAAGTTGGGTGTTTGGAGGAAATTGAGGAAAATATTCTAAGTTATTGATTATAATGAGTGGGAAATGATTAATGGAAGAAGGGAATAGGATTTTAATAATGATTGAAGGCATAGTTGATATATGGTTATTTTTCTAAGAGTTAAAGTAAGCACTTTTTGGAGATTTTTAGATGATTTGAAGGAAATATTCTTATTAATGATGTGAATGAGAGAAATAGAGTTGGGAAGTATTAGGAATTGTCACTTGGAGGAATAGATGAATTATTATTTTTCTAAAGATAATTTTTTAAGCAAGCCAATTATGGGGATTTAGTTAATAAACTATTTTAATGCTATATTAATTAGTCTTTTTATTAATATATGTTTATAAACTTATTGTTGTAGAGTGAGCTTGGTTTGGGCTCTTGGGTCTTGAATCCTCCTACTTTTAGTTCTTGTGTCAAGAACTTGAGGTAACCACTTTCTAATTTACCTTGTATGCTTGTTGATGTGACTATAAGCATGTGTTGATATTATAAATGTTCTCAATATGTGTTATGGTGGTTTTTGTATGAAAAGTAATTTATATATCTATATCAAGATTTATGTTTTGATAAATTTATTAGTTAAGTGGGCATGAATTATTTCATCTTATGAATATCTTGTTGATGTTAAACAAACTTGATTATTGAATATGAGAATACTTTATGGATATGAAATTGTGTGGAATTGGATGGTTGGATTGAGCTGTGTTGGTTGTGCTGAAATGTAGTTGTGGGAGGTCTGATTATTTATACCACGTGGTATAGCCGCTACTTGGCACCCAGTGGTTGGCATTAACATTCTTAGGGCCCTCGGTATCACCCTTCCTTTGGCCGGGTCAAGGGTCAGCCCAAGGGACATGACACCTTTCCATATTCCAAGGAAAGGGAACCCATGGTCCGATATGAGCTCTGTAACTTTTGGCCGAGTTACACCTCATTATTGGAGAGCTTGGTGCAGTCTTGTAAAAGAGACGAATCCTGTTATGTGTGAATAGCCCATGGGTTCTGTCAGAGGTTACAAGGAGGTTATAAGGATGGTTGATGAAGTCCTATGCATGCAAGTTACTTTTTGAATTATTATATATTGTTTTCTGTAAAGATGTTTAACTTATATGTTATTTGAAATTGTACTTTGCCCGCTTAGCTATCTTGTAATCACTCCCTGGATACTTGTTGAATTGGAATTGTGGTTACTGGGTCAATTTGACTCACCCCGTGGTTATTTAACATTTTTCAGGCGAGGGTTCAGGTGTTGGTCCCAAGGGGAAGGTGTCCGAGGCTTGAGTTTTCCTTTCCACTCTGTATAGCCTCTATTTTGATATACATGTTTGTGACTGATGTATATTGCCAAACTTTAGGGCCTTTTTGGTTATACTTAGCATAATCATAGCTTTTCCGCTGCATTCTAGACTTGTACTATTGGGCGGAGCCCTTTTTGGTCATATGTGATCGTTATTTTGATTGCAATTGATAATGGGCAGTAGTGGTAGTTATTTTGGTGGACTTCAATGTCCTAGCCCATTTACAATTGGTCTTAATTGTAGTTGAGATTCCAGAGTATTGCTGATGGATTTGATATATACATGGAAAATCAAATGTTGATCCTTTCTGATTTGATTAACTATCTTTACTATTCTAGAACAGTAGCTACTACCTCGTTAAAGATTTGAATTGTTATTGACTATGGTAGATTTCTATTTGATTAGGTTTGTCCTTCCTACCATGGTTAGCCTTTTAAAGCAATTATCGTTTTGAAAATGTTTATTTACCTTGAATTACGAGGGGGGGTTGTTACACTTTTGATCAATCATTTGATCGATAATCTGTTTATCGATTAATGCTTACCAAAGTTTGAATAAAGTGTCGCAAAAGACTTGCCCCTCCTGATCGATGTTCTGATCGATAATCCATTTATCGATCAGCTTATCGATAATCATCATTATGAATCTCTTCTTTTTCTTCACATGCTACATTTATCGATCAGGTGATCGATAAATTACTTCTTTACGGCTTCATGATTATCGATCTCTTGTTCGATCATTCCATACTCTGTTTACCTCTGTTTTTCTTTGACAAAACAGAGCTTCTTGCAAAACAAATTTCTATCCACTCCGATGCTTAAGTTAGTCATTTAATCATTAAAACATTAAATTTAAAGATTCAAATTTGAGACATAATATGAGATTTCTCACAACTCATTGGGATTTACCATTCCCAATTCTCTTCGAAAGAAGTTGAACTTCTGTTGATCTAGAGGCTTCATGAAGATGTCAGCTATTTGATATTCAGTGGGGATGAATTCTACCTTTACATCTTTCTTTTGAACATGATCCTGAATGAAATGATGTCGAACATCGATATGCTTAGTTCAGGCATGATGGATTGGATTCTTGGACAGACTTATCGTACTCGTGTTATCACATAGGATTGGAATCTCTCATAAGTTGATTCCTAGATCCTGTAGTTGTTGCTTTAACCATAGAATCTGAGCACAACAGCTAGCAATGGCCACATATTCTGATTCTGTTGAGGAGATTGCCATAGTATTCTGCTTTTTGCTTGACCACGAGACAAGGTACCCTCCGAAAAATTGACATTGTCTACTGGTGCTTTTTCTGTCTATCTTATATCCTCCATGATCTGCGTCTGAGTATCCCATTAAATATTCTGCTCCCTTCTTTGGATACCAGATTCCCAAATTTTGAGTTCCGATAAGGTATCTGAGAATTCTCTTGATAGCTTCTTCATGTGACTCTTTTGGAGCTGATTGATATCTTGCGCACATTCCCACACTGAATTGAATATCTGGTATACTAATAGTGAGATATAGTAATGAGCGAATCATTCCTCTATATCTGGTCAGATTCACGTCCTTGCCGTTTTCGTTTGCATCTAGCGAGATGGTTGAGCTCATAGGAGTTTTTACACTTTTGGCATTTTCTAATCCATATTTTTTTAGCAACTCCTTCAGATACTTCGTCTGGGATATAAATATGGCATTTTTCTTTTACTTGATTTGTAATCCCAAAAAGAAATTCAGCTCTCCTATCATCGACATTTTGAACTCTCCCTGTATTAACTTAGCAAAATCTTGACAAAGATCTTCCTTAGTAGCTCCGAAAATAATGTCATCCACATAGATTTGAACAACCAAAAGATCTTTCCTACTTCTTTTGATGAAAAGAGTAGCATCTACCTTGTCTCTTTCAAATCCTTTTTCTATCAAAAAATTGCTAAGTCGTTCATACCAAGCTCTAGGAGCTTGTTTTAAACCATATAAAGCCTTTTTCACTTTATAAACGTGATCAGGAAAGTTTGAATCTTCAAAACCAGGAGGTTGTTCGATAAAAAATTCTTCTAAAATATAGCCGTTCAAAAATGCACTTTTAACATCCATTTGATATAATTTGAAATCTTTAATGCAAGCAAAGGCTAAGAGTACTCGTATGGCCTCCAATCTAGCTACTGGAGCATAAGTTTCTTCATAATCAATGCCTTCTTCTTGATTATATCCTCTAGCTACCAATCTGGCTTTATTTTGACGATTTGTGCAGACTCATCAAGCTTATTTTTGAATACCCATTTGGTTCCTATGACCGGATGATCATTAGGTCTGGGTACCAGTTCCTAAACTTGGTTGCTCTCAAATTGGTTAAGCTCTTCCTGTATTGCGACTATCCAGAATTCATTGGATAAGGCCTCGTCAACATTGGTAGGTTCAATATGGGATATGAATGCAGAGAAGCGCACTTCATTGAACACTTGTCTATGGGTTTTGACCCCTTCATTGACTTTACCAATGACTTGTTCCAATAGATGGTCTTGGTTATGTCTCCAAGCCTTAAGCTGCTCTAAATTTTCTTGTGAAGAAGGTTCATTTAAATCATTTTTGTTTTCTGAATATTCTTCTGAAGGTAATTTGTTTGAAGACTTGTTCAAGTCCAGTTTTTGAAAATTTTGAACGATCTTAGCATCATCATCTAGAGGTTTTGCAATCGGTTCGGTTTCAGCAAACACAACATGAATTGATTCTTCAATTGTAAAAGTATTTTTGTTGAAAACCCTATAAGCTTTACTACGATTAGAGTAACCAAGAAATAAACCTTCATCAGCTTTAGGATCAAATTTACCCAGATTCTCTTTGTTGTTGTTGTGAATGTAGCATTTACTCCCGAAGATCCTTAGATAAGCCAGGTTAGGCTTTCTTCCTTTGTATAGCTCATATAGTGTTTTCCCAAGTAGCATTCTAATGTAGGCTCTATTGGAGATTTAGCAAGCCGTGCTCATAGCTTCTGCCCAAAACACTTGTGAAATTCCTTTCTCTTTCAGTATTACCCTTACCATTTCTGTGAGCACTCTGTTTTTCCGTTCAACAATACCGTTTTGTTGGGGAGTTCTTAGTGCTGAAAAATTGTGATCAATTCCATGCTCGTCACAGTAGTTTGCAAATTCATTGTTTTCAAATTCTCCTCTGTGATTAGACCGTCCCTTGGAGCTCTTAGCTTTATATTCAACTCTTCTTTCTTTAATGGCAGATCGTCTTTACTTGTTACTAAGCATTCTTCGGAATCAAAGATCACCTGGTTGTTTTTGTCGGTACTCTAACTAACGCTGAGTAGATTGTGACACAGACCTTCCACGTAGTATACATCTTCAACTTTCATTCCTTTGTTACTTCCTATCTCTTCGATTCCAATAATTCTTCTGGATTGATTGCCACCGAAACTTACTTTGCCTCTGTCTTTTGGTTTGAGTGATGTAAACTTCTCATATCACTCGTCATGTGTCTGGAACATCCACTATCGATGTACCATTTGTTCGTTCTGGATGTTTTGAGGCATACCTACAAAAACACAATCATGTTTTAGGTACCCATACCTTCTTGGGTCCTTTTTGGTTAGTATGAGTTGTCCTAGGCACATAAGTACATTTGGGTACCCATTTTAATATCCCGTAAATTCCTTTCTTCTTGTGATAACAAGAAGAGGTTGTATGACCTTTACAGTTGCAATAAGAGCAAAGTGCAAACGGATTAGAGGAATGAATGGTATTTCTAAAGAATGTAAGATACGATCGACCACTACTCTTCTTCTTTCCCTTCGTTTTGTCCTGAACAGGATCATATCCTATTTCAGTTTTATCCATCGAACACCATTGAGCTCCCAAAATCACTTTGAGCATTTCACTACCCTTAGTGAATTTTTCTAAGGTTTTTGTGAAATCCTCGGCCTTCTTTTTGTTCTTTTCACATTCCATGCATACTGGAGGCAGGACTACATTGTCTTCAGGCTTCGTTTGCTGTTCTTCCAGGAACTTTATTCTTTTCTTGGAGCTTACCAAGTCCTTTACAATTCTTACTAATTCTAAATGTAATGCATTATATTCAGACTGTAATTCATCATAAGAGGGTTCAGAAGTGATTACCTCATTTGTCTCTGATTCTTCGTCTTCCTGGGCCATGAGACAGATGTTGGTGGTTTCTTCATCATCACTTTCTTCTTCTTCTTCTTCTAAAGAATTGTCGCCCTAGATTGATGTGACAAAGGCTTTCTTTTTTCTAAATCTTTCTTTCTTCTTTTCTTTGTCCTTCATCTTGGATAGTTGGGGACACTCTGCTTTGATGTGTCCTGGTTTCATGCATTCAAAGCAGATGATCAGTTCTTTTGACTCATTTTGAGATGTTGAGATTCTGTGTTTTGACTGGAACTTCCTTCCAGCTATGCTCTTGTAGAATTTCTTGAATCTTCTGATGATAAGACCCATTTCATCATCCTCCAGGTCTTCTTCGTTGTCATCTTCGCTCTCTTGAGTTTTAAGAGCGATACTTTTGTGATTTTTCTCATTCATCTCCTTTTTGCATCTTTGCTTGCTCTCATATTCTGCAAGGCTTCCAAAAGCGCTGCAACAGAGCCAATTGATTCTCCCTTTGTTTCTTCAATTGCTATTACCTTCGGCTCCCATTCTTTTGTGAGACCACTTAAAATTTTTCTCGCTTGGTTCTCCTGGCTATACTTCTTTCCGAGTGCCGTGAGATGATTTATGAGATGCGAGAATCTGACTTCTATGTCTCGGACATTCTCTCCATCCTTCATTCTAAATAGCTCGAATTCTATGGTGAGAGTGTTGATTTTACTCTATTTTACACCGATGGTCCCTTTGTGAGCTATCTCCAGTGCTTCCCACATTTCTTTCATGGTTTCTAGGCTGGAAACTTAGAAGTATTCTCGTTGGCTCAGTGCACAAGTAAGTATGTTGATGGCTTTGTCGTTTAGGGTCACCAACTTTCTGTGTTCTTCATCGAACTCACTAGGACTCTTGCGTACTTGCTATCCGTCTACGGTTTTCATAGGGACGTAGTTACCATGCTCTATCACATCCCATAATCCATACTCAGTCGCCTTGATGAAGATTTTCATCCTCATCTTCCAGAAGGTATAGTGTTCACCATTGAAGCCTGGCGGTTTGGACGTTGAAGGCCCCTCAGGTAGCACACTGTCTCTAAATCCTGCCATGGGATCTCTCTTCGGACTGTTAAGTCTTTACTGAAGAGACCTGCTCTGATATCAAATGTTAGTGGCAGTCTCACCCAAGAGGGGGGTGAATTAGGTGAGTTATAAAACTTTGCAAAACTAAAACTAAGAACTATCAGAAACAAAGAGTGTGAGTTTAGAAAGATTTCACCGTAGAGAGGAAGACACGAGATTTATACTGGTACGGTCTCAACCACTTGACCTACGTCCAGCCCTTAGAACACCTCTAAGTATTTCACGATGTTCTAAGATTGATCTGGCTCTTGGCACCTTAGTACAGTAATTGAGACTCTCAATCACTCCCTCTTACTTCCCGTAAGGTTACAAACCCACTCAAGAGTCCACACTCTTGAGTATCACACAAGACGTGATTAATGAAGAGTAAGTAAACTCTCTTACAGAGTGAATAAATGATAATCACTAACGCTTGATGTTATGGAAGAACAGAGTATTGAATGCAACAGTAAATAATCAACAGAGGGTAGCTCGTGTATTCAATCTGTTCATTTAATGCTTCTTCGCGCCTTTTATAGTTGAGGTCATTTAGTAACTGTTAGATGGAAGAGCTTCTAGCCGTTGAGAGTTGAAAGAGAGCCTTTGTTATCGTTCGCCTTGGGGTTCTCAATCAAAATTTTATCCAAGCTATGCAGTATAGTGCAAACTCGGGTCGTTTCACTTTTGGGAGCCTTTATTAATTACCTAAGCTAGACTAAATGCCATGCAATGCAATGAAATGGGGTTTTGGGTGTTTTTAAGACTTAAATGAATGGTGCCTAAACTAAATGCAATGAAAACAAACCTAAGATACTATATTTTTGGTGTTTTAAGATAATAATGATGGAATGGAAATGAATGATAGGAAATCTCTTGAAAATGGCTTTGATGGCAATCATAGTTCACTTAAAATATTGGGAGTTTCACAAATCATTAGGTTTTCTTAATAACAACCTCAATAACTCATTGAGTCCAAAGCTTACATTAATGAACTCATTAATGAAAACTTTGTTAAGCTTCCCTAATGTGTAATTTTGGAATGATCATGCAATTGGCTTAATGAAACACACAATCAACTCAGTACCCAAACACAACTATGCACGATAAGAGAGAATCATGAGAGTTACAATAAGCATATATGCAACTACATATATTTAAGCACAAAGTTCAACGTCAATCAATCCAAATTACAAATGTAATCATTAACCAATAATTACAGTATCAGTCCCAAGTTCCTAACTAAGAAATTACAACTCCTAGACCTAGAAAGCCATAAATCATAGCTAAAAATTGCAAACTGAAACTAAACTCCCCTTTGAAGTCTAAAAACTCATGCCACACCATCATTCTTCAAGAGTTGATAAACCCTAGCCCTCCATAGCTTCAAGAAAAGCTCCAACTGAAGTGAATCCGTCAGCCATGATAGCTGGGAGTAGAAGGAAATGAGATGGAGTGAAGGAAAGATGAAGGAAATGGATGGGGAAGAAGATGGAGGTGGAGAGGCAAGAGGATGGGAGAATAGAGGTGTTGTAGGAGATGGAATGGAGTGTCTGGTCGAAAATAGGGTTTCTAAGGGTTTTTGGGGTCCATCTGGGTCGGATCATATGATTAGAAGCTCCATTTTCGCGTTCTGATCCGGATCTGGCGTTGCTGATACGAAGAGTTCGCCACGGCAAAGGAAATCCTTCGCCGTGGCGAAGCATGCCCGAGAGGAGCTCCGCCTAATCTTGTGATTTCGCCGCGGTGAAGCTGTAAGTTGGCCGCGGCGAACTCTGCCCGAGAGATTACTAGTGAGATTTCAATTTGGCGCCGCGGCGAAGAGAATCTTCGCCGCGGCGAACTCTATTAGTGCTGATACTCTGATCTTGTGTTGTGTCATCCTGTCACACCTTACTATAATATTGACTTAGGTTCCTTTTCAAAATCATTTTTGACCACATTGTATGGTCTTGGGCTCATGTTTTACCATAAAAACGCTAATTTTCGGATTTTTACTGTTCATCGGGTAAAAATCCAGTTTTTCTGGCCCAACTTCAAAAATTCATAACTTATTCTACAAAAATCCAATTGGGGTGATTCAAAATTCTACTTAAAGCTCTTTAAGTCCTATTTCAAGGAAAAATACTCTCATTGTCTAATTATTTATGAGAAAGCGTCAGGTTTTTAAGAAAACAACACTATGCATTTGCCAAAACCCTGATGTCCAGATTCTGACCATTAACTTTGAAAAATCATTATAAATTGTATAATGGGCCATTCTTAATGTATTAGCTATCAATTTAAAGCTCAGGATGTCATCTTTCATCATGCCAAATTTCACGATTTAACACGTTTGGGAACATAACCAAAAAGTCATGTGAACCGGTCAGGGTCAGTGTGCTTCCAGCACTGTTAGTTTAATATTTACATAACCAAAATAAGCTCACGAATTTTGTGGCTAAACTCCACAAATCAACCTTCAATCTGCAGCTTCCCTTTTGAAGATTTAGGCCCTAAAATGTTACATGATTCTTGGGGGATGAGATTTTTCGAAATCCCAGTAGTAAATTAACCAACTATATCACCAAGCAAGCATCATTATTATGCATGATCACATTAGCTACTATGGATGAACTAACATGCTTATCATTTGGCAAACTCAATCATGCAAAGGCTAAAGCAAGATACTATAAAGAGCAGCCACATAACAATCAAGAGAGCTCAATCACAATAATAGCAATTAACCATACAATAATCAACAATGCTAGTTAGTGGTAGTAGCTAGGTTTAACTTACTACCTTGCTTCAAAAGTCTTAGCCTTTCTTCCTTCTCCTCTTTCCCTTGGCAAATATCAAATCCTAACCATGTGATTCAACAAAAATGGCAGCAAGAATCATTATCTAACCATGAAAAAGCAAGAACATACATCAAAATGATTCTTGAACCATAAAGTTCCCTCCTTTGTTCACTAGTTTTAGATTTGGTTCTCTTTAACCCTAAAAATCACTCCTTGACTTGTTTCTACATGGATTTTCATGTAGATTCCAAAAATAGGCTTATATTTGTGAAAATAAAACTGATTCTTTCAGCCACAAACTGACCAAACCACTAGAGGTTTTGACCCAAAATTTTCAGCTTTGCTTTTAGGCTTCCAACACTTGTTTCTTTTAGTCTACCCTACACCATTCCTCATTTTAAGCATCATGGAAGCCTTAAAACAATGAAAAGCTCATCCTAGGGTCCAGTTCTTCACTTGGCCGAAAATAACTCTCACAACAACAACCATGAAAAATGCTTTAAAATCACTTAAACTCACTTGCCAATACTAGGATCTAGCTTGTGTTGTTGTGTCTTAGCAAGTGTTATGATCAAAAATTCTTTCCCCTTTTTATTAATCAGTTTGGTCCACATTAAGAGAGGGAAGAGACAGATTTTAAACCATAAAAATTAAAGAAACCAAAGCAAGAACACTTCTAGGACCAAGATCTAACCTTGAAACCTTGCTAGGATGATCAAAAGTGCTCCCTTTCTCCTTGTTTCCTCTCAAACTCTCTCTTTTTCTCTATTTTTCTCCCTTGCACGAAATGAACATCTGAAAATGGGGAGAGAAGAGTTTGATTAAGGCTTCAAAATATCCCAACCACCTTCTTTAATGATAGTCCAAGTGTCATTACCCTACTAAGTCTTGATTCCTCTCTCTTAATTAACATAATTCCAAATGAAATTATTTACTAAAGTCAAAATCCTCTCCATTCATGGAATGACACTTGGCTAATTCAAATCTTCTCCTTCAAGAGCTTGACACATGGCTCAATAGGATCCCTTGGATTTGCAAGACACCAATCTTGCTTTATCGGTATACTTTAGGCTCTGAGTTTAACTTCTTTTTTATAATTACAATAACTTAGTCTCTGTAATTATTTTCTATCAGATCCTTAATTTATTCTCCTCATTATTGTCTTCCCAAATTAATTTCCTAATATTTAAATAAAAAGGAAAATTAATTTCCTAATATTTAAATAAAAAGGAAAATTAATTTCCTTCTCTTTAGGGATTTTTCCACTTTTCACATTTATTTGGAAAAATCTTGGACACTTGAGGGTTTCCATTTAATTCCATAATTCCTTATAATTCCTTGGGATCTCATAGGAATTTTATTCCTCTTAAAATATTTATTTGGAATTTTCCAAATAAAATCCCTCAATTAGCCTAAATCACCCTTAAATTCTCTTATAATTTCTCTAAGGGTAATTTGGTCATAAAACCAACTTTATAATTTCATATAACTCTCAAAGGATATTATCCCTATTTTTCCTTAATTTTCCATGGCTCGAAAATATTTTTCCTTATTTACATTTGACCAATTTTCTTTAATTAGTCAATTTCCTATAATTGGCTTGGAAAATTACTGTAATTATTTTCCACCAAAATTCTTTGACTTTTCCTTATTACTTTTAATCCTCAATAATTTGAGAATATTTCTTGTCTCCAATTATCATAATACTGGATGTGACACATCCTTTGGTCTTTGATCTTGGCTCCAATTCTCAATTGTCCTACAATAAAAAGCAACAATTTGAAGCATCAATTGTCCTAGAAATCAACTGAATACAATTAATAACCAATTATGACAATCTTAACCTCAAAAAGACACTAACTCAAAGCAAGGACTCTTAATCTAAATTAAGCACAATTATCATCAAAAGGAGCCAAAATCTATGATAAATACCCTTAAAATGATATGAAATAACATAGAATAATTGGGCTAAATCAAGAGTCCGGTTGCGTGTTTTTCCAGTTGCAACGGTTTTCACCATTAATGCTTCTGACAAGGTAGGTTACAGGCTATTTGGACAACCGCTGGAGAGCCGTTGGGATTTTCTTCGTAATCTGCAAAAATATATTGATTCAATAAGTTTTTCTCTGTAGAGTAAGATCAAAAGTAGAACTGAACAAATGATAAAATGAATACTCATAGTTTACGGTTAGAATCAATCAGTTGTTAAATATGCTGGATAATAACTGAACGTGCTTGATCGAAGTGATGGTCAATTACTACTTGATCGATCAGGTGATCGATTATTCTGAGTGAAAGCTTTTGAAACGGATAACTAAGATTATCGATCAAGTAATGGATTAATAGTTTATCGATCAAATGATTGATAAAAGGAGATAGTGACATCATATTGGTATGCATAGAAAAGGAAGATCAAGGTCACTTTTGGTTTTGAAACTTTTTAAATAGTGAATTAAGACATTTATGAAGGCTGAGAAAAGCTCGAATGAAATAGATGATACATTTTGAAAAACGTGGAGACTAGTTAAAGTTTAAACTGAAATCGCCTCATGATCGAACACTTGTTGATTGATCAGGTTATCGATAAACAAAGTGTTATAAAAATAAATTTTGAATCACTAATTTTCGAACACTTTATCGATAAATAGATGATGGATAACCTTATCGATAATCAATAAGCAAAAGTATATTTAGTGAAAACACAGGCTATGTAGGTTGATCGAATAGGTGATTGATAAAAGGCTGATTGATAATGTTATCGATAAAGAGATTTATTCTTGTAAAATAAAAGAGTTGATTTATCGATCATGTTATGTGAAAACAAGGTAAACATAAAGTGTGGTGATTGATAATATTATCGATAATCTGATTATCGATCCGGTGATCGAAGAGCCTCGAACCAATAATAATGTGCTGATTATCGATCATGCGATCGATAATTTGCTGATCTATCAAGTGATCGATAAGCCACTAAAGTAAATACCTGCACGCAAAGTTATGAGGCAGTGTTCGATCATATTATCGATAAATGGCTAATCGATAATGTGATCGATAAATGGCGACAAAAGCAAAACACAGAATGAGTAAAGCGCATTACCATTTATCTGTCTTCTCATCGATAATCGATTTATCGATCATGTGATCGATAAATACCTATCAAATTTGTATCCTGATATTCGATCATCCAGATTATCGATCAAGTGATCGATAATTTATTCCAGATTTTCATACACTACTAAGTTAAGAATGATCGATCAACACATTATCTAACACGTTATCGATCAAAGTTTCTACTGAGTTTACTTAATTGAATAGAGATATTATCTATCAGCTTATCGATAAAACCTTGATCGACCAGATGATCGATCAACATACTAAAACACAAATTACTTACTTTGTTATCATCAAAACCTTAATCCTAACATCATATGAGTCATATGTCTCAACATCATTTATCCATATGTCGATCAATTCGTGTATCAATAGTTACAGGTACATGTTTATATCATTTCCCGGTGCTTTCTTGCCAGGAATGATCATGGAAAGGAAAAAAGAGCTCTATTTCATGCACATCTAAGGTGGTAGATTGTATGGAATGAACACCACCAGCCAGATACTATAGCTTGTGCTCATATTTCTGAAGGGATTAAAACCATCGGTTACCAACACAAGATGTACATTTCTAGGATCACCGACAAAGTCTGGAAATTTCCCATCAAACATTTTCCACACCTTTGAATCTTATGGGTGTCTTAACCTACTATCTGGATTTTTCTCAGTCACATGCCACCTCATGTGCTTAGTCATTTTTGATGAAATATATATTCTTTGCAACCGTGGTTTCAAAGAAAAGTATCTAACAAAATAATGTATTAAGAAGTTCAAATATTGAATATTTAGAGATAGAACAAGTAACACATTATAATGAATTGTATTGAGCGTTTCAAATATCAAATATTTAGAGACGGAACAAGTAACACATTATAATGAATTGTACCTAAGAATTTTGATTGGTTTCTTCTTATGCTTTTTCCCCTTCCATGACTTATAGCGAGATGTCTTACATCTCGTACAAATCTCCTTGTTTGCATCATCTCCCTAGTACAACATACAGTCATTTGGGCATGCATTTATCTTCTTGTAGTTCAAGCCAAGCTTGTTAATAATCTTCTTTGCTTCATAAAAAAATGGAGGAAATTCAGCTTAAGGGAAAGCATCTCCCAGTAATTCCAATAGCATGGACATCACCTTGTTAGTCATACCACACAAGCATTTGACATGATAAAGCTTCACCAAGAATGATCACTTAGAATACTTTGTGCACCCAGAATAAAGAGGCTTATCAGCTTCATTCATGAGGTCAAAAAATTCCTGGGCAGTTTTGTTTCTAAGGAACTCTGGTTGAGGCCCCTCTACTTTATCTTTATTGAGATCCTCACTTTCGTGAATGCCAAAAACATCACGCGTAGCATCGTTCACAACATCAGCTTCTTCTGCTTAAACTCCCATCCATGAAACAATTGGAACTGACTCAGCAAACATATCTGGTCATTCCCCATGTAGTTGCCAAAATACATACTCTCGTGAGAAGGGCTTAAATATCAAATGCTCTCTAACAATATCTCTTGGATGCCACTTCTTGAAATTACATTTAGGATATGGACACTAAATCTTATCGTTTATAGCGGCATTGGCAAAAGCAAAATCCAATAAATAGTTTAGACTAGCCAAGTATTGCGGATTCGACTAGTACAAGTTGATCCACAACCTATCCATCACTAATATTGCTCAAATTTCATAAACATATGAGATGAAAAGCTCAAAGGGAAGTTAAAATGAATTTCAGATGAAGTTCTTCAGCTTATAAAGGAAGCTGCCAACAAATAGATAAGGGTCAATATTTTGTAGTGGTTATTAACCGCTAGAAATTTCTAGCATTTATATACATTTTCTAACAGGTAGAACCACTAGAAATTTGAATTCCAAAGAATTTTCTAGTGGTTTGTAACTACTAGAAATGTTTAGGTGGGAGGAAAATTTGAATTTGCTAATGGCAAGATTTTTCTAGCAGTTTGTAACCACTAGAAATGTGGAGGTGGGAGGAAAATTTGAATTTCAAAGTGTAACAATAAGAAATTTAACAACTAGAAGTTGTCAGCTAGGGTTTAAAATTTCTTGTAACCTTTGTAGCGGTTTGTAACCATTACAAATTTCATCTGCGTAAGAAAAAAGTAACAAATAAAAAAAAAGAATGAGTGACTAATAATAAAATTAAACAGCTATGGTTTTAAATAAATAAACATAAAATTTAAATAAATATCCATATAAAACATAACATAATAAAATCCAAATAAAATCCAATACAATAGAAGGGCGTAAATTAGGGGTGAGGGGCAGAAACAGCATCATTGTGATCGTCGGGCGTTGAATCCTCCTATTGAGGCTGGGCAGGATGCTGGTCGTGCTGGGGCTAGGCTAGTGTCAGGCGTATGTCAAGGAACTCGAGAAACAAGATGTTTGGAATGAAACTGATCATCACATCTTACATGGCCATAGCAGCTGCCTTAAACTAGTCAAGCTGTAACTGCAACTGACGATCACACTCCTCCATCCTGTCCTCCATCCTAGCCTCCACCATGGCCTCCATGTTGGCCTCTACCTCTCGCCTGATCTCCTCTCGCAACTCATCTGAGGATAAGGAACTTGGCCACTTTGCTCTTACGCTCGCCCGATAGGACACTATTACTGACTGAAAACTCCCCACAGTGTATAAAGGGCCATAACCACCTGAGCGGGCCAGCCTACTAGGTGTGGGTCCAAGACCAAGCCTGCTAACTCGGCCGAGGTACTACGTTCGGCCATGACTCGTTAAAAGTGAGGTGGTGGGATCAAAGGCAGACCTCTGAGACTCCCATAGCTCGGTATCAACCTTAGTCATCCGCGCTTATCAAAATTAATATAAAAATATTAGTGTGGAATATTTATACTACGATATTAATATTTAGTTAATTAATTACTTACCACCATCTCCTCAATCTCATCTGACGTAGGAGACCCATCTCGAGGCCTGTACAAACTCGATCACATCTCTCTATAGGTAGGCGTGTATCCCCGCTCCTGCAGTGTCTTTTCCCTTTGTAAATGAAATGAAAAAAAATTATTAATTACAAATTAAATACATATACACAACATACAAATTCTTTTTATGTACTTACAATCTTATCATAGGTGATAGCAAAGCTTCTAGATCCAGCCCTATGACGCATTATTTGTTGCCTAACGTTCCCAGTATTTCTCTAGGAAAGAACCTGAAACAAAATGTATAAAACTTAAATTAGTCAAATTGGATAAAAAATAAAATTTTTTTATAATTAATGCAATAATAGCATACCATCTGCTCAGCCGACATCCTAAAATACATAAAACTTGACCAGTCTTGCTCTGGGACTCCACCAGGTATATTTGCCAGTATCTCCTACAGGGGCCTCGTCCTGTCACCTTTCTTCTCTCGCCACAAGTCAGCCCTTCTGTTCTTCAATGCCACACCCAAGTCTCTTGATGGTATCCGTCCTCAACTCTTCTCACAAGATAAATTTACTCTGTAATTAAAAAAATAAAAAATTATATTCATTTAACTAAGTTAAACAAATTATAAATAACAAATTAATTAAATAAATGAAAAATTATAATCAAACAATTAAGTGATTTAAATAAAATATATATATTCATTTAACTAATTTAAAAACATTATAAATAAAAAATTAATTACATAAATAAAAAATTATAATAAAAAAATTAAGTAATTTAAATAAAAAATATATATTCATTTAACTATTTTTAAAAAAATTATAAATAACAAATTAATTAAATAAAAAAAATTATATTCAAACAATTAGGTGATTTAAATAAAAAATATATATTCATTTCACTAATTTAAAAAAATTATAAATAAAAAATTAATTACATAAATAACAAATTATAATAAAAAAATTAAGTAATTTAAATAAAAATATATATTCATTTAACTAATTTAAACAAAATTATAAATAAAAAATTATAATCAAACAATTAAGTGATTTAAATAAAAAAATATATATTCGTTTCACTAATTTAAAAAAATTATAAATAACAAATTAATTACATAAATAACAAATTATAATCAAACAATTAAGTAATTCAAATTAAAAATATATATTCATTTAATTAATTTAAATAAAATTATAAATAACAAATTATCTTCATCACTTCCTAACCTTGCTGCTTCTTCTTTGTAGTGATTTTCTTCCAATCCTTCACGTAAATAGGGAACAAGGTCCACTGCTGACCAGGAAGGCGCACATACTTATTATATAGCTTGCTACCTTTCTTAGTCGGTTGGCTCAATTCATTCAACGGCACAACTACTTGTCCGCTCGTCATCATCGACAGATCTCTGGCTGTCAGCCTCCTATAGGACCTGTTCCTCTCAGAGTCTACACAATTTAATTAGGAAATTAATTATATATTAATTAAATTAAATTTTTTTATATAAATCAAATAGTTGTCAAATTAAAAAAATTAAATAAATACTTACTCACAAACTCTACTTCAAAACCGGTTTGGCGTCTTGGAGTAAGACGCTATTTATTATGGGGATTTTCATTCCCCTGAACCTCCTCCTCCTCCTCCTCCTCACCAACATCAACATGGGTTTGTTCATCCCTCGAGAAATGAGCCTCCTCAGTAGGCTGGATATCATCACGCTCCATGAAGCCTAAGACATCGTCCTCGTTCAAATCATAGTTACGAATGCTTGGGAATAGCTTACTAGCATCATTACCCCCGGCACCATGATCCTCGTTCGGTCCTCCTCTATCAGGATCAAGTGGCTCCTTCCCTAGTCGACGAGCCATCCTAATAATAACAAATAGCAATTGTAATGAAAAATATATTTTACAACTAACAATTATTAAAAATAAACAATTATATCAAATAATAATTATTTCTATTAACTCTAAATAATAATATCAAATAATAATAATTGAAAAACATATATTTATACATTTAAATTTGCCATCAACTCATTAAAAAAATAATTATTTCTATTAACTTTAAATAAACTAGTCTATTATAAAAAAAGTATTTCTATTAACTCTAACTAAACCAGTCTATTAAACTCAATATAAAAAACAAAACAAAATAAATAAAATGAAAATAATTTATAAATAAATTTCTCTTCTTACCTGAAAATGTGGAATATTATCTGGATCTGGATCTGGATATACTTTGTGGAGAGAATTCAATAGAGCTTCACTTCACAATTCGCCAAAAGTGTGCAACTAAGGCGGAGGGGGGTATATATAGGATGCGATTTTCTAGCAGCTATACGAAAATCACTAGAAATTTGTAGCACTGCCAATCCGCGGCCACCCGCATGAAGCCACGTGTCAGGCCTCCTTGGAAAAAAATAAAACATTTTTAACGGTTTCAATGCAAACCGCTAGAAAATGCAATGACGATTTGCATTCTCTAGCGGTTCTAGCAACAAAACCACTAGAATTTAAACACTGGAAATATGGCACCAACTTTGCGCCAAATGGCACCAACAGTTGTTGCGGTCAATTTCTAGTGGTTGGTTCAAAACCGCTAGAAATGTGTGGGCTCTGCACACTTTCTGGTCAAAGCGTTGCAGATTTCTTACGGTTTATGTTATAACCGCTAGAAATGTCTACTTTTATAGCGATTTTTTTAATCGCTAGAAATGGACCGCTGGTAATTTACTATTTTTTTGTAGTGGTTCATTCTTTTTTTTTTTGATAACATGAGTCTATTCAAATTTTAATAGATTTTTGTTACGAAAAAAAGTAGTCACTAGATAAAATTATGCATGCTGGTGGTGAACCATAAGAAACACATATCTGTTTGAGTGCAGTGGAGGAAGGAGCTTAGTGGGACATTATAATACCTTAGCTTCAAACCCATTTTCAAATCAAATAGAAGTAAATGGAACCATTTGTTAAGTCTTTAAGTTAGTAAATTTCAAATTTCAAAACATTTCTTCTCGGGTTACTATTCATATGACCATAAAAAGTTGATCAACTTTGAAAAATCATAACTAATTCTAGAAAAATAAAAATAAAGTGATTTCAAGTTTTATTTGAAGCTTTCAGAGGGATCTTAAGGGGAAAAAAATACTTTTAGGTTATGAATCCATCTCATGCGTGCCAAGTTTCCACATAAAGGTGCACTATTTATTCGATCAATTTTTAAATTTTTCAGAATTTATGCCTAACTTTGGATAGGCATAATATATTTTTTGCACAAAACTCTAATTTTAATGAATTATCACTCATTTTAAAACTAAAAATGAGATCTATTAGACTGTCAAGTTTCATGGTCTAAATTGTCCAATTGCTCAAAAAGTCATAGGTCAAAGTTTAGATGCAAATTTCATCCTTTTTAAACCAAATCTTGCACCATAATGTTTTGCCATCTCAAATCTATTAGTTATCATGCTAATCAACTTAAAACTATACTTTAATGCAGCATACAATAACCAAAAGTCAAGCACTCATAATTACACATTATACATATCAAAGTTTCAAATTGTCTAGACATAACCAAAATCGTCAAGCTAAAGTCACCTTTTTGCCTTTTTCTTTGGAGCTTTCATCCCCTAAATGGTTAGAATTCAAATATAATAGAGTTAGATTCTAAAGAACCCCAGTAGCAAAGAACAACAATCATAGCATTAAAATGTAAAGTCAATTCATGTTATATACAAGCATTAAATCCGAGCATTAACATGCCATAAATATACTATCAATATGCCATGGAAATGGAGTATGTAACATACCATTCAACAACTTAACTAAACACATTTTCCAAGACATCAATGTAAGGAGTTAATCACAATTTCACATTCATAACTTAATCACATCATGGCACATACACATAACACAACTAACCAAGACAAATTAACACTAAAATTGAAAGTTCTTGTTCCCTCTTAATAGCCTTGATTCCTTAATTCTCTTCTCTTGTCCTTGAGTTCTTCTTTGCCCAATGCCAATTCCTATCAATCAAACAATAACAATGGCATTCCAATAAACTTCAATAGCTTCATTAACACTTTAACCTAAAACTGTAACCCTTTAACCTTTAATCTACGATTTTAGCATCATCCTTTTTAATTTAACTTCCATATGCTTGTTTTGTATGATTTTTCATGTAGAATCTAAATATGAATTTAGATTTATCAAAATCCAGTCCTTCCCAATACTTTTTACTTTGGCTGAATAGGTGTATATTAGGGTTCAAAATTGTATTTTCAATTTTAATGCTTCCAAACACATGTTCTTCACATATTCCTATGTAATTTTACCTCCTGAACTCATTGAAAGCATCAAATCAATAAAAATCAAACCCTACCTTAATGACCCTAGTTGGTCAAATTGAACCCCTTGATTTCACAAATTAGAATTCTTTCTAAAACAAGGTTTAAACACTATAATCCAAGCATTTTCTACCTTCTAATCCATAAAAAAACTTTGAATCATCCATAGCTCAACATAAACTAAATTGGATAGCATCAATCCTAACCATTTCATGCTTCAAACTCGATCAAAACTACATTTTGAACCATCAAACTTCTAGGCATCTTAAATTAGAAGGGAAATCCAAGCTTTTACTTTGATTTGGTATTTGATTTGACCAAGGGTTAGCTTGATCTTCTTCTCCTCTTCCTTCTCTCTTGTTGGCTGAACAACACTCTCCTTCCTTTTCTCTCTAGTTGGCCAAAAAATGGCCCTTGAAAGGAGGTAGTCATCTGTTTATAATACACCAAAATTCACCCCTTGGTAATTCTTTCATTCACCATGAGATTTGACTCCTTAACGCTTGGCATAATATTTATCCATCCTCCTTCATGATCTTGCCACATACACCACTTATGTGTCTCCTTAATTAAATGTTAGATGCCAACTTAAGGGGACACCCAATTCTCCATACACAAGAATTACCATTTTTTTATTTAATAATTCATTCCTTCAAGCTTATCCTTCAACAATTTGTACTATTCTATTTAGGTCCTCTCTCCCCCCCCCCCAAAATTTGCACCATTTCCATTAAAAAATAGAGAGAAATTTTGTCTTACCAAGCATATATTCATTATACTGTATAATCTCCCATTACTAATTGAATTTTTTTTGGATCCTATTAAATCTACTGCTTTCAAAACTTTATTTCTTTGCTTAGATAGTCTCTTTTTAATGAGGAGATTTTCTCCTAATTTTCTCAAATTTTATTTTAACCTCTAACTTCTTTAATTAAAATTTTTTGAAATTGGCATTCTATCAATATAAATTAAGCTTTAAATATTTTTAAAGCTACCCTCTACATTTTCAGAGGCCAAAAAAATTTTAAAATTTATAATAATTCTTCAAATGATTTTTTTAAATTTTTTATAAGTTATTGAGGCCCTTAAGTATTTTAAATAATTCAATTTGACCAATTTTTTCTTAATTAGCCAAAATTTCAAGAAAATATTGCAAATTCTAAAACAAATTATTTTCATTCTGTTTTTATCTTTCAGGCTTCAAATACTGTCCATACATTTTATTTTATTTTTTATGATTTTTTGAGAATTTTTGAAAATTTCAGATATATCTTTTCACTCTTATCAATATTAATCGGATATCTTGCCTCTCATAGACAGGGTCAATGGTCATTATCGCCGCCCGCTGCCCTCAACTCTCACGGTTGTCCTCACTAGCTGTTGTTTTCAACTCTCACATACGCGAATCACGTCTTTCCTCTCATTCTCCCAAGGTCTATCTCGTTAGTATTCTACCTCATCTCTCTAGACCTACGCCTCTCTCTTCCTTGATTACTCTCTCTCTCTCGACCTTCATTGTATATTTTGGGCTTAGAGACAAGGGCTATGGCTTCTCGCTTCGTTATTCTAGCTTTGCATATGAAAGTCTCTTTTTCTTTGCGGCTTCAATTTTCTGCTCATTGTTCTCTATGAAAGACTAAGACAGAGAGAGCAAGATGATTTCCTACCAAGTTGAAGATTTATTAGCCGCTAATGCTTTAGAATCCTTAGAATTAATCTGAAAAATCAGTTATTGTGAAAATCCCTTCACATAATAATAAAAAATTTAAATAATATTTTAATGAATCAGAGCACAAATATCCTAATAACCGATAACAGAGCCTAGTTATTTGTGAGTAAATCTCCTCTATTTTTCTTGACACACTTGAACAAGAATGATAGTTGAAAATGATACAATTTCACAAATAAGTTCTATTGTTTAATTTCATTAATAATGAGTGATTTACGGGAAAGGATTAAAACGATTGTGGTGAAAATGCCAAAGTGGCACTCAAATGATTCAACTTTTCCATCATCCAGTACATTTAAGCAAATAATCTATTTATAATACATGATTTTTGAGAAATGATTGAAGTTTACAATCGAAAATGCAAAAGTATCAGTCAATCCTTTTCATCACCCAATAAATTTACACGATTTATTTGCCTCTTGAATTTCAAAGGAGATTTGAGTCTTTACCGACATATCATTATTAACAAATTCAAATATTAATTACTAATTACTAATTTTAATAACAATTTAATTTTGCTTAATGCTATTATATAGATAGTTAGATATAAAACGGTTTGTTTTACAATTGTAACATGGTTTTTTTATCAAAGTATATAGCATGGTATTCAATGCATTACAAGATTATTATTATATTTACATGTTAAATTACTATGTTATGCATAAAATTTGATATATATATATATATATTTATATATTTATATGGACTAAAATACAAAAAAAGTCAAAACTGACTTTCCTAACTTTTAAAAGTTTCAATAATTAAGTACTCTAATGTTTTGTGTTTTAATTATCAACTTCCATGTTGTTAAAATTACTGTTAGCTAGATTTAAGTGATTTTGCCAGGTCAAAAGTTTTATATTTTTTGAATGAATGTTATGTCATTTAAAAAGTAACACTAGGCATTTAACATGTAATTTTTATGCGTCGTGAAATTGCAATGTATAGATTGTCATGCTTTAGTAGATTCATGAAATTTTTTTTTATTTTGAGATATTTACTTGGCATGAAAGATTTGAGTTATTTTTTTAACTAGAATTAAAATAAAATACCTCTATATTTAAAAGCTCCCCGCACATAATTACAATAGAGAGAATAATTGTGAAGTTGGCAATCTGGCGAAATGAGCACTAACAATGTTGCCTATTTTCCATTTTGCACTTTTGGATATCCTTAGTTCTTTTCTGTCATGTAGCATGCGATAGGTCTTTTTTTTTTTTCCTTTTCCCTTTTATCAAAAGGAAAATTTTCGATACCTTCCAAATTTCAATACTTAAAATTGATAAAATCCAAATATGTTAAAAATATATTTTTATGTTTTTTTTTAAGAACAAAGATGGGTTTCTTTTTTTGGATAATGTGAGTTTATTCAAATTTGAGTAGCCTTTTGTTAAAAACAAAATTTAATATGCGTGCCCATGGTAATCCAAAAAATAAAAAGTTCAGATCTCCCTCACTCTCCCATGGCTCAAGCCGCTCTCGCCTCTCACGGACAAAGTTGATGATTAATGTCGTCGTCCCTTGCCCTCAACTTTCATGATCACCCTCGCCAACCACTGCTCTCAACTCTCATTCGCAAATCACATCTCTCCTCTCAGTCTCCTTTCGTTCATCTAGCTAGTATTCTACCTCATCTCTCTAGATCTTCTCCTCTCTCTTTGCACAGTTTCAGGCCCTATGGGGTTTCGAATTGGGGCTTCTAGGTAAAAGCCAATGACAGCAATGAGGCTTAGGAATTTGTATGATTGAGTGTCAAATTCTGTGTTATGTGCCTTGTTGATTCTTAACTCTTGAATTCTATGTTTGCTAGCTGTGCTTTCTAATAGCGACTGTAATTAAACCACATTGCCACTATTGCTATATAATTTTGCTACCCAACTCTGTTTTTAAAGGTGTGATTCTAACTTGTGTGCGTCAACATGCTATTTGTTCTTCTCAAAACTGAAATAAATACTTTCTTCATCATCTTTAGTTCCTTTGGGGTAAAGACTCTGCTAATTCAGTGCTTGTGCCTATCATTTGAAATTTGAGCAACCATCCATGAATCTTGTATAACATCCTAAATCATTATGCCCAGAATTTAATAAGATTTATAAATAAACATGTTTTAGCAAAAAAAAAAAAACAAAAGGTTAAGGGAGGTCAAATTATAGGCAAATTTAATTAATCATGATTCTGTGTGTGTGAACATATGTGTGTAATATTATAGAAATAAATAGATAAAAATCCCATGTAGACTAAATACTAAAATGAGGGAGCTCTAGGAGCCTATATATAGGAGATAGTAAGTATAGTTGAGAATAAACCAAACAATTTTCGCATACATCTGAAGCCATCTCAGAAAAGTACCAGTTTGGAGTTTGTAAATCGTTGGATCGGGCTAAATATTTATCAGCCTATTTGTCACATCCAACTTGTCAATTTCAACAGTTATATCCTTAATCTCTGAGATATAAGTTATTAGGTATACTTTAACGCATTTTTTTGTATTTTATAGATAGAACCTTGAATAGTAAATTCTTGTTTTTAAATTTGTTCACTGTTACATTAAGCCATAATTTGGAGAATAGACTCACGATAGATAAGAAATTAAATTCAATGGTTAGATAAATGATTTAACTTCTGTAATGAGAATAGCCTAACTTGCATTAAATCTGTTTGTCTAACCTTTTTGAAAATAGAACATAAGATATAAATTGGAAGTTTTCTATCTAGGTTATAAATTTGATAATTCTAATGATATAAACTAATAATTAAAGAAGAGAACCTAGAAATTGAATCTAAATTGTCACACACACACACACATATGTTCTCACTCCAAACCTTAGAAAAAAGCGTTTCGAGTTAGAATTTTGAGTAATAGTTGAAGCTCTTAAAAGGAGAGTTAGATGCTAGAACTTTATGAGTAGCTTACTCTAATACTCTAAAGATAACATTTGAATATCATTTGTAGATATAAACCCTATCGTGGCATTTTCAAGTTCGAGCCTTAGTTGTATTTTACTGTTAGTTAGGAGATCAGGTAACTAAATTTTTATCTGTTACATGCTCTAGTATGAGCTTGGTGAGTGGTTTTATGACCAATTTTTGTATACGTATATTATGTTTAATGTGAAATATCTTATGGGATGCTATTTTGAAAAGGGTTGAAATCGTTTGTATTGTTAGAAGTTATTTTTGTGTATCCCACCTGACATCTCGTTAGGCCATGCTAGTGTGTGTGATAGGTAGGAATTCAGTTACTGAAACATTATCTCACCCTTGTTGTTTAATATTTTTCAGGTGAAATCTTTAGAGGAGGGATGTCAGGAAAGGCTCAGGAGAAGTAAAGCTACATTAGCGACATGCAATGCCTTCTCAATCTATGAGTTATGTTGTTTCCTATGATAAACTGTGCTTCATGCATTATCATGTTTTTGTGTCATTTGATTTGTTCTATTTTGGTATGTATGTTGGTAGTTGGCAAGAGGGTTAGGATTGCATGTAATCTGTTTATTATGAATTTATTATAAAATATAAATTAAGACTTAATTCTTACTATTTCGATTTATGAGTTGCATAATATGTTGTTTTATAAACATATTAGATGAGATTGATCCTTTTTTATATGGTTTACATTTGAATGAGTTAAGAAAGTTATTTCTTGAAGTTAGTATGAAAAAGTTAAGCTCATCAGTTTATTTGAGAAGGTTGTTTCATTTTGGTATTAGAGTATATGGTTTTGCGACTCTGTGGTTTGTTTCTTACATTGCATATAGATTATAGTGACATTAATTTTTTATGAGGTGATTTTTTTTTTTTGCCAAAGTATATAGCATAGTATTCAATGCATTAAAAGATGATTATCTATATTTACATTTTTCTTTTTTGCCAACGTATATTTACAAGCTTAATTACTATGTTATACATAAAATTGGTTATGTATAAGGACTAAAATACAAAAGCCCCAAAATTTTATGTCAGTTGCATATAGTCTCTTTAACTTTTAAAAGTTTGGGGATAAGGTGTACATTTACTCTGAAAGTATATAGCCAGGAGCTATGGGTATACAGATGTTTTTGAAGTCATTTTGGAAGTTTAAAAAACATAATATAAGACCAAAAGAGCCAAGATCGACGGAAACGGCATTGGAATGTTGCAGAGGCAAAAGGAAGAAACGAAGTCGGAGTCAGGACTAGTGAGAGCTTCGAGGCCCTTGGCCACCGATTTGTCGAAAACTGCAGGCTTTTTTGTGGATTGTTAATGGGAACCAAAGGAGAACAAGAAAAAGAACACGTTCACAATGAGTAGAGAAGATTGAAGGAAGATGACCCCCCCTCTCCCCCTCTCCCTTTCAAGTTCTAGAAATCTCTCTCTCTCTCTCTCTCGTCCTTCAAGTTCCTTTCAGACCCAAGTCATGCTTCAAGATCTATTTGCATCATCACCGTCGCTTCTGCCGTCGCGCCCCATCGGAATCCATTAGAGTCCTTGAAGACTCTGTCTTGTCTTCTTGTTTCCACAAGGCCACCACGAAATAAACAAGAGAAGTGATCAGAATGTGAACCCCTACAGAGAACCAAATAATAATTATGCTTCTACTTTGCTTTTTCTTGTACGGTGGACAAATCAACCCGTCAATGCTGTGGACTTGGGCACTCTAACCAAGCTGCACCGTCGATGACAACACTGTCGCGAGTAGTGCTGCTGGTGCAAAGGTTATGCTTCAAGTAAGGTCACCGTCCTTTAAGATCCACGTCGGCGACCTTTGCTTCTTCTCCGTCTCTCAACTCTGTACTCCACTAAAGGTGCATGGACGACAAAATTGATGATTTATGATTGCTTTTTCACTTTCAAGAAATCAAGGGTTTATTCGTAGATTTGATTTCAAATTTGAGTTGTGATTTGTTAATTTTTGTTCTCTGATTTGCTGCTTGTTAATTCTTCTTCTTGTTGATTTCATCCTCTCATGTTGACTTTTTGGGCTTTTGAAGTATGCTTAGGGACGGTTTGAATATTCTGGGTTCTCGAAGTATGCTTGCTTGTGTTTTCTAGGTTCTTGGTTGATTTTCTCGTTAAAACTGAAAGAGACCGAAGCGAGAAGGGGACAATGAGCCGGAGGGTGACATGGAAGAGAAAAAAAGAGGAAATGATGAGTTGGTATGCCACACATTAAGCAATTTAGTCAAACTAACAGTCAAAATTAACGAAGTTTAAGGGCAAGAGGACGTTGCTACAATTTTTAAACTTCTAGGACCACATTAAGATTTCAAAAACTTCTGGTGGTATATTTCTGGGGTAACTTTGCACCTTGTACCAAAAGTTTAAATTAAGGATCCTAATTCTTTTTAGTACTTTGATTATTATCTTTCATGTTATTAAAATTACTATTAAAATTAACGGTTTTACCATATCAAAAGTTTTATGTTTTTTATCGTATGTTATGAATAACACTAGGCGTTTGACATGTAATTTTAAATATTTTTTAATACTTAAAATAAAATACATAAGAACTTAATATAAAATACTTAAACAATACCCGACTGCTCCTGGCCTGGTGGTGACTGGCTAGGTCACAAGTGAGGCGAGTCTCTGCTCTTTAAGGGCAGGGATTCGAATCCTCACTTGTTAAAAAGGGTACCGGGGAGGGCTTTACTTGTCGCCCGGCCCGAATCTGGACTAGTCGATCGCTCTGGCACCTGGTAATAGGGCTCAGAAAAAGCGCAGTTGGATACCGAATGGTTTAGACCGAAAAAAAAAATACTTAAACAATTAAAAATATTTAAAATATTTATTTGATTGCCTCTTTTTTAAGTCAAAAAGTGTAAAATACTTGATAATTATAATCATTAGAACATAAACAATGCCATTTCATTTTATTTTTATTTAAAAAATAACACATAATAATATTTATTAGTGTATTTTCATTTCTTTTTTAAAAAATAATACTGGGTATTTGATGTATAATTTTAAATATTTTTTTAATTTCAATGCTGTACTTGGTCCATAATGCTGATATATGATCCTTGAACAATGCCATTTTTCTTTTTAATTTAAATGAAAAGATATTTTAGATTAACAAAAATTAAATGGCCTTTCCAACTTCTTCGGCTACAATACCGTTCTTAATTTCTAAGTTGTGTTTCACGTGCTAACATATAATTACTCAAAGAATGCATTTAATTTTTTTTTTTAACTGAAAAGACACCGGGAAAATTGTAAAAAAAAAACTTTAAAAATAAAAAATTATAAATAGGGACCCATTAAAACATTAGTATTGACTTTAACAACATTTGATATGCAAATGACAACAGTTTTTATAAATAGGTCTTGTATGTAATTTTTCAATTTTTAAGGTTTTTATGTGATTTTTTCAAAGGCATCTAACATAAAAAATTAAATAAATTGTTTTGGGCAAGGAATCTTGTTGTACAAATGCTCCTCTGGTGACTAGTATTGTCCATCTTCTACCTTGTTGAAATGAGAAGTGAATGGTGAAAGATTTCGGGCATACCTGGAATCTGCAACAAAATCAGATAGCCACGCGAAGGTCCAATCACAGTGACGAAGTCGGATCTGAGTTTTCACAGCAAATGCACCAAGGGAGAGAGAGACAGCCGAAAGGAGGTAGTGTTAATAGAAAAATGAACCCACGGTGTGTTTCATGGAGAGGAAAGAAACTGAAATTATACATGGCGGCAGTTTCTTTCTTTTTGTAACTACCTCCACTTATCCATTCCTCATAACCGTGTGGTTCCAAAAACAAGAAGGGGAAAATCGCAACTAATGACCCACATTTCTTGTTATTTTCACTAGAACCCCAAACTCAATGGTATTGGGTCCAATCCACCAAGGGTGGACTGACCCATTTTCTTACATCTCCCACTCACACTTGGTGGATTAGATGTCATGGGTCTAGTCTCTTTCTCACCTCAATTTCATACAAAGTACTTTGCCATGACCGCATGGGCATGACATCTTCGCTTGGGTCCCTGTACTAGAAATCCTTTTTATAGGATTAGCACAAGTCACCTTCTCCTTTGTGTAGCTTGAATTTTAATATTATGCCTCAGATGTCCCAGATTTACTTATATACACTTTTTTATGGTAAATCTAATCCCTCTCGAGTCAATAGTTGACTCAGATTACCTTTCTCTTATGTTTAGTATCCACACTTACAACCACAAAATGTCATAAGGGACATGTCACAGACACTAGCATAGGCGTGTATATTGCAGTTAATCTTCCTTTCGCCTAAATATCACTTTGACATGAATCAGTCGCTTTCTTAGCATATTACCTTAGATCGCATCAATCATGACCATAGGACACATGCCAAAGTAGCAGTCACTTAAACATATCTTTATGATATTGTCAAAGTCAAAGGACACTAACAGGAGGATAATTCCTCCCTGGGACTCACACAGCAATGAAGCAGGGATCTTTCACTTGCTTCCCTTTTGCGGTTCTCCCAGCACATGTGGTATGAAACACATGCTACGGTGTTACTCTTTTACTATAAGAGTGTATGTCGATTTGGATTTATTATTAACACCGTACAAACTTAGGTCCAAACACACTCAGTATCTAAACCCTAATTCTTCAACTCTACTCATTGTTATGACGTCGACGTTGAAGAGTTTGTTGTTTGGCTACAGGTATTATGGAAATGGGATTCCAAACTTCGATCCAACTTTGTCAACGTGGATCTCATCTTGACTTGCTACACTTTAGTCAAGGCGACATAAAGTTTGTGTTTCTTCCCTACCATATCAGCATTCATTGTTGCTTTACTGGTGAACACAAATGTCTCATCTTTGTTCACTCCACCTGAGTGTCAAAGGCGGTTGCTCGTGTGAGAGAGCCAACCTTTTTAACTTGTACGACATACTAGACATTGTATACTTTCGGACAGACACATAAAGTGACAACGAAATATAATTTCATTAATGAAGCATTCATATTACACTTTATGTATGCCAAGGGCTTGTACATGTTCTTTAAAAACTTTTTCGCCTATTGGCTTTGTCAGAGGATCTACTACCATACATTTGGTTGAAATGTATTGTACAGTAATAATCTTTTGTGCTATGTAATCTCTAACAAAATTATACTTGATGTCAATGTGCTTGGTTTTGCTGTGATACTTAGGATCTTTAGTATAGGCTATAGCTGCAGTATTGTCACATTATACCATCACTGGATTGGTACTCTCGTTTTCAAATCCCAGGTGTTCTATAAATCTCTTCAGCCATAAAGCCTCTTGCACTGCTACAGTGCATGCCATAAACTCAGCTTCCATTGAATGTAAGGCAATGCACGTTTGCTTATTGCTACTCCAACATATGGCGCCATTGTTGAGCAAGAAGGTATAACCTGAAGTTGACCTTCGTTCTTCTTCATCTCCACCTACATCAGCATCGGAGTACCCAACAAGATGCAGGTCACTTCCTTCGTAGCACAGTGCATAATTGGAAGTGCCCTTCAAGTATCTCAAGATCCTCTTCACTGCTTTCCAATGCTTTTCACCGGGGTTAGACTAGAATCTGCTCACCAGTCCCACTGCATAACAAATGTCTGGTCTTGTACACATCATTGCGTACATCAGACTACTAGCAGCATTGGCATATGGAATTCTTTCCATCTTCTTTTTGTCAGATTCGGTTTTGGGACACATGTCAGAACTCAAAGCCACTCCAGTAGCAACAGGTGTACTCATGGGATTGCAGTCTTTCATGTTAAATTGTTCAAGAATCTTGTTGATGTAATTCTCTTGTGAAAGAGAGAGGATTCATTTTGAACGATTTCTTTGGATCTTAACTCCAAGTATATACTCTACTTCACCCATATCTTTCATTTCAAAATTCGACAAAAGCCATTTTTTAATAGCCACCACCGAATCTAGACTATTTCCGGCTAATAGTATATCGTCTACATATAAGGATAATATGACAAAATTACCCTCAAACTGCTTAATGTAGACGCAGTGGTCTTCCTCTATCATTTGGAAGTCATATGAGGTTATTGCTTTGTGAAACCTCAAATACCACTGTCTGGATGATTGTTTCAATCCATAAATGGACCTTTTGAGTTTATAAACTTTATTTTCTTTTCCTTTTTCAATGGAACCTAATGGTTGTTCCATATAGATTTCTTCATCCAGATCACCATTCAGAAATGTAGTTTTTACATCCATCTGATGTAATTCTAGATCCAAACTATTTACTATTGCCAGAATAAGTCTAATAGAATTGAAACGTACAACAGGTGAGAATGTATCTTCATAATCTATTCCTTCCTGTTGTGTGTACCCCTTTGCCACTAATTGAGCCTTGTATTTGTCAATTGATCCATCCACTTTTCTTTTAATTTTGATAACCCACTTGTTCCCAATGGCTTTATGCCCTTTTGGAAGATCAAGATCAACTAACACCCAAACTTGGTTCTTTTTCATTGAGTCCATTTCTTCTTCCATAGCTTTCATCCATTCATCTTTTGCAGGACCTGACAAGGCTTCTCGTACAGAACGGGGCTCATCATCCCCTTCTGGAGTAACTAAGAGAGATTCGCCTTCTATTTGAAAGCGTCTTTTGGGAACACTTTCCCTGTTACTCCTTCTGACGGGAGCTATTTGCTTTTTTTTTTCCTTTGTTTAGGCCTTGGTGTTGACCTTTCTTGGCTCCCACTCAGATTGGCACACCTAGACGATTCTGGTTTGTCAATTTGTTCTGTACTGTCCTGTTCTTGTGTCTCATGAAGAGATACAGTGCGGTCAACATCTTCTCTTTTAGGAAATTCAGTCTCAATGAATATGGCATCTCTTGATTCCATTTCAGTCACTGTTCCATCTTCGTTTTCACCTATGAAAACATATCCTTTAGATTGTTCAGAGTACCTTATGAAGATACACTTCTTTCCTCTAGGACCCAATTTCCCATGCTTGTGGGAATTATCATGAACATATGCCGCTGACCCCCAGGGTCTTAGGACACTTAGATCCGGTTTGCGTTTTGTTCATAATTCATAGGGTGTGGAAGCGACTGATTTTGAGGGCACACGATTAAGTATGAAGGTTGCCGTTAACAAAGCATCACCCCAATATGAAATTGGTAGGTTTGCTTGAGCCATCATAGACCTAACCATGTCTAAAAGAGTTCTGTTTCTTCTTTCAGCAACTCCATTTTGTTGTGGAGTGCCAGGGATAGTTAGTTGCCTAATTATCCCTTTTTCTTCACTGAGCTGTTTAAATTGATCAGATAAATATTCACGACCTCAATCAGTACGTAATGCTTTAATTTTACTGTCTATTTGATTCTCTACCTCATTTATGTATCGTCTAAAGCACTCAAGAGCTTTAGACTTATGTGAGATCAAATAGACATGACCATATCGTGAAAAATCATCAATGAAGGTAATAAAATACCAAGCTCCGTGTCTCGCCCTCACACTCATTGGACCACAGATATCAGAATGGATTAATTGCAATGGATTTTCAGCTCTTGTTCCCTTACCGAAAGGTTTTCTAGTTGCCTTACCAGCTAGACAATTTTCACATAAGGACATTTCCATGTTAGGGATTGCGCCCAACATTCCTTCTTTTGCCAGTTTAATCATTCTATTTTGATTAATATGTCTTAGTCTAGCATGCCAGATATTCATATCAGGATTGCTTAAAGAAATAGCAAAACAATCATGAGCGTTAAAACCAAAAACAAGATCCATAACAAAAAATCTCTGGAATCTGAACGCTGAACCATAAAATTCTGAGTTGAAGGAAATGTATGCAACTTTATCATGAAAGTTAACATTAAACCCAAAGTTTACTAAGCAAATAACAGAAATTAAATTTCGTCGGATGTCGGGAGCATGAAGCACATCATGGAGTATCAAGGTCTTTCCACCATGCAAAGCAAGTTTGCAGGTGCCAATGCCTCGAACCTCGATTCTCGCATTGTTCCCAACCTAAAGCCACTTGCTTTGATACGGCAACTGACAGTATTCCACGAAGGATCCCCGATCCCTGCTTACGTGGTCTGTGGAGCCTGAGTCTATAATCCAAGAAGAAGAAACAGGTTCTGTTAGAAAAATAGTACTTGAAACATATGAAACATGTGAATTCACATAATTTACTAATACCTTTTCGCTTTCAGCTTGTTTGAAATAGTCACATGCGAAATGGCCCATCTGTTGGCAGGCGAAGCATTTGACCTTCTTCAGGTCTAGCTTCTTCTTCCCACTTTTCTTTCCCTTCTTCTTGAATTGTTTCTTGCCCTTTTTAAATTGAGGACCGCCCTTCTTCCCTTTCTTTTGGGGCTTCTTGCCTTTTTTGAAATTGAGCTTAGACTGGGAAGTACCAGCATCCTCAGTCAAATAGGTCTGTCCATAGCTCTTGTAAGCCTTTAGACGTTCATCTTCCAGCTCCAGATGCTTAGCTACATCATTAAAAGTGATGATGTTTTCATTGTGGGTTAGGTTGACTTTCATGTGCTCCTAACTTGCAGGGAGTGACCTGATAACAGCCTGCACTTGCTGCTCATCAGACAGATTATGTCCAGCTTCCTTCAGTTCCTGGATCATATTGGCCATCTCTCTCAGATGTTGCTTCATAGGATTGTTTGGCTTGAGCTTATAGGTATCGAACTTAATCGTCAACCTTCTAAGCTTGGTCGTAGAGACTTCGCCAAACTTATCCTTCAATGCTATCCACATGGCCTGTGCAGTTTTGTGCGACTCAAACTCACACATCAGGTCGTCAGCCATGGAGCTCAAAAGCGTGATTCTTGCTATGCTATTCTTCTTTTTCCAGGTTAGATATGCCTCTTGGTCTCTCCTATGCTGGACCATGTTGCCAGCTTCAGGTTCAACCATAGCAGTGGTGAGAGGCTCTATTGCATCCTGTTCCTCTAGGATATATTGGACCTTTCGGTGCCAGATGCCCTAGTTGTCCCCGTTAAGCTTTTCTCCCTTATTAAGCTCAACAATTATGTTCTTGGTTGACTTTTTTAGTTCTGTGACAAATCTATCCCACATTATTTTATGTTTTCTCTAAAAAAGAGACGTACCATAGAACATTTCAGTTATACAGCACAGCGAAGTATACAATGTCCTGTACTTATATCATCCTTGATCAGAAAGTAATGATACTGCAAGGTCCATGATCAAGAGCATACATTTGTACCTCCCATCACACAGATACAGGCAATAATCATCATGTCCTATCAAGGATTTTATATAAGCACTTCAAAGATTGTGGCTCTTAGAAGTCTTATCTTCTAAAAGCTCCCACTTATAAAAAGCATACACATAATATTCACAAATAATCATACAACAATAATACAAGTAATTTCATTAAATGAAATAACATACTTAGTCTGTTTATAATGCATGAAACCAAAACCTTAATATAACAAACATCAATTGAACGAATACAAATATCACATCATTAGATATGAACATAAAGGTAATCAAGCATTGCTTTCCTCAGGCTCCTAAGTTTGCGTGTTTTGTTCATAAAGGAAGATACTAGCTCTATGGCCCAAATCCAGTAAGATTTCCTTATGGGTTTCCCTTTAGGTCCGCCTCTAACCCTTATTGCTCTTATGTACTCCATTATGACTTTAAGGTAGAATTCTGTATTCTTCTTATCGGTCATGTATTGGATGTAATTGGCGAGCATGCCATTGATTCCTTTTATATTTGTCAGTTTTGCTGCATCTGTCTCAGCTATACTCATAGCTAATGCGAGGGTCAAAGGTTGGTTCACCTCTTCTCCTTCCTCAACTTCAATTTCATTAGGGAGATCCAGTGAATCTTTATAGACTAATTGAGGTTCGATAGGGAGGGGTTCAGTGGGGAACATAGTTTCCGACTCAGGTCCGGAATCCACTAACTCCTCTGGGTCTTCTTGAGGAACCTCTTCAGGGTCCTCCTCTGGATCCTCATCCTCAGGTTCATATTTTGGAATTCCATCACCTAGGAATGAATATTCCAATGAACCATGATCGGTATTTTCAGTGCTACTAGAAGCCTCTTGCTCTATTTTCACCTAGAACAAAATAATATAAATTATTTTGAATATTCTGGAATTTTTATCCATATAAAAACACCAGAAAACGCACTAAAATACTCATAAATGGATCCTAAATTGCCTTTAACATTATCAAAGTATATATTAAAATGAAGATCTTGATTTTAGGGATTTTTAGAGACAAACCACACCCCAATTGGACCATTCACGCGCCTACACGCGCCCCTAGAAGGAAGAATTAGTGAAAAATTGAAAAAAAAATCTTCGCCCACTCTCTCTGTCGTGCCGTGTACGTCACGCGCCGCCATGCAGCCGCTGCTGGAGACACGCGCCGTGTCGGCGGCCTCCACACGCCACCACCTGTCAGGTGGTGGTGTCCACGTGTCGAAGGGTGTGCCACGTGTCACACCTTACTTATATAATACCTTAGCATTCATTAGAACCATTCCAGACCATTTTGGATGGTCTTAAGCTTAAAAATTTCAATTTGGACGTTAATTTTCGGAAAATTACTGTTCACTGTCCAATTTTCAGATTACAGGTCCAACTTTGAAAAATCATAACTAATTCTAGAAATATCGTATGGAGGTGTTCCAAAATTCTACGAAAAGCTCTTTCAATGCTCTTTGAGGGAAAAATATTCAACTGAACTCATCCTCACTGAAAACGTACAGTTTATTGGATTAAAATTACTATTCATTTGGTGAAAATCTGGACTTTCCAGATTCTACGCCTTAACTTCGAAAATTCATATCTCATTGTATACACATCCAAATGATGTGATTTACCACTCATTTTAAAGCTTGGGATGTGCACTATAAGTCTGCCAAATCTCGTGATTTAACTCATTCATTTGATAGGTCAAACTGAAGCTCAAAACTAACTGCTTCAGGACCTACGTTTTATCCTTTAATATCTCCTTACTTTAATTCTTTTTATTTCTTTGGCATACCTAACATGGGCTTACTTTTTCCCATTCATGCTCATATACTTTCATTCATGCCATAACATCCTAAGCATATATATTGAAGTAATGGCATTCATAACATAATTTACAGCATAGGAGAATTATACATTGAATAATAACATCAATCATTAGTATTAATAATTCTCCACTTCTTCTCCTTGCTTCTCCTGCCCTTAGTGCCCATCATTGATTTGACCTAAATGGTTGGTTAGGGAGGGGGTGAGATTCGGGGGAATCTCAGTAGCAAACATTACCACATACATGCACAAGATGGATGCTAGTGTATGGTATGTAGTTTTTCATAAATTTAAGTTAACTAGTGACATGCCATCATGCTTTATGCTTAGTATAAAAATGCATGGCCATGGGAACATATTAGAAACAGCATTTCCAGCAACAATCATCATGTCACAACATCATTCAAACAACAAATACAAACCAACACATAAACATACCATGTCAAGCACATAAAGGGTAAGTTCACTACCTTGCACCTCAAGCTTTCCTCTTACTTTTCCTTTGACTCCCTTGACTTTCCAACCATGTGGCATTTGGCCAACATCACTAAACATCCTCTTGGATGTTTCAAAGGTCCTAAATATAACCATAATGATGACACAATCCATTAGGACCATTAGATTACATAAAGTTCAAGACTAGCTTTCTTGAACCTCAACCCCTTTCTCTTAGTCTTAGGGTTTTCTTTCTAACTTTTCTAATATAAATCTTATCATTTTACATCCTTATGATCTATTTCCTATCAATTAGGACCACTTTAGATGGCTTTAGATTCAAGAATATCAAATCTGGAAATTTTGGTTCGCGGGTACTGTTCACGCAGAATCTCCAGAATTTTTGCTCAACTTTGAAAATTCATAATTAAATCTAGAAAACTCCAAATTGAGTGCTTCCAAGTCTCACTGAAAGATAATTAAGTTAAATTTAAATGAAAAATAGTTTCAGGAACCAATTCTACTCAGAACAGTACCAGAATTGTACGGAAATCGACAATCTCCCAAAAGCTCAACACTGTTTCCAGATTTCAAACCCTAACTTTGAAAAATCACCATAAATCGTACACATATCCAAATAAAGTGTTCTACCCATGGATTTAAAGCTCATAGAGTGTACTTTAAGCATGCCAAATTTCAGAACCAGATATGAACAGTAACTAATTCGAAAAAGCCATCAAATCAGCACGTAATTCTTCCAATTTTTACATAGATCCACTTGGATCTACCATACTTTGGGGTGTTCTAGCAAGATCTAACAACCAAACTCCCTTCCCCACTCATCAACCATTTCGACCAGCCATCAAAAGGGTGAGAAGACATATTTTCAACCATAAAAGAGAAAGAAACCAAGGCAAGAACACATCTAGAGCCAAGAACTCACCTTGAACCTTGATTGTATGACCAAAGTTGATGCCTTTCTCTTGATTTTCCCTCAAAACTCTCTCTTTTTCCCTCTCTTCATGCCTTGCACGAAATTCCCATCTGATTTAGGGGAGAGATGAGCTCATTAATGTGTACAAAATATCCCACCAACCATCATTAATGTTATGCCAAGTGTCATTAGCCTACTTAATCTTAATCCTCTCTCTTAATTAACTTAAATCATAATGTAATTAAATTCCAAAGTCAAGATCCTCTCCATTGGTAGCTTGACACTTGGAAAGCTTTAATTACCATCCATTAAAGGCTTGACAAGTGGCGACTTGTGGCCCAAGTAAAGTGCAAGACTCTGATTAATACTTTATCGGTGCACTTTTACTCCGGGTTTAACTTCTTTTCTCTAATTACAGTGCTCTGGCCTTTGTAATTATTTTCTGTTAGATCCATAAATTCTCTTTAATTTTAGAGAGTATCTATGAATTTTCTTAGGCCATAACACTTCCTTTAAGCCTTGCATAAAATGCATTTACTAAAATACCCTTTTATCGGCAAAACCGGCTCTTTAATTTCTTAAAGCCACTCTACTGGCCTTTTGGTTGCGGGACTAATTTTATAAATTAGTACAACCTTTCAACCCTTTAACCTCATTTTTGTATACATTTTTGAGGTCTCTTGCTATTTTAAATAATTACCTCACATGGTATACTTTTTACCGGTAATAACCTTATAAATTCTGTTGAAGCTGCCTCAGGGGTATTTTCATCTTTTCTCTTCATAGAAGAGCCTTAAAATATTATTTCCCATTTTCTAGGATTTTCTTGGAATTCTCTTCGTACTCTTCCATTTTTACCCCTGTTGGTCATAACTTTCAGAATTTACAGGTTAGTCCCTGGTTGGACTTAACTTCATATAATCCTCTCTTTGAGGCTTCTAACTCAACCTTTGGCCTATATCTAGTCTATTTTCTCTCTCTGGGCCTTCGAGACTTTACTGGAGCCTCTAACTTTATTACACTTTAGCCCCTTAAAACTTTTACTTTGCAGTTTAGTCCCTGAAACTACTTTGACTTCCTTTCTCATCTTTGGGACTTCTACTAAAAAGGGGTCTGGTAACCTATTTAATTTAGGCTATTTCTGGAACTTCTAGGCCTAAAAGTTTGGATGTTACACCACGTGGCGGAACGTGCCACGTGGCAATTCTAGCAAAAAAAAGATTAATTTAATTAATTATAATTTTAAAAAAATTTCCTTTTTTTTGTTTTTTTTTACAGGTTGGGCTTAGTCCGGTCCTATCCGGATCCGGACCAAGCCAGCCCAATCGTCTCAGCCGTCCTTTATTATTTTTTTTTAAGAGCGACGCCAAAACGACGTCGTTTGGGAGCTGGAGGTTGTCTTCAACCTCCAACCGGGTCTGACCGACCCGGATTCCTTCGCGGGTCGGGTCTGTCAGACCTGAAATATTCTCTCCCCCATATCTCCTCCGTCCTTCGTCCGTTCTTCACGTTCTTGGTGTCATTTTCTTAATTTTCCAAGCTCTACGCAATGGGATAATTTTTGAAGCCTAAAAACTTCATTTTTCAGACACCCAAAAAACGAAAACCTTAACTGTTCAAAAACGGGTCTTTCAAATTATGAGTTTCATGCTTCCAAACCTACGTCTTTACTGTTTTTCAAATGTTTTTGATTGTTTTCGGTCATCTCCCATACAGACTAGTAACATACAATAGTTGGAGACAAAAATTTATGATAACCGACGGCCATAGAAGCAATGAGAAACTCAGAAAAACAACACTAAATTATCTAAATACACCAAAGACAATTACTATACTGAATATAAAGAGAGGATTTTCTTAAATCTGAGAGCAAATCACTTAAGATGGACTGAAATGCCAAACCGTAAGGCACACAACAACAACAAAAACGAAAACGCAGAAGTTGAACAGGGCAGCAGAAAAAAAATAAACCAGGCTTTGATGCCAATGAAGGATTTCGGGCATACCTGGAATCTGGAACGAAATCAGATAACCACGCGAAGGTCCGATCACGGTGACGGAGTCGGATCTGGGTTTTTACAGCAAATGCACCAAGGGAGAGAGAGACAGCCGAAAGGAGGTAGTGTTAATAGAAAAATGAACCCACGATGTGTTTCATGGAGAGGAAAGAAACTAAAATTATACATGGCGGCAGTTTCTTTCTTTTTGTAACTACCTCCACTTATCCATTCCTCATAACCGTGTGGTTCCAAAAACAAGAAGGGGAAAATCGCAACTAATGACCCACGTTTCTTGTTATTTTCACTAGAACCCCAAACTCAATGGTATTGGGTCCAATCCACTAAGGGTGGACTGACCCATTTTCTTACAAATGGAATAGGGCATTTTTAACATGTTTTATACAGACTAAGTAAAATATTAGACTATATTAATTCTCTCTTAAAAATATAACAATTTTTTAATTTTACTTGTATTTAATATATGCACCTTTTAAAAAATAATTATATACAATATAATAAATAAAGGACAAAATAATATATTTATGTTAAAAATTTAATGAAGTGACTTATAAATAAGACTAAGAAAAATATTATATCTATGCGTTATAAATAGGACTAGAGTATATTTTATGATTGAATTTAGGTACATAAAGTTAGCTTGTATTAATTATATTTTTTTTGCTAACTTGTATTAATTATACTTGTAAAGTTGACAAGGAATATATAAGGTAGTAATAAAAAACGGGAGAATTACAATGAGGTCCCAAACAAGGAAAACAATTAAAAAACAGGTCCCAGAGGTTGTCATTCTCACTATAGGACTTGTCATTATAGGCCATTGAGGTTGTTATTGGGATCTTTTGACAATTATTTCTCTTTTGTGGGACTTGATTGTAATTCCTCCCAAATGCTAATTTAATTTAAAAGATAGTGTTTCTTTTTAGTATTCCTTTCTAAATCTTTACATATTTGTAAAATTAAAAATCTTTGACATCAAAAGAAAGATGAACAGTCACTTCATTGTACCCATTAACAGGACGTCCTATTTTAGTTTTGTATAATATGATAATTTTATTTGATTAGCCGTGTTAGAAAAATAAGCTGTAATTTCATTCTTGTAACTGATAAGAGAGATATGTCATAATAGCAGTAAAGAATTTAGCCAATTTAAATAATTGGAACTCAACTTTTGAATGGTAAATTGTGACTACTGCAATAGATAGTAAATTGTTTCTTCATAAATGCTACCCATTTACATTTCATTTTTCCAAAAAAAGTAAAAATAATCTGCACATGCTTGAGTGACGCCCATAAATTGCCAATCCAAACTCCCTTCACAATTTTAACAGTAAATTATTGGGCAATGCAATGCAATGGAAAACGCGCACATGATAAGATTTCATGTTTTGATTGCCTCAACACAAATCCAGGAGCTATTCATGCCTAAAGTTGACGGAATGTGTCTAATTATTTGATTATACACTATTATCTAAACCATGTTTGTCACTTCAAATAACACAAAGACTACTAAAATAACTTCAATGAAATAGAGAAAAAATAGAGATCTGATCTCTGTCATAATTAGCTTTTACTTTTATGATTACTTCTACCCTGCCGCCAATCTTCAGATTTTTACTCAAGGCAAAGTAAAAGGTTGCGTTGAGGAAGGCGGTGAGAAATTGAAGATGGGAAAGTGAAAACAATTTTTTGAGAAAAGAAGGGAGAGAGTGAAAAGTGAAAGTTGGGTATTCGAAGAGTAAGTGAAGATGCAGTATTGTCCACTACTAGGAAAAATAATGCACAAAAGTAAAGTATAACAGAGAAGCTTGAACACAGAATGTGAATAAATTAACTGGCGAAAAGGAAGGAAGCACGATCAATCAATTTATAAATCCAAATGGATATAAATAAAGTCGATTAAAATGTAAACTTTTAGAGGATATATATTTCTCAACCTAAATTTAAATAGATCAAATGATTTGTCATCGAGACAGTGAGCAATGGTCACACAAATGTTTACGAAAAAAATAGAGTAACGTTGCGGAATTAAATTATATAGACAGATGTGATTCAAAAATTTATTGAGTTAACACTTACATCAAATAAGTTTCACCTTAAAAGTATGCATAGTTTGTGAGATATTATAACAATTTTGATCATAACCATGTAGAGAATTTTTTTAATGACTTTTATTTCATTAGAAACTAGATTTAAATAGCTTTTCAATGATAGGTTATTTGCCTAATTTAGATTTAGATTGATAAGATTATATCCGATGAAATTTAAGTTTTAATATGACAAGAAAAGGAGCAAGTAAAATTGAATTTGATGTATAAAATTCAATTTTTTCTCATATAAAATTTAATGCTACACAAGAAAAATTTAAATTTGATGTAACAAAAATTTGCATTTTCTTGCATCAAATTTGAATTTGCTCATTTTATTATTATAGTTTAAATCTCAACTGTAGGTTTATTGATTTAAATTGGAATTTGTATCGAGGATACAAATCCCAACTCATGCATGATACACTCTAACTTTCACACAAAAATTAAAATTCATTGCGTCTTACTCAAACTTTTTTTTTCCCAATGTATTGAACGAACAGAGCAATTTTTAATTTGACATAACTTTCTCAATTTAAATTCAAATTGGACAAATGACCTATCATTGAAATGCACTCTAAGGTTTTTCAATGCAACAAGATCCATTCAAAAAATGCTTTGTAATTTTAAAGTTATGATCAAAATAGTGAGCAAAGGCCAAAAATGTTTTTCTCCATATTTCGAGCCAAATATAAAAAATTGTATATATATTTCATATAAAAATAATTTTAGGGAAAAAGATAGTAATATACCCTCAAAATTACTAAATGACAAATTAGGGTAGATGAATTTCAAAATCCCAATTTAAGCCCCAGGTACCATTTTGGAATTTTCAAATCTTGTAAAATGACAACATTGTCCTTATTGTCGGTGACTACTTCCATATAGCTATTGACTACTTTTGTTTTCAAAATTCCGGTGACTACTTTTATATAGCTATTGACTACACAAGAGTAATAAATCGCATTACTAGAATAGTCAGTAGCTTAACAAGAATAGTCATCAGATTTTAAAAGTAAATGTAGTCAATACATAAGAAAGAGTAGTCACCGGAGTTCCGGTCACACGTCATCAAAGTTTAAAAAAAAAATAGTCAATAGCTAAAGAAGAGTAGTCAATACATAAGAAAGAGTAGTCACCGAAGCTCCAACGATAGGTCACCGGAGCTCCCGCGATAGGTCACCGGAGCTCTGGTGGCTGAAATTGTTGAGGTGGCAATATTTAAAAAAAAAAAAGGTGAACAAAATATTAAAGTGTATTTATATAATTTTATAAGATTTAAAAATTCCAAAAAAATACCTAGGGTTTGAATTGGGATTTTAAAATTTAGATACCCTCATTTGTCATTTAATATTTTTAAAAGTATTTTAGTGTCTTTTTCCCATATTTTTATTGAGGTAGACGCTGAGAAACTTATTGAGGCTATGGAATACAGTTTAATGCTTGTTAGTCACTATTTGTGTTGGTAGATGCTGTTGGAAAACAAATGTTGCACGATGTTATTTGTGACAAAAAAAATCACATTATAACTAAACAGGGAAAGCATGGAATTGGAGTAATCTCAGACAAGGACGAGCTGACAAAGAGGATCCGGAATGGCTAGAGTTATTTGCAACCAACTGTTGGCTAATATGGAAGTGGAGAAATTCTCTAACTCATAACGGTGATTTCAAGTTACCGGAGAAACCAGAAGAAATAATTAGGCACCATTTTTCTTCCTATAAAATCAAAGGAATTCAGGACTTAAAGGATGTCCTGCGAACAGAAGTCAAAAGGATCGCTTGGCAGAAACCACGTTCCACCTTCTGGATGGTGCAAATTGAATACTAAGGATGTCCTGCGAACAGAAGTCAAAAGGATCGCTTGGCAGAAACCACCTTCTAGATGGTGCAAACTGAATACTAACGGTATGCAAAGGAGTTCAGGAGAGGCAGGATGCACAGAAGCAATACGAGGGGATACTCAAGAATGGCTGTGTGGTTACTCGCTGAAGCTAGGAAGACAAAACTCACTATCAGCAGAAGCCAGAGGAATTCTTGAGGGTTTGAGGATTTGCTGGTCTATGGGGTTCAGGAAAATTATAGTTGAGAGTGATGCTAAGCAAGTATTGGAATCGATGCAACAAAGGAAAGATATTGAAGGGAACTCTATTGTGTCAAAGGAAATCAGAAAGGCTTTGAACAAGGAATGGGAGATAGAGATCAGACATGTCTACTGACAAGTTAACAGATGTGCGGATAGACTTACATAGCTTAGTGCGAGACAGCTGACAGAAAAGAGGATTTGGAATAGGCCACCTGTTGAGGTGTTCGACATTCTACGAGATGATGTGTTGGGCCTGGGTTGCTATCACAGAGTATTTCACCTAAAAAAAAAAATCACTATAATGAAACCTACCTCCAAATAATGATATCGATGTTTACTTTCAAAATTTCATTAATCAATACAAGCATTCCTTTCAGAATTTCAAATTTCCAATATATATCTATTTGACCCTTGCCATGAGGAATCCTTTCCTCATACAGGAATACTACAAAGGAAGGTTATTATTTTCATGGTTTGATTCTTTTACTAAGCAAACTCCAGTCACATTGTGACAGCTCTCTAATCCAAACCAGTCATCAGACTACAATGGTCCAAGCAAAAGTAAAGGCATGTCTCCAAATAATGATATCGATGTTTACTTTCAAAATTTCATTAATCAATACAAGCATTCCTTTCAGAATTTCAAATTTCCAATATATATCTATTTGACCCTTGCCATGAGGAATCCTTTCCTCATACAGGAATACTACAAAGGAAGGTTATTATTTTCATGGTTTGATTCTTTTACTAAGCAAACTCCAGTCACATTGTGACAGCTCTCTAATCCAAACCAGTCATCAGACTACAATGGTCCAAGCAAAAGTAAAGGCATGTATGGAAATTAGTATCTTTATATGTGACAAAATCACTCCTTTGATGCACAACATAACTTCTCAGGTTCCGTTTCATACAAAGCATTAAAAATGAACAATGTAAATTGAGATTAGAACTAAAAAAATCTATTAAAAGAGAGTTTAACACAATAGATTATTTCTTACATAGAAATAAACAATCCCATGTATGTGGGATTAGGAAATACTATAGAAGAAAATGGCATTTCCCAATCCCACCTTTATGATTTTGCCTAATTCCATGTAATAAACAATCATTCATGCTAAATACTTTTTAGTCATTTTTTTCAATTGCAATCCTAATCCTGCCTCTTATTTTCAATGATTCATGCCAGATGGGACCTTAGTTCTCAAACAAATATATCACATAAAAATTTGAATATAATAAATAGGAAATAATTTCTTTCCATTTTGGGGGCAAAGAATCATCAGCACAAAGCTAGCAACAACTTCTACATGTATGCCGAAGATAGTGTTGAATTTGAGTGGCCTGTTGTTTCTTGCTCCAACTGGCTGTTGAGGATTTCTAAAATATCATTTGGGGGGCATCTGTCTACAGGATTCTTTGCAGATGCTTGGCAGAAGCATTCAGGCCAAGAATTTGTATAAAAAGACTCTGGTGGAACACGCTTGTGAGGTTCACCAAAACTAGTTTTGAGCATGATTTTCCTTACAGCTTCCCCAAAACCTGCTGTGCGCCCAGCCTCCCTATCAATGAATATTGGAGCAAGAGCTTTTCTATCAGGCCTTATTATGGTCCGAAAGCTGTAGTAAAGGCGATGTCCAAGGAGGTTGTTCGCAAAGTTGCTTGGACCATCATATGTTGGCATGAAAATGTCAGAAAGAAGACAGACCATGTAATCCACTGCAGAACCAGCCAACCCTCTTGTGTTCTCCACAAGCTCTTCTGAGGGCTCCATAGAACTATGATTCTCAAGTCGTGGAAACAAACTTCGGAATGGCTTCATGAATCGATCCCCACCAAATAGCTCCCCAGCTGCAAGATATATCCTGGTAGAATTGTCAAAACCCAGAGCACGCAAAATAAGACCAACCTGCATTACGAAGTCCAATTAATAACAACCTTCAAGTTCTGACAGAAGTAATCACTGCCTTGTATTCGAAGTTAAATACCTTTGACCCACAACAAGAAGGTTTTTTCCCTTGGGCAAACAATGAGAAACAAGTTAAAAGAACAATATGAAGCGGGAAAAAAAAAAAAAAAAGAGAAAAGAAAAAACTGGTCAATGCTTGTTTACCTCCTCAGGAGTCAATGGGCATTTCCCAATTGCCCTTCTTTCACTATAGATCAATTGTTTAGGTGCAAAATTTTCTTCTCGATACTTTCTTAAAATCTTTTGCTCCTCCGGAGTAAATATGTCAAAGCATCTACAAATCAAATTGTACAAAACATGAGCAATCCCGAAAAAGAATTCTCATAAATGAGCTCATTTGTCTACTGTTGGATCAGCATCACTTGCATGTGTGGAAATTCTGATGGTTTGATTTATTTCATGTTTTTAGTATTTCTTGTATTATTACGATGGACCCATAGCTAATGAACCCACATTTAATGTGCCAAGCCTAGGTGAAGAGTGTGTGAAGTTTGTGTGTGCGTGCGCATGCGTACACAAGTATGCATGCGCACGAGAGACAGAGAGAGGGCCGTGTGATGTATACTTGGGCAGAGGGGTTTGGTGAAATTTTTTAAGCAGATTGTGGTTTCGTGAGGAAGAGCCCTGGTCTCTCGAAACCCAATTTGGGGGTGAAGGAAGTTCATCTTTCTTCATGATTTTTCTTTTATGCTTGAGAGCATAATCTGTCATGTTTTGGTTAGTGTTGCTTTACCATTTTCAGCAGTTTATTTTCTGAGTGTAGGCTTATTTCTGCTGTAAATCTCTTACTACCAACTATTTGGAATATTTAATATAAATTCTGTGTTAGATTTCTATCATTTGGCTTGGGCTCCATCATATTACTAATTTTTTTTCTGACTTCATCTTGTTTTCTTTATTATACATCCTTTTACTTTAAGTTAGGTTTTGGGCTTCCTGGAAATAGTCCTAGCTTATTCTTTTTTGCCTAACTTTGTTGACTTGAAATTAAGAATAGTTGTTTTCTGCTGCCATCTTTTCCCTTTCTCCCTTTATCCTCCCCTTGGTGTTCCACATCAGCCTCAAACCACACAAAATCAGCAACCAACAAACATAAATAGAATGGTGATAACAGGACCAGTGAAAATGAGGAATTAAATAATGGATTCTAACACTTACCCAGCAAACGCCAACATATCCATCTCAAACCTAAGATGTATGGAGATGAAGTGGCCTTGTGCCCGTAGCTTATCAACGATTGATTGACTCAGTTTCATGATATGTGGCTTGAACCTTAACGCATGATAGTTAACCCTACATCTCAATCGCTGGTACTCAGGATTGTCAATTTCCTCAGCTAAGCGATGTGAAAAGGGAGTAAGATAGATGGCGCCATGTTCCTTCATTTTTGCTAAAGCAATACCAGTATACCAACTTATAGGAGCATCTCTAGGAGGCCGAAGCTGAATTAAAATAATAATTGAAAGTGTTATCCAAGAAATTAAAATAATTTCTAACAACTGATCACCTGAATTAGAATACAATGGAATCATTATATTCTACCTGAAATGCCTTTATTTTCTTCCTTTTTCCATTTTTGTGAATTTCTGGAATGCTTTCAACAATTCTAACATCAAACCTCAGTGTCTTGATGAAGTGCTCGACATCATAGATACCATAAAAACCGCTGCGTGCAATAATGAAACCAATTTTATGATTACATGTACATAACTACTTGCATTATAAGAAAATAGAAACGGAACCTTTGGTTCAATTAAAATTAGAGGCTCACAGAACTATATAATCTGGCACCAAATTATAATGGACAAATGGTTGCCTGCTGGCAAGGTGCTCCATTCCATGATAATATTTAAAAAAAAAAAAAAAAATACAAGCACAATAAAATTCTAAATTACAAAATATAAACAAATTAATACAAGAATATAAAAAAACTCACTAACTAACTTTACTACATTAAGGTTTACATGAATAGCCTAAAAGAGGCAATTAATTTGCCTAATCGAGCCAAATGTCTAGTAAAATACGATAGTAACAGAAAGAAAAGTAAAATAAAATTTAGGAAAAAACAGGAAGATGAAAGAGCCAACTAATCTGCATTTCAAATATTTTAAAAGCTGATAGGGTACAACAATAGCGATAACCATCAGGAAAACGTAGAATTGTTAAAGTGTGCGTGTCAGTCAGCACTGTGTCATTCTTTGTTCATGCCCCAAATTACCTCTCATTTAATCTTAATTGTCATAGGCTAAATATCACAATCTAACTAGACAATTCAATGCTTAATTTTGTCCCGCTATTTTCACACTAGGAGCCATTTGGTTATTGCCAGGGATACCCACTATCTAGTTGCCTTATTTAGAGAGTCAACTCTCCTCCATTTACAGCCTCCTGTGTTTTCTGCCCATCCCAGTTGATTCCCGATCACTCTATTACTATACATTGCAAAATTTCCCACATCAGGTTGGCTCCAAGTCATGAAAGTTTTGCAGCAAGTATTTGTAACAAAAAGATGCCTGAAAGTGTTGGTAATGAAGAAACCAGAATGGAGGAGAGCCACCGAAGATGAGATGAATGCTCTTAAGGTAAATTGAACATGGAAGCTTGCCACCAAAGGGGAAGAACCTTGCTGGCAGCAAGTAGATATTCAGAATTAAGGACAATCTGGATGGTAATATTAGTCTACACACAGAAAGGTTTAGCAATTAAAGGGTTCAATCAATCCCAAACAGTCCATTCTCCTGTTCATGAGACTTCGCACTCATTGCAGTGTTAAACACTATACACCTTCTCTAATTAGCAACAAATTGTAATTGCCTGTTTATTGACTCAATGTGAAGAATGCATTCTTAAACACAGGTTTGGAGGAAGTATATATGGAGGTTCCATCTAGCTTTGAAGACAATACATAGAGTTCGTTAACTCAAAATAACTTTGGCTGAAGCAATTCCCAATATTTTGGTTGGATTTCGTTATGTTGATGGCCTGGTCTGTGTATTGATGAAGTAAGGGAGCTAAAAAGCGTTCTGGGCTGAGGATTTAATGCTAAATATTTGGAAAACTTATATTAATTTTTGGTAATGGAGGTTGCCAGGTCAAAGGAGGGCATTGCTGTATCTCAGAAATTACACATTGCATTTACTTGAGGAGATAGGCACACAAGGATGCAAACTAGAAAACACTCCTACGAAAATGAAAGTTCTCTAGTTGACCCTAGGATGTAACAAGGACCAGTAGATAAATTAATTTACCGCTGACATGTCAGACTTAGTATCAAAGTTCCCAATAAGTGTGGCAAACTTTTCCCCCCCTCTTGGGTCAGCATGGTGAGCATATTTACTAACAAGCCAAATCAAGAACATTGTATGATGGTTAAAGAATACTTAAGATTTCTCAAGATGACCCAAGGCAAGGCAGTGTACTCAAAGGACTAAGGTGAGGTGCCAAGCAACCTCGTTGCCTCTCACAGTAAGAAAGGTGATGGCTTCAATTACATGCCAAATGGTACTCGCCTTTTGGCACCTAAATAGAGGAAAGGGCAAGTGTTTTATTTATAACATACATGATGGGCCAGGGGTTAATGGACTGATGTCTATTAAGGTTCCAAGCGAATAAAGTGAAGGCAAAAAAGGTGAGCCTGTGATTGATAATTCACCTAAGGCTAGAAACGTGCGCATGTATTGTAGAAGAAGAGTGATAAGGTCGCTAGATGGATAGAAAGATAAACTGGGGCAGAATACCTAACTTCACCACTGCTGCAGCATGAGGGGGCCTGAACATTTGCTTTCCATGTGTCAGCTCAGCAAACCATACATCCCAACATTTCAAAGCAGCAAATTTAGACTCCTCTCACTGAGAAAATTGAACTACAGGTGCATCCTGGGACTGTACAAAAGGTCAGAAAGCCAGTGAATGGCCAGGCTGAAGTATTCGGAGGGGATCACCCAAGTTTGTAAGTACACGGCATAGCCATGGGGTGACCTGCACTCTTATACAAGTACCTCTACACTTTAGCCATCATTCAGGTCTGCGTGCCATTCTAACAGGAGAGAGTTCAATCATGATCAAACTGCAGTTTTCTCATTTCTACCTTGATGAAGCAGATATTGATGGGCTTGGAATTACTGGACTGTTAGGTAATTATAATTATAAATAAGAAAATAATTAAATAGGATATAAGTAGGATAAAAAGGATTTAAATAATATTAGTAGGATTTAGATAGTATTTCAACTATATTAGTAGGACTTGGATAGATTAGGATATCTAGATAATATTTAGATAATACGAGGATATTTACTTAGATTTATATCAATTAGGGCTTTTACATATAAATAAGTACTTACTATCCTTTGTAACTCAGTTTTGCAATGTGATTAGAAGTTATTTAGTTTCTCTTGATCTTCTATTCCTATCTAATTCTCGTCTATTTCTCTTTTCCCTTCTCTTTCCTCTTTCTCTCTCCCATTTTTTAAGTTTCCATAACTTACTGTGACTAAGACTTTTAACTTGAGGAATAAGAAGAAGAAGCAAAATGATGGGCATAATGCTGATCATTAATATAAGGCTAGAAATGTGCAACAGTAGTTGAGAAATAAGACTGCTCCGATGGTAGGAGGGGAAGAAAGGGAAACTGGGGCCAAATGGCTAATTCCGTCAATTGCTGTATGAAGATCTATGGTGGAAGAGATAAACTATTAGTCTGTCAAAAAATGAAGAATAATGACGTAATGGTTTAAAGGGGATTGGATAATCTTGAGACAGAATCCAGTGAGAGATCTAGACTCTAGAATCAGTAAAGATTCTCCCACAGTATTGGAGAATCACTAAAATATCATAGTTTCCTTCTTGCTCTCCTTTCTTCCTCACCCTATTTTTTCTGCATTTCTTCCCTTTACAGGTTATAAGACAGACACAAAAACCAGCAGGGGAAATGGTTCGTTTGGAGTAGCCTACAAGTAGCCTTTTTAATCGTGATTTGAGAAATATTAGGCAAGTATGTGAGAGAAACTTTGTCTCGGTTTACATGAAACATGATTATAAGTACTTATATAAGTGATGCAAACAAGCGCAAAATCTAAATACAGCTATACCAACAATTTCAAAAATGATGATCAGTTGTTAAAACAGACACATAAAAAGGTTCTTACATCATCATCTGACTAAAAATGGAAAAAAGCTCAGTGGATGATGACTGTTGCTGCTAGTTATCTCCTGTGATGTTCCAAGGAAACGTAGTCTAGAAACTATTTGCCATGAAATATACGTACTTTAATAGAACATATCTTCTAAATGTCATCGGAAAAGTGAAAAATATTATATACCCTCTCTCAGTGAAAATAAATGGATACGATAATGATTTTGGCAGTACCGGTTTATTCATCTCACCAACATCACAAAACAAATGCATATGTTCAACAAAAATATGACTGGTTCCATTTTCCCCGTAAATAACAATCTAAATCCAGAATTTGTTAAATGGGTGTTATGCTGTTCAAGGATAAGAATTGGAATATTATGATGGTCACCTGTCATCATGCCAATAGGAATTCGTATCCAACTCAGGTAGTACTAATGTAGCATTCATGATTCGTGCAGCAAGAACGGCATTAGAGATCTACAGGATTGAAATACAACATATTAATAATACATGCATAATAAAGAATAATATAGGACATCCTAGCAACATCACTAGATTCAGTTAGTTTCAAAATCAGTGTTTATTATAACTTCCTTGCCACAGATACACGAACTTAGCAGTTAAAAGCAAATATTTTTCTTCACTTTATGCCTTCATAAATAAATAAAAGAATGCTCATGGAAACAAAATCTAATGCAGACTCGGAAAAAGTTACCAACCGCACTTCGCTGCTGATTTAGGCCACCATTACACCGAACACGCAAATAACCATTGCTCTTGCTGGGAGGAGCTGCCATAACATAAATTCAAGACTGATACAGCATCAGAAAATTCTAAGACTTCTCCGTTCAAACATAAGTCCTATATCAAAAGGCAATAATTAAAAGAAGAGTAAATTACCCTTGTCATCCTTAAAAGATAACACAATTCTCATTCTAATCCTCTCTAGTTTAAGCCTCACAATTTCATCCTTCAATCGACTATGTCCTTTTTGTTTATTGACATGAACTTGAGCTGGTGACTTGGCCTAACAGAATGTTTACGTGATCATGGAGAAGTGGCACTGCCAAGTTCAGGAAAATTGCAAGAATTTCGAGTGAAGTTAGAGAAAGTTAGAGAGAGCCGCTGAGTTTTTTCCTTGAACATGAATGACCAAAACCTTCAGAAACTCCCTCCTGATCGTCCTCTTGGTGCTCTTCATGCGAGCAAAGATAGACATGAAATGATTCAAAGCGCCTATGAGATAGAGGGAAATAGGCAATCCTTACCTTAACCCTTGGTATAGGGTTCCAAAGTGGAAACTGGTACAGAAATGGAAGCAACGGGTGAGGTGCAACGAACAGCAAGAAGTTTTACTGGAGAAATTTCACTGGCTGCAAGGGAGGAGGATTGGAGTATCTCCAAAACAACAACCTAGAATTTCGTATCGCGAGGCTCTGAAACCACAAACAGAATGGGAAAGAAACAGAGAACAAGAAAGGGAGTAGGAAGAACCATGAGATGGAAATTTGTTGAAACTCCCGAAAGCTCACTGAAAGAGCTACTATTATTGATACAAAAAGGGGTCCAAGACTTGAGTCTTCTGATAAGGAGAGAAGGAGATTAGAAAAGAAATGGCAAGACTCTCTTATCATTAAACTTTTGGGAGGTTCAATTGGGTTCATGCAACTTAGGAGAAAGGTCTATGGGGAAAATGTGGAAATGTTGATCTTTCGGACATAGGGAACGGTTACATGATAGCAACTTTCCAATCTCAAGAGGATTACTTCTTTGCACTTGAAGGAGGATCATGGCTCATAGCTAATCACTACCTAACAGTGGCAACGTGGAAGAGAAATTTCAATGTGTGGAATGAAAAAATTCAAAAGATAGCCGCACGGGTGCGGCTGCCAGGTCTTCCAGGAGATTATTGTGATAAGAAATTCTTCTACAACTCAGGAAGCAAGATAGGAAGAGACATTAGAGTGGATGAAATGATTGCATTGAGAGCAAGAACAATGTATGCCTGTATGTGTGTGGAGATAGGTCTAAATGCTCCTCTGCTACCTTCTTATAAAGTAGATGGGAATGAGTTGAAGATTGAATATGAGGGACTTCATCTCACATGTTTTCCTTACGATAAGTTTGGCCATGTTACAGAGCACTATCCGTTGAAGAAGTAATCAGACACTGCAAGCCAAATCGAACAAACAAAAGAAGAAAACGGAAGGGGCCGTTAACCTTGCTAAATCTTTGACAAATCGCCGGCGAATATGTATGGAGATTAGACGATGGTGCCAGAAACAAGACGGGGAAGAAGAAATGTTGCCAAAGATGGAAAGCAGATTCGATGGCCAAAAAAAAGATGCCAAGCTGGCCATTAAAGCTGGCTCCTCCTTGAGATTTGCAGTCTTGGAGTCCAAGGAAGATAATATGGAGAAAAAAGAGATAGAGCAGCATAGCAGGCAGACTTTTCCAAGGCCATGGAGAAAGAGGAGGAGAAGTGAAAAATGGTTGAAGAGGAGAATCAGCTCAACAGAGCTAATAGGAGTGCTTAATCATGTGTGTTTTTTATTACTCTGAAGTGATTTTTTCCACGACTATGGTTTTGAATGCTAGAGGAGCAGTTGGAAAAGAGTTCGGACTTGCTCTAAAGGAACGTAGACAAACAAAGTGTAGTGGAATTACTGAGCAGAGAGTCATTAAAAGGCTGTATTTTAAAAATCAACTATAAGTAGAAGCTAATGGCATGTCTAGGAGTATTTGGATTTTATGGAAAGATGATGGCATAAAGATCAAAATGATTGAAGAGCAATCAGGTTTAGGAAGAGAGAAATGGCTTTTTATTGCCATCTACACGAGCCCAACAAAACAAGAGAGACAAGTGATGTCGGAGAAACTAGAAGATCTTGCTAAAAGAATTTCTAAGTCTTGGATGTTGGCAGGAGACTTCAATGACATACAAAATCACAAAGAACAACATGGTGGTGTGGGAATAAATGATAGAAAATGCCAGAGATTCTGTGAACATATTAATTGTTGTGATCTGATTGATATAGGATATGAGGGGCCAAGGTACACATGGAGAGGCCCTATTATCAAGCATGCTAGCCCTATATACAAGAAGCTTGATAGAGCTTTATGCAACAGTGAAGGGAGAAGAAGATTTAATGGAGCTTTTGTAAAAGTTAGACCCTGGATACAATTGGACCATCATCCACTCTTGATCTATCTAACAGATGAACAAGGCAATAGAGAAAAAAGGCCTTTTAGGTTTGAAGCAGCCTGGTTAAAACACTCTAGTTTCAATCAATTTTTGCAAGCATGCTAGTCTAGCTTAGGAGAAATATGGCAAGCATTGTCCTCTCTAATCCCAAAGCTGCAAAATTGGAATGAAAATGTCTTTGGGCATGTTGGTAAGAGGAAAAGAGAATTACTAAGAAGAATACCAGGTATTCAAAAAGCAATGCAAAGAAAGCCGAATGAACATCTAGAAGCTCTAGAATTACAGCTCAAAAAAGAATTTAATGAAGTACTAGAAAGAGAAGAAATTCTTTGGTTTCAAAAGGCTAGAACAAGATGGCTTAATGAGAGGGACAAGAACACTTCTTTCTATCACACTAAAACCAACATCAAGAGAAGGAAAAGTAAAGTAACGATGTTGAAAGATGAAGCAAATAATTAGGTAGAAGGTAAAGTAGAAGTGGGTAAGGTGGTGAATGGTTTCATCAAGAATTTATTTCAAGAAGATAACCAGAACAAGCCTTGGATACAAACACACCACTCTTGACTGCAAGTTTTGAGGGATGAATGGCAAGGAATCTTTGAAGCTGTTACTGATGTCGAGATAAAACAAGCAATGTTTTCAACAGGAAGATTAAAGACTCGAGAAGCTGATGGTTATCTAGCGATTTTCTTCCCAAAAAACTGGGAGATAGTAGGAAATAGTGTGTGTCAAGAGGTGAAGAACATGTAGAATAATACTAAGAACTTAAGAAAGGTCAATACAACCCTCATATCTCTTATTCCCAAAGTTGATTACCTTGAAAAAAGTCAACCAACTCACACTGATCCCCTAGTGCAACATCACGTACAAATATATCTCCAAAATCATTGTAAAATGATTGAAGAATATCACGAGCAAGATTGCATCACCTTTTCAAGTGAGCTTTGTGCCAGAAAGGAACATTAATGATAACATCATTATTGTGAATGAAATGATACATTCAATGTGGTAGAAGATGGAAAAGAAAGGCTTTATGGCAATCAAAGTAGATCTAGAAAAAGCCTATGATAGAATAAATTCGGGATTCATGGAAAAAGTATTAAAGGAGTTTGACTATCCTGATCATATCGTTAGAAGAATCATGGAATGTATTCACACTTCTTCCACTAAAATACTCGGGCATGGAGAAAAACTAGAGGAATTGAACTCATCGACAGGGCTTAGGCAAAAAAACCCTATCTCCCCCATCTTCTTGAGCTTGGCAGGGAGAAACTCACATTTAATACATGATAGAGTGAGTGAGAGAAAATAGAAAGGTGTGAGAGCTAGAGTCGAAAAGGCCCAATCATTTCTCACATAATGTTTGTAGATGATCTAGTTTTATTTACGAAAGCTAACCCTGACCAAATTGATATAATTGCTTAGTGTTTGTAGGTATTTAGAGAGATCTCTAGGCATAAAGTGAGTAAAGAGAAAACTCATTTATTTTTCCAAAAATGTGAGTTTGCAAACTAGGAAAATTATAGTAGTCGGAGTAAGTTTAGATAGGTTGATGAGTTGAGAAAGTACTTGGGTGTCGAAATTTCATTTCCTCGAAAACACAAGGATAGGTACAAAACAATTGTGGCCAAGGTACAAAGACAATTAAAAGGATGGAAAGCATCTAGCTTGTCATTAACAGGAAGAATGACATTAACTTAGTGACTTCATTGATGGCACTCTACCCCATCCAACGTGATCATATTCCAAAAAGGGTGATTGAGGAATTAGAAAAAGCGCAAAGACAATTCTTGTGAGATGAACAAGAGGGAAAAAGGAAGTGGCACCCAATAGCTTAGAAATCAGTTTGCAAACCAAAAACAGATGGACTAGGCATCAAAACACTATCAACAATGAATGAAGCATTCCTCCTTAAACTGCTCTAGAGGATTCACGAACAACCAAATGAGCTATGGGTTCGTGTGCTTCACAGCAAATATGGTAGGCAAGAGGTTGAAGGAAGCGAGTTTGCAACCAAACAAGGGGACTCCAGGCTATGGAAAGAACTAGCAAAAATGAGAAAGCAATTCCAGTCAAAACTGGAGTAGAAGATACAGGAAAAAGAGTTCAGACCTATATGGAAGTTAACAAACGACAGCACTTTCACTACAACAAGTGCTTATGCATGGCTGAAGGATAAAAGAGATACAAACCCACTTAGTCCCTGGAAATGAATATGGAAAATATCGAAGCACGTCAAAGTTTTCATATGGCTATCATTCAATCAGAGGCTACCTACTAAAGCAGTTACAAGCAAGTGGAACAGTAATTTTGATATGTGTGAACTGTGTCACAGTGCTTGAGAGGAATGGATGCATGCATCACAAGACTACCCTCAAGTAAAATACGCCTGGAGGATGTTGGAGTGGCATAAACATGATCGACTCTTCTTCCATGTCAATGGGCGAACATGGTTGAAAAGGAACAGCAATCGCAAGAAAAAAGTCGAAGACTATGACTGGCCAAAGAGAATTGCTATGGGGTGCTGGTTGATTTAGAGATGCGAAATTTACAAATGCATGATGAGCAGTACACTCACCCTTACAATGCAGCTAAAGCAATCACATAGTACCTGAGGAATTATAAGAACAAAGCTGATAGAATTACAAGACCAGAGGAAACAGAGGAAGTAAGAATGATCAGCTGGCAACCTCTAGAAAAAGATTGGTGTAAATTGAACACTGATAGATGGAGCTCTTATAGAGATTAGGCAAGATGCAAGGGAGTTATAAGGGGTGATTATGGAGAATGGCTACATGGATACTCTGTTAAATTGGAAAACTACAACACACTGGAAACTAAGACGTGGGGAATAGATGAGGGACTCAAATTATGGCAGCAACTAGAATTTAAGAAAGTGGAAGTAGAATGTGATTCTTCACAAGCAGTCGAAGATATCAATGATACTCCCTCCAATTCAAAATATAAGATAAACTTTATCTATTTATGTTTATCAAGAAATTAGTTAAAATCAATTTAAAACAATAAATATGTAAGGTACGTATGTTTTTTCTCAAATATACCCTTATTAATGAAGAAAATAAGTAAAAAAATACAATAAATGAATCAAAGCGGAAAGGGAATATATGTTAGTGGTAAAATTAGGGGGGGGGGGGACTCATTAAATGCTTAGACAAAAGTGAATATTATCTTATAAAAAAAACCAAGCCCTTACAACAGAATTTATCTTATATTTTGAATCGGAGGGAGTAATATAAAAGCGCATAGTGAGCTTCATTGACTTCTTAAGGAGTTGCTTCTTTAGGAATGGCAAGCTCGAATTAAACATGTTTATAGGGAAGGGAATTGATGCGCAGATAAATTGGCCTCTCCCTGCTTGTGCCAAACTGAACAATACATGATTTGGGTTACACCCCCAGGGGCTGTGCAAGAGATCCTAAAAGAGGACTTGGATGGAATAGGAGTTCCAACACAAGTTTCTAATTTCTAGTTGTCGGGCTAAGCCCGTCCTGTATCACAACAAAAAAATTGCAAGAATTTCACGAATTTGGTTACTGTATATTTAAAAGGTCACAGAAGCATCAAGTTGGTCGTGCTTAACAAACGAATAGTACAAATTACAAAACTACAAATTTATTGCCCAAAAATTATTTGGAAACAAAATTGAGAGGCTTACAATTTAGAGGGCCAAATTGAAAATTTTGTGATCTTTCAAGAACAACAAATATATAATTTACCCTTGAAAGAAAAAGGAAATACGAGGCCAGTAAGATCTCGGAGCTGATGATGGCCGCCAACCACCCGAATCAGCATTACTCCAGAGTTCTTCTATACGGATCTGTTCAAAGACAAAAGAGAATGAATGACTAAGTATTCAATCAATGGCACATGTATTCTCAATAAACATTTGCAAAAATGCCATTTTTTGAACCAGACTTTTGTAGCATAAAAATAAATTTCTTTACTGCTGCGTACTCTGTTATAGGTCACAGTTAAACCATGATGACACTTGATCTTTTGGTTTTATTGTTATGAAACAAAAACAATTTTCTCCTCAACCCCTCATCTAAAACATGGATGTTAAAAATATGTACCTCGTTACCATAATCCAATAACTCTTTGAAATTTCAATCATTGTACAAAAAATTGCTGATTTTTTAATTTCAGTAAATCATACAAACAAATCACAGCACTGGAAAAACCAAAATAAAGTTAACATAATATGACTCTGTTACTCATAGAATAGGACATGATATATAACAATCATAACATAAATAATCAAAATATAGTCAATAAGTCTCCATAGTTTTCTAATAAGTTGTTATAAAATGCTTATTCCAAGTTGCCGAACCTGAACCTAGTGTGGTTATGGTGCAAAGCATTGTTGGGCATGTGATAGTCTTTTGAAAAGGGTATCCAATAATTTGAAACAGCCAACTCTAATTCTATTAGACTCGTCTTATCTATCATCCTTTTGAACGATTAATGCTCAGCACCATCGCAGCACACAATTAGAGGCGCCATGCCTCCTGTCATAGTACCTAGTGGCATAGAATCCTTTTTACAACTTTTGCAAAGTCCTATCAGTCGAACTCCAGAGGTTCAAATGTATCACCTTTTTAATTCAGAAATGCCGACTGCAAAGCCTTTCACAATCACCGGCATCTCCAACATGAAGCTAATTCATAATACAACACCAGAAGCCTAGAAAATATACCCAAAGTGCTTCTTAATATGAAATGTCAAATTGTGAGACATTCATATTTGAGATTTCATTGTTTACCTTAGATTAATGAAGCAATAAAAGAATCCGAAATTTCTTTTATTGGTCATAACATCTTTTTTCATTTTCTTTCCTTTTCCCTTTTAGGTAATGGTAAGAAACATTGGTTCACAACACAGTTTTCACTAACCTCCGAGCGGTAGTTGGATTGACCACTATGAGTGCTTGTTGAGGAAAACAAGAACGAAATTGTGCAGATTAAAAATACAAGAACGGCAATTGATAGTTTCGCAATCATCCCTTTCAACCCTCCCCCAGTTCCCTGCCTCACAGACTGCCTGTGAAACCCAGCTCTGCAAAGAATAACAAAACAGCATTGCTTAAAGAACAATAACCCCTACAAAGATAAACAATCAAATACAGCGTTAATCTTTGTCTCTGCCTACCTTCTCATAGTTAAAATTCAGAAGCGCAGTTTTGAGAAGTATTGCTCCCTTCTTCGACCGCGATGATTCTCCAGCATTACCCGTCAGTGACTGATGCGCCAGTTAAACACCAACAATTGCTACAATAAATGGCATAACCAGTTGGTTAGACGTCATGCTACGCATTGGCATATACGAAGAAGAAGCTGAAAGCTCATCAAGCTACAATTAATTTGCAAATTGTGAAGCCTAGATCAGAAATGAGAAGACATGCACCATGAAGAGGAGAAGCACTCCGCTTTGAAAGACGAAGGTTGATGCAGATCACAAACAAGTTCTTAGGCGAAGCGTAACTTTGCGAAGATGGAAGCAAGAGTCTGACTGTGACAAAAGTAATCAGATTCCATCACTATGCGTTGCTGGCTAGTTATTACAGAACAGATCTCACCGTGTGGGTCGGGCACTCGACGGATATGATCCAATGATTTTCCCCGTAACTCAGATCTCCAGGCAGTTCGGGAAGGAACGTGGGGATTTTTTCTTCTTTGTTTTTTTGTTTTTATTTATTTACCGCCTGTCTGGTTCGCTGAATCAAAGGATTGCAATGCAATGTAAAGGGTATTTCAGTAAAAACACTTTTTATCGAGATAAACCTTTTACATACTTATTTTATATACTGTAAAAATATTTTTAAAATAATAATTTTGATCTTAATCCAGATATCTTTGTAATGGGAGCAGCTTTTATGCGCTGCTGTTACCAACGGCTACCCTCCTCTTCTTTATGCACATTGTTTTCTTTGTAGAATGATATTGGCAAATTCAACAACGTTGTGGAGAGTGGAGACATAAGGCCTGAAATTTAAAAAATACTAATAATTATTGGGTTTTAAAAAACTAGGACTCAAAGTTTTGTATAACGCGTATTTAGTATCATAAGTACTCCCTCCATTTTAAAGTATAGGTAAACTTTGTTGGAGGAGTGTAATTTTTTTACAAAATAACATTTACTTTTGTCTAAATATTTAGTAATTTTTTTCCAATTTTGCTTCCCATATTCTTCTCTTTAAACCATTTATTGTATTTTTTTACTTATTTTCGTTCATGAATAATGATATATTTAGAAAAAATACATACCTTACATATTTATTGTTTTAAACTAATTTTAATTAATTTCTTAATAAACATAAATAGATAAAGTTTATATTATATTTTGAACTGGAAAGAATATTTTCTTAGTTTCACTTAGTATCTTAAAATAATTTTTAATATAATTTTACCCTTAAAATATTTTTTTCAAAAATAATTTTACCCTCTTATCTTCAAGAAAGGTAAAGATGTTTTTCAGGTGTCCCCAATCTCTCAGTATTTCTACATCATGAAACTTTTTCCCAAATACACCTAACACCGTAAAGTAAATATTTACGATATTAGATTTACTTAAAAAAATATTTTATGATATTACATAAAATACTTTAGGATACTAGATTAGGATGTTGAATACATTTTATCTTTTTGGAAAATAGGAGGGTAAAATTACTCTTGAAAAAAATATTTTAAGGGTAAAATTGTATTAAAAATTATTTTAAGATATTAAGTGATATTAGAAAATACTTTAGGATATTAAATACACCTTATATAAAATGTTGAGTTCCAATTTTTTAAACCCTAATAATTATTACTTCAAAATTGAAAAGTGTGGCTGACTTTTTATTAGTCATTAATTCTCACGTTTTAGATCGCTTTGCACTGATGTCTACACAATATTATTGAATTTCCTACCATCATTTTATAAAGAAAACGGTGCACATCAAGAACAGGAGAGGGCATGACTATAACAGCAACAGAGAGAAGCCGCTCCCCATTGTAATCAAACATTTTTAAAAACTAAATTTAACTGTGCTTATAATTTTATATTATTGCTAATTAGATTTTCACAGCTTTTTTATGTTTATAGGTTAATATAATAATAGGTCCTTATGATTTTTATTTATTTTAATCTTAGTCTCTAAAATTTCAAATCATTATTTAGTTCTTTCTAGTTTATTCTATTTAAAACGTTAGTCTTTCTATTTTTAAAAAAACTTTGCCTCAAATTTAACACTGTTAAATACGTTTAGCTATCACTAACATTGTTGAAATTGCTGATTTGGTTGCTGACTGTGCTATATGATGCGGAAAATAAGTGACTAATGTGATGTGTGATCTTGATGTTTAAAAAAATTTAAAAAAAAAAAATAAAGAAAGAAAGAGGGCAGAGAACAAAACACAGAGATGTTCACAAAAAGGAGTTAGGGCAAAATAGGAGCTTCGCCAGAGAGCTTCGTATCAGATCTCTACACGAAACACAGGCACATTCACATGGGAGATTCCCATCATACACAATAGAATTAGTACTGGGAAAACAGGCCGGCCCGGCCCTGCAGGGCCAGCCCGTGATGGGCTCGGGCTTAAACGGGCCGGCCCGTTTAAGCCCGAGTTTCAAAAATAAGTCATTTTTTCAAGCCTGGCCCGTGAGATGACGGGCTCGGGCTAGCCCGCGGGCTTCTGGTCTTTTTAATTAAAATAATTATTTTTATTTTTTTTATATATTTTATCAAAATAATAAAAATGAAACAATAAAAATTACTAATAAAAAGTATAAATATAAATAAAATTGAGTCACAAATATAAACATTATCATGTCTAAACATATATTACAGTATAATAAAGTCTATTGAATAAACAAACTAAATAGAGGACAGACATAAACAACTAAATAAGCATTAAGTTCAGTAGATAATTACAATACGGATGATCTAGTTTGATTATAAATAATTAACAAAAAAGTTTAACTAACAAACATAGTATACATAAAGAATAATCATTTATCATACCGACAAAAAAGAAAAGAGTCCATCATTCTTAGTTCTAAATTTGTTTCTACTATAAAAATGATATAGATCTTTATTTTAGTTTAAAAGATTTTTTGATCAATTATATTTCAAGTATAAAAAAATATGGGAGAATGATAAATAAAGACTGTAAAAATTATAGATACAGTATTTTAATAGGTTTTGACAACTTATAAATAACAATATATTTTTATGAATATACCTAGTTTTAAATTTTGCAATTTTCATGTTTTTTTGGTTATTTTTCCCACAGCTATAGTGATTCTTTTTTTCTTTTTGTGAATGCTATCTATGTGAGCTGCCAAGATAAGTAAAACTAAGAGTATGCTATGTTTAAAATGTTAGAGTTTTCTTTTTTAAGTTAAGAAAAAAAGACAGAAATTTAAAAAAAAAATAATTTGGCGGGCCTAAACGGGCCGGCCCGCGGCCCTACAGGGCCGGCCCGTTTATTTTTTGGCCCTACAGGGCTGGCCCTTTTAAGCCCGACTTCCCTTTCAAGGCTCCAAAATATAAGCCCGGCCCTCGACTTAAACGGGCTTAAATGGGCCGGCCCAACGGGCTCGGCCCGTTTTCCCGGCTCTAAATAGAATCACATGCTATATGCAAAAGACGGTGGCAATTAAGTTTGAGCACCTCTTATTCTTAACGGTAGCATTTAGTGCCCACGTTTCATTGTGTTCTTTCATTGCATTCCAAGGTTTAGTAAGTAAGTTATGTCCAAGCATGACACTGTCAACGATAGCTTTAGCTAGCTGCCTCACCATTAATCTTCATTCCACCAACCAAATTTGCTTCCTTGCTGAGAGATGCATCACAGTATCACGGTATATAACTTAAGTTTGAGCACATCTTTCTTATACGCTTGTTGATATGAAAGAAGCGTCTATTATTGTTAGATGCGCAACAAGGGATCACGTCATCACCTCGCCAGAGCATCAAGGCTGATAATGCAAATCTCTTCCCTACCATTGATAGTTTGTCAAAAATAAAATGAGATCAAGACATTATTTTCCAAGACTTGCAAGAATAAAACATTTTTTCAATACATTATTCTAACATTAATTATGAGTTATAAAATGGGGATTTACAAATAGGGGTGAAAACAGACTAGACCAAGCCAGGCTTTCCTTTTGACAGGTTCGACCTGTCTCGTAACAAATCAGTCTAAGCCTGGCCTGTGGCCTGTTAGAGGCTTACTTTTCAGTTTAAGTTTGGCCTATACAAAAGTCAAGCCTAGCCTAACTTAAAACCTGTTTGAAAGCCTGTATTTTTTGAAAAACCATAAACAGGCTACCTAGGCCTTCAAGGTCGAAAATAGGCATTATCAATTAAGTGCTTTGCTATTATTAGTTAAGTAGTTTACAAACAAGATGCAAAGAAGACTAATTTATTTCTATTGTGGCCTTGAATAAATGTACCATAACAATATCAACAAAAAAAACTCAAATAAAGAGGGTGAAGAAATAATTAGAAGCAACAAAAAACTCATATTGGCTTTTTCTATTGCCATCCACTCAGTTTCATTGTTTATTCATTCCTATATTTTTTGCTTCCTCCTTTAAGTTATTCAAACAAATACACCTTTAGTTACTCGAACAAAGCTTCAACAAACAGCAACAACTTACAGAGAAGGAGGAGAAATCGAAATTGTAGTAAGTTTCAATTTCCAGACCAAAAATCACTAAGCATTTGTACAACATCCTTCCTTAAACCCTGATCAGACCAGAATGTCGCCTTCTGGGTTATCAAGATTGTGATTGCACCAGATAATGTAGTCTAGGGTACAACCAATTGTTCTTCTCAAGGAGCGCTTTATTGGAAAAACCTAGATTAAACTAGTTATCAAAAACATGATGATTTGGTTATAAAAAAAAAGGGGTTTAATTATTCAAAAAATGGTGCAGTAGATGTAAATTGCAAAGAAGTAAATCTTTTTGGTATTTTAAATGAATGAAGATATGCTTTGGATTAAAGGGAAGTTATGATAGGATTAGTCTCTTGATGATAAAAACTCAGCTATCATTGCCCTTAAATTAATTAGGAGTTTTGGAAATTTATAAGTCTGAGTAATCACTTGGGTCCAAAGTTTTAATTAATGAAAACTCACTCTAATCAAAGTTGATTAACATGTCTTAAAACATTGTTGAAAACCACTTAGAGTGTAAATGAATGGATGGTGCAAACGCCCTCTAATTGTCAATCAGCAACCAAAGAATACCAAGTAAACAGATTAATCATCAATGATCATTGACAATCAATTGAACACAAGGATTCAAAACTGAAATATTCATATAGGTAATTCAACATTAAATAGCATCCAATCCAAATACATTATAGTAGTCTAAACGCAAGATTTACAATCATAAATCAAGTCTTATATAAGTGTAGAAATCCCTAAATCTAGAAATGTTCAATACAAAATTTACGCATAGGTTTAGATTAAGTAACTCCCCTATTAAGTCCTTGAGCTCAAGCTTCGTCTTCCATCATCAAAAGGCTAAAGGTTTAGCCTCTCATGTCTTCAAACTAGTCACAATCGCTCCAGGTATGATCAGCCATGAGTGATGCTAAAAAGGGGTTGAAAAAATAGAGAAGAAGGGGTTGAGAGTAGTTTAATCAGTCAGAATCACTGGAAATGATGAAGAAGTGAGGAAAAATAAAGGTTTGGACTGTGGGATCAATGGAGACTTGAGAGAATATGGTGGAGGCTCATCCCTTTTCAAATCTGCAGAATGGAGAGTCTGTTCTTCGTGGTGTTTGCCCCCTAAGTGTAGAAGTTGAAAAACCTATTCCAAAACACATAGCTTCACTTCACATACTCAAGTCACGACCTCATTGTAAGGAATTAAAAGACACGCAGCGGAAAATAACTTTAAAATTTTCCAATCCCTTGCCTGCATCTACCGATTGTGTTTAAGTTAAGTAGTAAGAGGTGTTACCTGCGGTATTCGAATTGTTGGTGGCTCGGGGATTTCGACGTTCGGGATGCCTATGCTCTCCTTTTTTGTTCATGAGAAGTCGACAACTTAAATCGGCTTCCTCTACCGATATCCACATGAACAACGTTCTAATCACGAACGACGTGCTAGCGCTTCTTGTCCTTCTAGGGTTTTTTTTTTTGAGAATCTGTCCTCACCGTCTCTCTTTTGGCCTTTTTTTGATAACATTGAACAATCCCATTTAGTCACGTTAGGGGTTCAAAACAAATAACCGGAAATAAATATGCAATAAAGTGTCACAATTCGGGTTGTATCACTTTACGGAGCCAAAATGCCATGATTATCTAAGTAAACTATATGTAAAGTTAACAAATTTGGGGGGTCTTCTTTTATGTAATTCTAAATGAATTAAAATGACTTGTTTATGAATTTTATCTCTTAGAATGAACTGAAATAGTTAAATTAATTGAATGATAGAAATGAAACATAAGAGTTTAACAATAATATGAATGTTCCTCTCTCACAATGAATTAGACTTCCCTCACTTCAAATGATTTAGAAGTTAGCTAGCAATTAAAACACTAAGAGCTACCTCTTAGCCTAGATCTAAATGAATTAACACATACTAAGCCACCTTGAATATGAATTATGTAACATCCTGAGTTTTATCGGGTTTTAATAACCTCTTTTGGTTTATTTTGAGGATAGATTAGTGATTTAAATGTTGATCTTGGTGTTTGGGTTGGAATTGACGTATGTTGGAGGAATAGGTGAACGTACCCCTTCGCTGCGGCGAACCGGGAGTTCCAGGGGAGAATATCTTTTCGGGAAGGTTTCGCCGCGGCGAAGATTTTTTTCTGGGCGAGCGAGAGTTTCCTCTCGGGAATCTTTCGCCGTAGCGAAGATTGGAGTTCGCCGCGGCGAAGTCGGGTTTTCAGGCGGGTAATCCCTCTTGGGATTAGTTCGCTGCGGCGAAGGAGTCCGAATCTATATAGTCGCGGGAGGGGTTCAGTTGTGTGAAAATTAGAAAAGTCTGAGGTAGAGAGAGAGGCTCTGCTAGGGTTTCGGTATTTTGGCTTGGAGAGGGCATTTCTAAGGATCCATTACCTCAAGTAAGTGATTTTAACCTCTAATCTACTTTCTTTCTTGGAATTTCTGAGGATTTATGGTGGAACCCTAGAGTTTTCTAGGTTGTGATGAAATTGAGGTTTTTGACCGATTGTTTTGAGTTTAATTGATTGCTTTGGGTTAGTCTAAGTATTTAATCGGTGTAGTTTTCTTGGATTTAAGGAACCTTGAGTTTTGAAGCTAGGGTTTATGGAAATGGGAGGTTTGTGATTGAGGATGATAATGTAGAGGTTGATTTTGAGTTTTGTGAATTGGGTTATGTCAAGGAGGGTTAAATTGGGTGTTTAATTGGTTTAGATTGTTGTTAGAACTTCAATTGTTCAAATGGGATGTTTGGGTGTAGAATTCCTATAGTGGGTTCTTGAGGTTAGAACCCTAATTGATGCTTGGAAGGGGATTTGATGTTTTAATAGACTTTTATGACTTTGGAGTGTTGTTTTGATGGTTATACCCTTTGAGTTGGGTAGAGTTTTGGTTGGAGCTAGGAATTTTGTGTCCCCAAGTGTTGCTTTGGCCACATTATTAGTTTGAAAGCTAATACATGATGGTTATGTGTTTGTGTGCTTGTGTAGACCGGTTGTGAGCCTTGTTGGTGCACGGACCGTATCGTTGGTTGTTATTCCTTGCTCAGGCGAGAGGTAACCACTTTCCAATCCTTAGTACATGCTTCTGTGGTATTGTGAGTAGATTTATGTTTTGTGCTTCGAGTAACAATTATGTTCAAAGTGTATGTTGTATATAAAAAGGAAAACCGTCTTGTGGGGTTTCGATTGATGATGAATGAATCTTGAAATTGTGAAAGATATGCCACTGAATGAAGTTAATTATGAAATGTTCAATTACTATCTAATTATGGTTTGAGCATGATGCATGAATAGGGAATTGGTGAGAGTTTTTGATAGTTACTACCACGTGGTAAGGCTTCTATTAATGCATGATGGTTGGCTCAGTACATCCCCCATAGTGAGGGATAGGCCTTTTGGCTCCCTACGTCCCCCAGAGTGAGGGATAGGCCTTTTATGGCTCCTTACGTCCCTCATAGTGAGGGATAGGCCGGGTTCGGCTCTTGAAAATCCCCCAAAGTGAGGGATATGATTGATGGGAATTGCATCATTGCACTTGCATGAATTGTTGTGGCTATCAGTTATAATATTACTTGTGAACTGCCCCACTTGACACCTCACGAGCACTTATTTAGTAGTTGATTGAACCCGATTATTCTATGTTATTTCATATCATTTTAAGGGTTTTTATCATAGGTTTTGGCTCCTTTTAATGATAATTGTGTTTAATTTTGATTAAGAGTCCTTACTTTGAGTTAGTGTCTTTTTGAGGGTAAAATTGTCATAATTAGTTATTAATTGTATTCAATTGATTTCTAGGACAATTGATGCTTCAAATTGTTGCTTTTCATTGTAGGACACTTGAAAATTAGAGCCAAGATTGAAGACCAAAACATTACACAACATGAGAGTTTCCAAGAAAATGCTGTGCTGTAGCAAAAAGTCTGAAAATGTGCATCAGTGGCTATTCTGGAATAGTTCGCCGGGGCAAACTTTTTGGTTCGCCGGGGCAAACTCTCAAAATCTTGCTAGAATACCTCTCTGGAATAGTTCACCGCGGCAAACTTTTGAGTTCGCCACGGCGAACCTCTTCGTATCAGTAACGTTAGATTCAGATCCAGAACGCAAAAATGGACCTTCTACTCATATGATCCGACCCAGATGGACCCCAAAAGCCCTTAGAAACCCTATTTTCAACCTATCACTCCATTCTATCATCTCCAACACCTCTATTCTCTCATCTTCTTGCCTCTCCACCTCCATCTTCTTCCCCATCCATTTCCTTCACCTTTCCTTCACTCCATCTCATTTCCTTCCATTCCCAGCTGCTATGGTTGACAGATTCACTCTAGTTGGAGTTTTTCTTGAAGCTATGGAGGGCTAGGGTTTATCAACTCTTGAAGATGGTGGAGTAGCATGAGTTTCTAGACTTCAAAGGGGAGTTTAGTTTCAGTTTGCAATTTTTAGCTATGATTTATAGCTTTTTAGGTCTAGGAGTTGTAATTTCTTAGTTAGGAACTTGGGATTGATATTGTAATTATTGGTTAATGATTACATTTGTAATTTGGATTGATTGGTGTAGAATTTTGTGCTTAAATATATGTAGTTGCATATATGCTTATTGTAACTCTCATGATTCTCTCCTATCTTGCATGGTTATGTTTCGGTACTGAGTTGATTGTGTGTTACATTGAGCCAATTGCATGATCATTCCAAAATTACACATTAGGGAAGCTTAACAAAGTTTTCATTAATGAGTTCATTAATGTAAGCTTTGGACTCAATGAGTTATTGAGGTTGTTATTAAGAAAGCCTAATGGATTTGTGAAACTCCCAATATTTTAAGTGAACTATGATTGCCACCAAAACCATTTTCAAGAGATTTCCTATCATTAATTTCCATTTCATCATTACTATCTTAAAACACCAAAAATATAGTATCTTAGGTTTGTTTTCATTACATTTAGTTTAGGGTCCATTCGTTTAAATCTTAAAAACCCAAAAACCCCATTTCATTGCATTGCATGGCATTTAGTCTAGCTTAGGTAATTAATAAAGGCTCCCAAAAGTGAAACGACCTGAGTTTGCACTATACTGCATAGCTTGGATTTATTTTTGATTAAGAACCCCAAAGCAAACGATAAGAAAGGCTCTCTTCAGTAGTACCTTGAATTGGAAAGGTTGGTTACTGGGACATTTGTCTCACCCCGTGGTTTACAATGTTTTCAGGTGAAGGTGCTAGGCGTGCGCCTTTGGGAAGAGACATAGAGGCTTGAGCTTGGTTAGCTTTAGGCCTCTAGCCTTTGTTTATGTATGGCTAGTTGTATATTGCCACAGTTAAGGTCCTTTGAAATATTTTGATTGCCCGGCTTTATTGTAAACCGGAGGGAGTGTATCTTCTCACTTTTAATTGGCCGGAGGCCCTTTCTATTGTTTGTGGAACTTTGATTTACGTTGTTGGAAACCTTTTATATGGGCTGATTTTAATATCTTGTGTTACCCGGGTTGGAGGCTCGGAAGCCCAGTGGTTGTGAATGATTGATGTTAGTTGCATGCAACTGAGTTTGGATCTGACCCGAGTTTGAAAGTCAATTTCTAAAATTATGCAAATTTCTTTCTACTATGGTAGTTCATTTTAACAACTTTCCTTTTCTACCATAGTAGTGGTTTTATGACGAGATTATAATGTTTGGGGTAAAGGGTTTTACAAATTAACCACAATTAGGTTAATTAAGCACAATTAGCAAAATTTGAATCAAAAATTGCATTAGACACATAAAAGGAATCTAACAATTAAGCCACCTTAAATTGCCACTAGATAGTCTCAACAATTCCAATACAAAGGCTATCCTAATCCAATTGAAGATATGAAAGCTCAAGTGCCAAACACAATTCTTGAAATTCCAAAGAGACACAATTAAATCCCTAGCACAAATATAATCCAATACAATCTATCTAAACATAAAAATAGCAATCTTAAGACATAATAATTACTAAAACAATGAAAAGGAAGAGATTTAATCGGTTGAAAACTCCTCTAGGTTGCCCAAGCTCTAGCCATTGGCACTGTGAGAGAAGAATGAGAAATCTAGCCACTCATGGATGAAATCTTTACTTCACCAAGCTTCAATAGACGTCTTTACATGGTAGATTCAAGAGAAGATGCGAAAATACAAAGAAAATGTGGAGAAACACAAGAAATATACAGAAAACGCAGAGAGAGAGAGAGAGGATGAGAAGAAATGTGTAAAAAAACAAAGGAGGAAGAGTATATTTATGTGTTGAATCAATCTGGAACTTATTCCCCTTCAATCTGGAAGTATTTGGATAGAGATTACAAGGAAAAATGCCAGCTGGATGGAGCTTCCAAAATGCAAAAATGGAGTTCTAAAAACATACACAATATGCCTGAGACGGCATAATAGTCAAAGGTGCGACCAGGATGTTGAAATAGCCTTGTCTTGTCTTTGCTTACACCTTGGGGCCAATTTCAAAATTTAAACCAAGGATTGTACTATAGGCACAACCTCGGGTCATTTCACTTGTGGAGCCGAAATTATGATCCTAGATTAACTAAATGCCATGGTAATGCAAATTGAGCTGGAAAAGGTTGGGGGTTTTCATTGAGACTTGTAATTAAGATAAAATACAATAGAATGTAAATGTATTTTTGGATTTTTGGGAGATTAAGATGAAATGGATGGAAAACAAGTACTGAATCAATTGATAAAACCTCTTGAAAATAAATTCTTGGCAATCATAGTTCTCTTAAGATTTGGTTCAATGCAACAGAAAATCAACTCATCATCAAAACATGACCATGCAAGATGAAGAGAATCAAGAGAGCTACAAAGAACATATATGTGACTACATATATTGAAGCATGAAATTCAACATTAACCAATCCAACTACAAATGTAAATCATCAACTAATGATTATAGATCAATCAAAGTCTTTCACTAAGAATTTACAAACCCTAGACCTAGGAATTCATAAATACATAGCTAGAACTAAGACGAAACTAAAACTCCTCTTTTGAAGCTCTTAGAACTCATGCCAATCATCCATCTTCAAGAGCTGGAGGAAGCCTAGCCACTCATGGTGTGCAGAAACATCTCCACCGAAATTGACTCAGTGTTGCCCATGGATGAAGGTGATAGTGGAAGGTGAGGGATTAGGTTTTTGGTGGGAGAGATAAGAGAAGATAAAGAGAGAAACGTTTTTTTTTTGCTAGATGTCAGTGTGTGACCTCATTTATACCGAAAATAGGGTTTCTAACCCGAATATGACGTGTCTGGGTCGGTTCATGGAAGTGGGCAAGTCAATTTTTCCCAAAATGGTTAGGTCTAAATATGCTGATATGAGGGGCTCACCGCGACGAACCATGGCAGAGGCTCCTCTTTTGCTCTGTGTGCCTTGAGTCTTCAACCTTGGCTCCAATCTCAGGTGTCCTACATTGAAAAGCAACAATTTAAGGCATCAATTGTCCTAGAAATTAATTGAATACAATTAATAACTAATTATGATGATTTTACCCTAAAAAAAACACTAACTCAATGCATGGACTCTTAATTTAAAATAAGCTTAATTATAACCAAAAGAGCCAGAAAATGCAACAAAACCATGGATGATGTAATCAAAAGATAAGAATAATTTGAGCTCAATCAAATTCCCCCACACTTAGACCTTTGTACTCTTGGACAAAGCTCAAAAATAATTCAAAGAGATACCAGCACAAAGAGAAACACTACCATGCTTAAAGATGAAAGCAGAAGATTAGTAAGAAATTCTCACAAGAATTGACAACAGTAAAACAAGGATATGCTAAGAAAATGAGCACAAAGGACAATTAACCCAAAAGATTGATCAAAAGAGATCTATCTCACGGATAAGTGTTTCGCTCTTAACTCACTTGTTTTGGGATTATTTCACTCTAAATCTACTCAATCCAATTTCTACCATAGGCTTGTAATAATTCTACCTCTCTACCACGGGAAGCAAACTTTGCAAATCAAGAGGACTTTTAGGGGTCAGAATTTGAATGAAGGCCAAATGAAATGAATGGAATGAGAATGAAAACGAAAATTGTCACACCTTACTATTATATTGATTTAGGTTCCTTTCAAGACCATTTTAAACTATATTAGATGGTCTTGGGCTCACTTTTTACCACAAAAACGCTAAATTTTGGATTTTTACTGTTCATCGGGTAAAAATCCAGTTTTTCTGGCCCAACTTTAAAAATTCATAACTTATTCCAAACAAATCCAATTGGAGTGGTTCAAAATTATATTTAAATATATTTAAGTCCTCTTTCAAGGAAAAATAATCTCAAGATCCAATTATTTATGAAAACGCGTTAGGTTTTTGTGAAATACCGCACTATCCATTGCCAAAATTTCTTTTTCCCAGATTCTGACCTTTAACTTTGGAAAATTATTAAAAATCATATACTTGGCCATTTTTAACATATTAGATATCAATTTGAAGCTCAGGACGTTATCTTTCATCATGCCAAAATTCATGATTAAACGCATTCAGGAGCATAATCAAAAAGTCATGTGAACTAGACAGGGTCAGTGTGCTTACAGCACTGTTAGTATAATATGTACATAACCAAGATGAGTTCACGAATTTTTGTGGCTCAACCCCACAATTTAGCCTTCAATATGCAGCTTTCCCTTAGAGGATTTAGGCCCTAAAATATTATATTTCATTTGTGGAATGAGATTTCATAGAAATCCTAATAGCAAATTAACCAACTATAACACCAATAAGCATCATCAATATGCACAATTATATTAACTACTATTGGTGAACTAGCATGCTTATCAGTTGGCAAACTCAAACATGCAAAGGCCAAAGCAAGAAGTACAAAGAGCAGCCACATTATAATCAAGAAAGTCCAACCACATAATAGCAATTAATCATGCAATAATCAATAATGCTAAGTTAGTATTAGTAGCTAGGTTTAACTTGCTACCTTGCTCCAAAAGCTTTAGCTTTCTTTCCTTCTCCTCTTTTCCTTCACAAATATCAAACCCTAACAATGCAATCTATCAAAAAGGGCAGCAAGAAATCATTAACCAACCAAGAGAAAGCAAGAACATAAATAAAAAATGATTCTTGATCCATAAAGCTCCCTTCTTTGTTCACCATTTTTGGACATATTTCTCTTTAACCTTAAAAATCACTTCTTGACTCATTCCTACATGGTTTTTCATGTAGATTCCAAATATGTGCTTAGATCTAGGAAAATAAAATTGCTTCTTTCAGCTACCCTTTGAACGAACCAAAGAGGGTTTTGACCCAAAATTTTCAACTTTGTTTTAAAGCTTCCAACACTTGTTTCTTTTGGTTTACCCTACACCATTTCTTATTTTAAGCATCATGGAAGCCTTAAAACATTGAAAAAATCATCCTAGGGTTCAATCAACCACTTGGCCAAAAATAACACTCAGAAACAACCATGAAAAATGCTTTAAAACAACCTATACTCACTTGCAAACACTAGGATCTAACTTGTGTTTATGTGTCTTAGCAAGTGTGATGAACATAACTTCCTTCCCCTCAAGATAAACCAGTTTAGCCAGTCATTAGAGGAGGGAAGAACAGATTTTTTAACCACAAAAAGGGAAGAAAAGAAAGCAAGAACACATCTAGAACCATAAACTCACCTTAGATATTCGATTGTATGACCAAAGGTGCTTGCTATCCCTTGCTTTTCTCTCAAAACTCTCTCTTTTCTCTCCCTTTCCTCTCTTGCATGAAATGGATCTGAATTAGGGGGAGGAATGGCTTTCTCTTCAAGCCAAAATATCCCAACTACCATCCTTTAATGCTATGACACGCCCTTTAATGCTATGCCATGTGTCAAGTGCTTGCTTAATCTTTCATAATTAACAAAATCTAAATGAAATTAATTACCAAAAGTCAAGATCCTCTCCATTTGAGGAGTGACACTTGGCAAGTTCAAATACTCTCCATTAGGGGCTTGACACATGGCTCAATGTGATTCATTTGATTTCTAAGACTCTAGTCTCGCTTTATCAGTATACTGTGGCTTTGAGTTTAACTTCTTTTCTATAATTATAGTAGTTTGGCCTCTATAATTATTTTCTGTCAGATCCTTAATTTATTCTCCTCATTTTTATCTTCCCAAATTGCCCTCTTTTCCTCAAAATTAATTTCCTAATAATTAAATAAAAAGGAAAATTAATTTCCTCCTCTTTAGGGATTTTTCCACTTTTCACAAGTATTGGGAAAAATCTTAGATACTTGAGGGTCTTAATTTAATTCCATAATCTCATATAATTCCTTGGAGTCTCATAGGAATTTTCTTGGAATTTTATTCCTCTTAAAATATTTATTTGGAATTTTCCAAATAGAATCCCTTAATTTGCCTAAATCACCCTTTAAATTCTCTTATAATTTCTCTAAGGGTAATTTGGTCATAAAACCAACTTTATAATTTCATATAACCCTCAAGGGATATTATCCTCATTTTTTCTTAATTTTCCAAGACTTGGAAATATTTCTCCATAATTACTTTTGACCAATTTTCCTTAATTAGTCAAATTCCTATAATTGGCTTGAAAAATTACTGTAATTATTTTCCACCAAAATTCTTCTACTTCTCCTTATCATTTTAATTCTCAATAATTTGAGAATATTTCTTATTTCTAATTATCATAATGCTAGATGTGACAGAAATGAGTACAAGCATACAAATTATTAAAACAGAATTGACCTAAACAAACATGAGGAGAGATGCTACTCATTTTTATTTTTATTATTTTTATGTCTCTATCTTTTCTTTTCTTTTTTCTTTTTCTCGTTTTCTTTTTTCTCTTTTTTTTTTAACATAATACAATAATGACAAAATAATTGCATGCATGTACTCAAGATGAAGGTCTAAAGGGGTTTACAATGGTAAAATGATTGGGTTTGCGTTTGGGAAGTGAGGGTTTGAAATCGAATGCCTCTATCATCTTTATAAAAATTGATTCACTGAGCTTCGATTAAGAATTAAAACTAGTTCTAGAGAAATATGAAATAAGCAGATTCACTTAATTTAATAACTTTAGGCCCAAAAATCCTTCCAACAAGGCTAAAATCTCAATTAATCAATCTCAAGGGTTAAAAACCACATAGTCCTAATTTCAAAGCATATCATCATTTACTATTTGTCAAAAACATGAGAATAACTAGTCTAAGTTCAACCCTCATTTAAAAGCATGGAAAGTTTTCTAAAAGCACGAGTACAAATTGAACTTTCCATCAATTTCAAAAGGATGCAGGAGCATAAAGAATCTAAGCCAGGAAAAATTTCTGAAGAGCAACTGAAATTGCAAAGCATTTATTATTTATTATTATTTTTTTATCTTAAATTTTTTTTTGGTTCGCCGCGGCGAAGCTCACAGAGAGCAAAACCTGGAGATAGGGCCTGCTTCGCCGCGGTGAAACATAAGTTGGCCGCGGCAAAGTATGGCCGAGAGCTAAATTAACGCTGATAAAAGGGGTTTCGTCGTGGCAAAGTCAGATGTTTGCCACGGCGAAAGGTGACAGAGAGCAGTATTCAGTGCAATTTTCAACTCTTCAGAAAACTAAGTTTAAAATATTCACAATTCATCCAATTTATCAGTTCAAAAACACCTCAAAATCAAATAGATGCATGAGAATTATTTGCTAGAATCCACAATAGGTCCCTCCCCCACACTTAAACACAACATTGTCCCCAATGTTTAAACGGTATAGGCAAACCAATCACAAAGTGAACCGGAAGTTGTGAAGTCCAATTGAAATTGAAGCACAACACATCGAATTCACAAAAAGAAGGGAGAAGGTGATAGGTTGCATGCAAAACAAAGAGGAGAAGGAAAATAGCAATTGGGAACAATGTAATTGTAACAGCAAAATGAAAGGGCCATCAGTAGCCAAACAGTTAAACAACATCCAATGTATCACAGAAATGAAAGTACCAAAAGCTTAACAAGTAACCAGCGACACCGACTCAAAACAAACATAAAGAACAAGAAACAAAACAAAACACAAAGAAAGAACTACTACTGAGGCCCAGTATCATCCGCCCCAGACCCAGATGGTCCTGTACCAGAAGTGCTCGCTCCAGATGTTCCAGCTCCGCTCTAAGGGTCTTCCTCTTTGAGAGGTAGGAGGAAGTTTAACTGGTCAGCAATCAGAGCATCCACACGACGGCGGTAACATCGGTCTTGATCATAAAGAGTATCACAGTCCTTTTGCCTCTTCATCTCTCGAAGGAGGGTGACTCGCAACTGGTGGACATGGTCTGCCAGCTCATCGATATCATTAGCCAGGGTGTCCAAGGTGACAGGTTCAGGAGCTTCAGGATCTTCCTGTCCTTCTTGGCCTTCAGAAGCTGGTGCACCGGTTGCATACGCTGCGCCAACATCATAAACAAGGTGGATGGGTGGAGGTGGTCCAATGATAGGCTGTTTAAGGCGGTTATATCGAAACAAAGGGGTTGGCTCAAAGTAACTGTCATTGTTGTACTCAGGGATATTGGCAGTGTCACACCTTACTTATATAATACCTTAGCATTCATTTAGAACCATTCCAGACCATGTTGGATGGTCTTACACTTAACAATTTCAATTTTGACGTTAATTTTCGAAAAATTACTGTTCACTGTCCAGTTTTCATATTACAGGTCTAACTTTGAAAAATCATAACTAATTCTAGAAAAATCATATGGAGGTGTTCCAAAATTCTACCGAAAGCTCTTTCAATACTCTTTAAGGGAAAAATATTCAACTGAACTCATCCTCATTGAAAACGTATAGTTTATTGGATTAATATTACTATTCGTTTGGTAAAATCTGGACTTTCCAGATTCTGCGCCTTAACTTTGAAAATTCATATCTCTTCGTATACACATCCAAATGAAGTGATTCACCACTCATTTTAAAGCTTGGGATGTGTACTATAAGTATACCAAATTCCGTAGCTTAACTAATTCATATGATAGGTCAAACTGAAGCTCGAAACTAACTGCTCCATGACCTACGTTTTATCCCTTAACATCTCTTTACTTTAATTCTTTTTATTTCTTTGGCATACCTAACATGGGCTTACTTTTTCCCATTCATTCTCATACATTCCTATACATGCCATAAGCTTTATAATTAAATACATGGCATTCACAACATAATTATAACATAGGAGAATTATACATTGAATATTAGTATCAATCATTAGCATCAATAATTCTCCACTTCTTCTCCTTGCTTCTCATGCCATTAGTACCCATCATTGATTGACCTAAATGGTTGGTTACGGAGGGGTGAGATTCGAGGGAATCTCAGTAGCAAACATTACCACATACATGCACAAGATGGATGCTAGTGTATGGTATGTAGTTTTTAATAAACTTAAGTTAACTAGTGACATGCCATCATGCTTTATGCTTGGTATAAAAATGAATGGCCATGGGAACATATTAAAATCAGCATTTCCAGCAACAATCATCATGTCACAACATCATTCAAACAACAAATACAAACCAACACATGAGCATACCATGTCAAGTACATAAAGGGTAAGTTCACTACCTTGCACCTCAAACTTTCCTCTTACTTTTCCTTTGACTCCCTTGACTTTCCAACCATGTGGGCATTTGGTCAACATCACCAAACATCCTCTTGGATGTTCCAGAGGTCCTAAATATAACCATAATGATCATACAATCCATTAGGACCACTAGATTACATAAAGTTCAAGACTATCTCTCTTGAACCTTAACCCTTTCTCTTAGTCTTAGGGTTTTCTTTCTAACTTTTCTAACATAAATTTCATCATTTCCCATCCTTAAGATCCATTTCTTGTCAACTAGGACCACTTTAGATGGCCTTAGATTCAAGAAGATCAAATCTGGAAATTATGCTTCGCGGGTACTGTTCACGCAGAAACTCCAGAATTTTTGCTCAACTTTGAAAATTCATAATTAAATCTAGAAAAATCCAAATTGAGTGCTTCCAAGTCTCACTGAAAGCTCCTTAAGTTAAATTTAAAGGAAAAATAGTTTCAGGAACCAATTCTATGCCTAACAGTACCAGAATTGTACGGAACTCGAAACTCTTTCAAAAGTTCAACACTGTTTCCAGATTTCAAACCCTAACTTTGAAAAATCACCATAAATCGTACACATATCCAAATAAAGTGTTCTACCTATGGATTTAAAGCTCACAGAGTGTACTTTAAGCATCCCAAATTTCATAACCAGATATGAACAGTAAATAATTTGAAATAGGCATCAAATCAGCACGTAATTCTTCCAATTTTCACATAGATCCACTTGGATCTACCATACTTTGAGGTGTTCTAGTAAGATCTAACAACCAAACTCCCTTCCCCACTCATCAACCATTTTGAACAGCCATCAAAAGGGAGAGAAGACAGATTTTTCAACCTTAAAAGAGAAGGAAAACAAGACAAGAACACATCTAGAACCAAGATCTCACCTTGAATCCTTGATTGATGAGCAAAGTTGATAGCTTTCCTTGGTTCTCCTTCCAAAACCCTCTCTTTTCCTCTCCTCTTTGCCTTGGACGAAATTCCCATCTGATTTAGGGGAGAGATGAGCTCCTTAGTGCTCTCAAAATATCTCATCTACCACATTTAATGAAAGTCCAAGTGTCAAATGCCTAAGCCTTCTTGAAACCTCTCTCTTAATTAACTTAATTCATAATATAATTACATTCCAAAGTCAAGATCCTCTCCATTGGTAGCTTGACACTTGGAAAGCTTTAATTACCATCCATTAAATTAAAGGCTTGACAAGTGGCGACTTGTGGGCCAAGTAAAGTGCAAGACTCTGATTAACACTTTATCGGTACACTTTTACTCCGAGTTTAACTTCTTTTCTATAATTACAGTGCTCTGGCCTCTGTAATTATTTTTTGTCAGATTCATAAATTCCCTTTAATTCTAGAGAGTATCTATGAATTTTCTTAGGCCATAACACTTCCTCTAAGCCTTGTATAAAAATCATTTACTAAAATACCTTTTTATCGGTATAATCTACTCTTTAATTTATTAAAGCCATTCCACTGGCCTTTTGGTTACAGGACTAATTTTATAAATTAGTACAACCTTTCAACCAAATAAATCCTCATTTTTACGTACATTTTTGAGGTCTCTTGCTATTTTAAATAATTAGCTCAAACAGTGTACTTTTTACTGGTCATAATCTCATAAATTCCATCTAAGCTATCTCAGGGGTATTTTCATCTTTTCTCTTAATAGAAGAGTCTTAGAATATTATTTCCCATTTTCTGGGATTTTCTTGGAATTTTGTGTACACTCTTCCATTTTTGCCCTTGCTGGTCATAACGTTTTGAATTTACAGTTTAGTCCCTGCTTGGACTTAACTTCATATAATCATCTCTTTGAGGCTTCTAACTTAACCTTTGGCCTATATCTAGTCTCTTTTCTCTCTCTAGGCCTTCAAGACTTTACTGGAGTCTCTGACCTTGATCATACTGAAGCCCCTGAAAAACTTTTACTTTGCAGTTTAGTCCCTGAAACTACTTTGACTTCCTTTCTCATCTTTGGGACTTATGCTCAAAAAGGGTCTGGTAGCCTATCCAAGTCAGGCTACTTTTGATGCTTCTAGGCTTAAAAGTCTAGATGTTACAGGCAGCGCGAAAAAGGTCAGTGACTAGGTGGGGAAAAATGATGCTGTTGGTGAGTTTGGGGGTGTTGATGGCATCATAGAGGGCTGAGTAAATGGTGTCGGCTACATCAAAGGATCGGCCAGTCATGAGAAGGTAGACATAAAGGGCTTGGCGCTTAGGAATATTGGCTAGGTGGGTGGTGGGTACTAGGTTGTTGCAGACAAAATACAGCCAAGGGTGAGCCTCAGGTCAGAACTCGGATCGCTTAAGGTATTGCTTAGTAGTGCAGGGGCGATGCCAAGTGGCTTTGTCATGACACAAGGTTTAGACCACATCATCAAAAGGGTAGTTGTCTCTGTAAGCCGAATAACCCGAATGGTGACAAGGGGGAAGGCAGTAATGGAAACGGATGTTTTCAGCGGTAAAGGAATGGCAAACAAGGACATTGCGAAAGTCGACGATCATGGAACCATGGAATCGGGCATAGGTGTAAAAATGGAGAACAAAAGCGTCATTGCCCATAGAATGCTCTTGGACCAAACCGGTCAATTGGGAGGCATGGAGCTGGCGGACAAAAGGGTGATCAGGGGGGTCTAAAGGAAAAGGTCGCTCCTTGATGAGAGGTCTCTGGTCAATCTTTTGATATAACTCCTCAAAGGTATACTCATCCCCAGAATCAGATTTAGACACAGGTGCAAGGTTCTTAGTACGAGGCATACTCCAGAAAAACAAAATGCACCATGAATCATTAGATAGCAACAAACACTACCCCAGAAAAACCAAAATCACAACCTAGACAGTAGCAAATGGCTATGTAATGATTCATAGGTTTTCAGTTTATCAAAAACTTTTAAAATTAAGTAAAGAGATTAAAGAAAAACAAAATGCACCATGAATCATTAGATAGCCTAAGAGCTACGTAACTACAAACTGACATCAAAATAACCCAACCCAACAACACAACAGCAGAACAAAACCAACAGACCAACAACTAACTGAACTAAAACAAAAGAAAGAACAAAGAAAGAGAGGAATCATACCACAACTAAGGGAAGTCTTCAGCGCAGAATGAGGAAAGCAGAGGAAGAGAAGGAGTGAATGCAATACGGAGATGGGATGAGAGGCTAGAAAACTGAAGAGGGAAGAGATAATGGGAGAAGAGGAGTGAGGGAGAGGGGCGACTAAAGAGGCACAGCGTTGAGAGGAAGGGAGAAGAAACTAAAAGAATATGGAAAGGGGGGCCGACAATTTCTGAAAATTGAAGGCGAAGAGGGAATGTGGGAGTTTAATGGGATGGGGAAGGGAAAAGACAGAAATGGAATTAAGAGAAGTGAGTGGGTTGACAAAAATGGAGGGTAAAGTGGGGATTTAACATGGAAAATAGGGTTAAAATGAAAATATGCTGCGCTGAAGCGGCAGCTTCGCCGTGGTGAACCCTTCCCGAGATGAAAAGCAAAGGGAGAAAAGGATGTTTCGCCACGGCGAAGGTAGAAGTTCGTCGCGGCCAAACCATCCCGAGAGCAACACCCAGAAACTGATGATCTTTGCCGCGACGAAGGCTGGAATTCGCTGCTACGAAAGGTCATAGAGAGCAACCTAACAGACAAAGAACCACTTTGCCACGGCGAAGTGTCACAGAGACGCACAGAACAGCACAAAAACAGCCAAACAACAGAGAAACACAACACACAAACAACAGAGACAGCTAGATACTTCAAAAAACTTTGAAGTGCACCAAAAGAGATCAAAAGGCGCTCAATAATTCCATGATTAAGCAGCATACCACAAACAAGCTTTCTCAATCAATCTAATTCATATAATTCATTACAAGCACCACATTACCAACAAGCATAAAATGAGATAGGGTAGAGATCAAAACTTGCAGGGGGTCTTATTGAATTCAAACAACAACTACATTACCATACTACTGAAATGGTTTCTCCCCTACACTCATCCAACATACAATGCACAAAACATAGCAAGATCAATAATTAAGAAAAAGCATGTAAATGAGTGAAGGAAAGAAACGACCAGGGAATTAAGGAGGCTTTTAATTTTCATGGTGGAGCTTCAGTAGATGGCCATTAACTTTGAATCTGGCCCCGGTCTCCTCATGTAGCAGCTCCACTATACCGAAACTGTGCACTTTAGTGACTGTGTATGGCCCATCCCATCTGGTGTTGGATTTTCCTTGGTTGAAAGTCAACCGAGCCTTGTACAGTAGCACTCTATCACCTTCCTTGAAGTCCTTTCTCAAGATACCCCGATCATGCACAAATTTGGTCTTTTCCTTGTAGAGTCTGGAGTTCCCATAAGCTTTAAGTCTAATCTCCTCCAACTCTTGCAATTGCAGCTTCTTTTCCATACCAGAGGACTCTATATTCATGTTGCACTGCTTGATCGCCCAATATGCTTTGTGTTCTAGCTCTACTGGCAAGTGACATGGCTTTCCAAAAACTAGGCGGTAGGGAGACATGCCAATGGGCAATTTGTATGCAGTCCGGTAAGCCCATAATGCTTCTTCTAAACGTGAACTCCAGTCCTTCTTGGATGGCTTAACCATTTTCTCTAGAATATGCTTCACTTCCCTATTAGATATTTCAGCTTGACCATTGGTTTGGGAGTGATAGGCAGTAGAGATTTTATGAGTGACACCTAATTTTGGACAACAGGTTGTTGACTATCCTATTACAAAAATGTGTTCCCCGATCACTCACTACAGCCCTAAGGATCCCACACCTATAGAAAATGTGTGATTTTAGAAATCGATGAACAGTTGGGGCATCATCTTTTCTGCAAGGTATGGCCTCAATCCATTTGGATACATAATCTACAGCTAATAAAATATATACAAAACCAAAGCAAGAAGGAAAGGGTCCCATAAAGTCAATTCCCCAAACATCAAAAATCTCACAAAACAGAAGGGGCTGTTGAGGCATCTCATGTCTTTTTCCCAACCCCCCAAATCGCTGACACTTGTCACAAGATCTACAAAATGTAAAAGAATCTTTGAAGAGGGTAGGCTAATAAAATCTAGAATCTAAGACCTTCCTAGATGTCCTCTTTGCACTAAAATGACTACCACAAACCATGGAATGGCAAGCTGAAATAATAGGTTCAAAATCCTCCTCCGGCACACACTTCTATATCACTTGGTCATTGCACATCCTCCACAGATGAGGGGCATCCTATATGTAATACTTTGACTTGCTACGAAGCTTTTGTGCCTGAAATCTAGACATAAAGGGAGGAGTGAGTCCAGACATGAGATAATTGACAATATTAGTATACCAAGGTTCTATAGTAACCACAGAACATAAAGCTGAATCGGTAAAAGAGTCACAAGTCAAGTTAGGAGAATTTACTCCCCTTGTGTCCTCTGGTAGCCTACTCAGGTGCTCGGCTACTTGATTCACTACCCTGGTTTATCCTTAATCTCAATGTCAAACTCTTGAAGCAGTAAAGCCCCATCTGATCAATCTTGGTTTAGATTGTGGCTTTTTGAGTAGATAGCGGACAGCTGCATGATCTGTATACACAACCACTCAAGAATTGATTAGATATTGTCTAAACTTGTTTAAAGCAAATGCAACGGTAAACATTTCTTTCTCAGTGGTGGTATAGTTGACTTGAGCTGGGTCCAGTGTCTTAGAGGCATAGGCTATGACTCTAGATTGCTTGTCCTCCTTCTGGCCAAGCATAGCACCCACTGCACAATTAGAAGCATCGCATGAGAGTTCAAAATGTAAATTCCAGTTGGGTGCAGTCAAAATAGGAGGTGAAACAAGCATAGACTTGAGAGTATGAAAGGCATGTCTACATTTTTCATCAAAATTAAATTCAACATCCTTTTTAAGTAGAGTAGAAAGGGGCAAGGCAACTTTACTAAAATCTTTAATAAAGCGCCTATAAAACCCTGCATGCCCAAGAAAAGATCTCAAATCTTTAAGACAGGTGGGGTAAGGTAAAGATGAGATAACTTCAATTTTTGTTTTGTCAACCTCAATCCCTTTGTTAGAAATGAGGTGACCTAAGACTATACCACTACCCACCATGAAATGACATTTCTCAAAGTTCAAAACAAGATTTTTGGCTATACATCTCTCTAGAGCTTGCCTTAGGCTATTCAGGCACTGATCAAAGCTCTCCCCATAAACCGTAAAATCATCCATGAAAACCTCCATGTTGTTCTCTAAAAGATCACTAAAAATGGCCATCATACACCTTTGAAAGGTGCTTGGAGCGTTGCACAGCCTAAATGGCATCCTTCGATAAGCGAAGGTACCAAAGGGGCATGTGAAGGTGGTTTTGTCCTGATCCTCAGGGGCTAGGGGTACCTGAAAATAGCTGAAAAAGCCATCTAAAAAGTAGTAATGTGATTTACCAGCTAGTCTCTCCAACATTTGGTCAATGAAGGGTATAGGAAAGTGATCCTTACGTGTTGTATCATTAAGTCTCCTATAGTCTATGCACACAAGCCATGAGTTTTGAAGCCTTGTAGGAATTAACTCATCCCTTTCATTCCTTACTATTGTTACCCCACTTTTCTTTGGCACAACATGCATCGGACTGACCCACTCACTATCAGAAATTGGATATATTATCCCAGCACTCAACAATTTAGTATTCTTTCTTAACTACATCCAATATGAGAGGGTTCAATCATCTTTGGGATTATCTCATTGGTTTTGATTCCTCACTTAATAAAATTCTATGTGTGCACACAGCAGGACTAATTCCTGGTATGTCCGCTAGTGTCCAACCTATTGCCTTTCTATGCTCCCTTAAAACAGACAAGAGTCTCTCTTCCTCACTCTCAGGCAGTGAGTTAGCAATAATAATAGGTAGTTATTCATTAGACTCAAGGAAAACATATTTCAAAGTAGGGGGTAGGGGTTTCAAGTCAAGTGTAGGTAGTTGCACAATAGAAGGAATCAATTTATGAAGTTCAAGAGAGAACAGATTACTCCCCTTTCCTTCAACTAATAATAGTTCCTCCGCCTTGCATTTAACTTCCTCTCCAAGTGTTGAACCAACTTCTAGTTGATCTACAGCAACCACCTTAGAGGGATTCTTCTCCATGACATCTTCCTCCATATCTGAAACAACAACAGGAAACCTTTCCCCAAGGGAATCATCACTGACAATAGAGGAATCACAGTCCAACTTAGAGTCAAGGAAGGAAACAGAAAATGTATATGGGATAGAAAGCATGTAATTAACCACAGTACAATCAAGACAAGTAACATTACCACCACATAAACAAGTAGAAAGTGTAGAGTAAAGAGATGAAAAGGAAGAAACATATTCATCCCCATCAACAGATTCATTAGTGTAAAGATCAGAGTAGAAAGAGTCATTTTGCAATTCAACTTCAGAATAGGCATCCTCAACAGCAATATCTATCATGCTAACCCCCAAGAGTGAATAGTCCTCATAAGGATGTTTCATTACTTCATAGATGTTCAAAGAAACTTTATTATCACCCACCTCCATTGTTATGGTGCCATCTTTCATGCTAATCATGGTATTAGCAGTCCTTAAGAAAGGTCGACCAAGGATGAGTGTAGTGTCATTTACAAGTTCAGAAGACATGTCAAGCACATAGAAATCAGCAGGAAAAACCAATCCCTTAACTTGGACTAAAATGTCTTCTATAATGCCCCCAGGATACCTAATAGTCCTATCAGCTAGTTGGAGCACAACAGTAGTAGACTTAAGGGTCTTGACTCCTAGAGAGGTGTATACAGACTTAGGCATGACATTAATGGCTGCACCTAGATCTAACAGGGCTCCCCCTATAGTAACCTTTCCTATAGTGCAAGGGATAGTGAAAGATCCAGGGTCTTGACACTTTATAGGAATTTAGGGTTTAAACAATGCAGACACATTAGAGGGTAATTGGACTCTTTCATTAGGTTTAAATCTACTCTTTTGAGTACATAATTCTTTTAAGACCTTAGCATACTTAAGAATCTTTTTAATCAAGTCAAGCAAGGGTATATTCACTTCTACTTTTCTAAATGTCTCAAACAACTCATGATCTTGCCTCTCCTTACCCATTTTAACATTTTTCAAATAAGCATGAGGGAAAGGTAGTTCATTGATGTTTACCTCCTTACCTTCCTTGCTTGAGGCTCTATGATTGCTTGGCTCAGATTCCTCAACTTTACCCTTGCCATCATGTTCTTTTGGGGCTTCTTTCCGCTTTAGCCTCATCTCTTTAGAGCTTTCAGAATTCTTGACCTTTGAAGATGCTTGTGGCAGCTCATCACACAAGATTTCCTCATCTATAACTTCATCCCCTTTTCTCTAAATTCACTTGCTTCCCACTCCTAAGAGTAATGGCATTCAAGCCCTTAGGATTGATAACAGTGTTGGAGGGAATAGTGCCACTGCTCCTTGCTTGTTGCTCACTCATGTTGTTGGACAACTGAGTTACATAGGAGTTGATGTTCTTAGACTTAGTTTCCCATTGTTCCATTCTCTTTTCTAGAGCACTAAATCTAGCATCATTTTTGGAGGAATCTTGTTGAATCAGTGAAGCTATGGAGTTGAACTGATTGGCATTGGCAGCCCTTTCTTCCTTCATTAAGGCCATCATATTGTGCAAGAGTTGGTTGGTATCATCTTTAGGTGGGGTGGTTAGGGCTTGAGATTGGTTTTGGAACTGGCTTGAGGATGAACCAGCTCCTCCACTCTTCTGAAATCTATTTGGAGGTCTAGTCTCTTCATTCCTCCAGCCCAATCGAGGGTTTGCCTTCCATCCCTCGTTATAAGTATTGGAGTAAGGGTCCCACTTCTAATTTGGATGGCCTTAGTAGACTACAGATATCTCCTCATAATGGCTTGGACATACGTTAGAAATATGCATAACCGAGCCACAAGTCTCACAACTAGGGGCAGTAATATCCATAGGGGGTACTGGTCTATGCATATTCATATTCTTCAATTCTGCAGTGATTACAGACAGTTGAGAGGTCATCTTGCTTTCCAACGAATCCACCTTTGATTCCAAAGTATCCATTCTTCTATTGTGAATTGAAACAGCTCCCAACTCGTGTACTCCTCTAGTATCTCTCACACCATATTGTTGATGATTCAGGGCCATCTTCTTAATCAAATCCAGGCCTCCTCAGCAGTGGAGTCTATCAAAGATCCTCCTGATACAGCATCCAACATACCCTTCTCTTGGTTCTTCAACCCATCATAGAAATACTGCACCAGTTATTCATCCGGAATTTGATGATGTGGGCATCTTGAAAGCATGTCCTGAAATCTATTCCAATAATCATAGAGAGATTCATCATAGTCTTGCTTGGCAGAATAGATCTCCTTCCTCATTGATGAAGTACGAGAAGCCGAAAAGTATTTCTCCAAGAATGCTTTCCTTAAGTTCCTCCAACTGTGATATGCATCAACTATGTGTCTTGGAAGGCTCATGTACCACTCTCTAGCTTTGCCCTCTAATGATAGATGGAAAACCTTCTATAGCACTTGATCTAACGATGCTCCTACAGGCTTCATACTTTGGCAGATCATAGAAAGGGATTACAAATGAAGATATGGATCTTCTCCTATCAAGCCATGAAATTTTAGAAGGGAGTTAATCAATAATCCTTTAATTTCAAAATTAACTTCAAAATTTGGACAAGTAGCAGTAAATGGGTCAAAATTGACATCAGATGTGGTTGCTTCCCTAATTGTTCTTCTTCTAGGGTTCCCATTATTTTCTCCCACTCTTTCTTGTTCTCCATTCCCTCCATTGCCTCGATTCCTCACTTGGTTGGCATTGGGGTTAGGATTAGGGTGGTTGTGTGGTAAATCAGCCATTATCTCTTGATCAGTAGGCTCACTCTCACTACTAGATAGGCTAGATTCCACAGAAATGTTCTCTTGTTCAACCACTAACTCACTTGTCCCCTAAACTCTTTTCTCTCTTCTTATCTCTCTGAGTTTTCTCTCAATCTCAGGGTTAAAGGGTACAAGTTCAGTTTTTCATGGCATGCAAGAATTAAATCACAGAGAAAGAGCAAACAAAATTGACTTGCAACACACAAAGTCAGATAAAAGTATGAGTTGTGATGGATGCAAGTGTATGGGTGTTTATGCAAGTGTATAGGTGAGTATGAGTATGTATGCATAGAAAAAGAAGAAAAAAGTGTAAGTTTCAAAACTTTTCAGGAGAGTTCACTGTGGCGAAAGTAGTGGTTGGCCACAGCGAAAGGTGACAGAGGCGAACAGACAGCTGTGCAGCAGAGGTTCGTCGCGGCGGAAACAGGGGTGTGCCACGGCGAAAGTGTACAGAGGGAATCTGTGAGCTGAATTCAGAGAGTTTGCCACGGTGAAAGAAGAAGTGTACCGCGGTGAAGGTGTCCAGAGATGAAACCTTTAAATGTTCAGCAGGTTCACCGCGGCGAAGGGTCAGGTTGGCCGTGGTGAACTATCATAGAGAGCAACAAAAGTTATTGGACGCCACTGATGCAAAGTGAAAATGCTGAAAGTGTAGAAAATCAGTATATTTGTTTTTATTTCTAAAAATTTTGATGCTATGCAAGATAAAAACCCATACTATGAACAAATATGCAACTAAACTACCTAAAATGCAACCTAAAAGGATCAAAACTTCAATTGACAACCAAATGACATAAGCTAACCTAGAGAACCAATTTCTTGGCTCCCCGACAGCAGTGCCATTTGGTGAGGACCTTTGTCGTTCACCTTGGGGTTCTCAATCAAAAATAAATCCAAGTTATGCAGTATAGTGCAAACTCAGGTCGTTTTACTTTTGGGAGCCTTTATTAATTACCTAAGCTAGACTAAATGCCATGCAATGTAATGAAAGGGGGTTTGGTTTTTAAGATTTAAATGAATGGTGACTAAACTAAATGCAATGAAAACAAACCTAAGCTACTATATTTTTGATATTTTTGGATAATGATGATGGAATGGAAATGAATGATAGGAAATCTCCTGTGAATGGTTTTGATGGCAATCATAGTTCACTCAAGATATTGGGAGTTTCATAAATCCATTAGGTTTTCTTAATAACAACCTCAATAACTCATTGAGTGCAATGTTTAAATCAATGAAAACATTATTAAGCTCTCCTAATGTGTAATTTGAGAATGATCATGCAATTGGTTAATTGCAACCCAAAATCAACTCAATATCTAAACTACAAATGTAAATCATTAACCAATGATTACAGTAACAATCCCAAGTTCTTAACTAACAATTTACAACTCCTAGACCTAAAAAGCCATAAATTAAAGCTAAAAATTGAAAACTGAAACTAAACTCCCCTTTGAAGTCTGGAAACTAATGCCACACCACCATTCGTCAAGAGTTGATAAACCCTAGCCCTCCATAGCTTCAAGACAAGCTCCAACCAAAGTGAATTCGTTAGCCATGGCAGCTGGGAGTGGAAGGAAATGAGATGGAATGAAGAAAAGGTGAAGAAAATAGATGGGGAAGAAGATGGAGGTGGAGAGGCAAGAGGATGAGAGAATAGAGGTGTTCTTGATGGTAGAATGGAGTGATTGGTCGAAAATAGGGTTTTTAAGGGTTTAGGAGTCCATCTGGGTCGGATCATACGAGTAAAGGGTCCATTTTTGCGTTCTGGATCCGAATCTAACGTTACTGATACGAGAGAGTTTGCCGTGGTGAACTCTTCCAGAAGGGAATTTTGGTGAGATTTTGAGAGTTTGCCGCGGCGAACTCAAAAGTTTGCCCCAGTGAACTATTCCAGAATAGTCACTGATGCACATTTTCAGACTTTTTGCCATAGCACAACATTTTCTTGGAAACTCTCATGTTGTGTAATGCACATCTTCAATCTTGGCTCTAATTCTCAAGTGTCCTACAATAAAAAGCAACAATTTGAAGCATCAATTGTCCTAGAAACCAATTGAATACAATTAATAACCAATTATGACAATTTTACCCTAAAAAAGACACTAACTCAAAGTAAGGACTTTTAATCTAAATTAAGCATAATTATCATCAAAAGGGGCCAAAATCTATGATAAATACCCTTAAAATGATATGAAATAACATAGAACAATTGGGTTCAATCAACTACAATTGAAAATGAAAACAAGCCTACCCCACAAGAACTAGACAGACTCAACAGAAAAACTAACAAACCCTAAACAGAAAACAAAATTAGAACAAAGAAAGAACAAAGGAATAAAAAGAAGAAATGAAGAAACTTACTGAAACAAAGGGGAAATCTACGTAGAGAGAGCTGAGTGATGCAACAATAGAGGGAGCAAGCAAAAGAGATGAATGGCGATGAAAAAACACAGCAGGTGAGAGAAAAGAATGGGAGACTAGAGAGATGAGGGGGGCGCTGGGGCTAAATGTTGTAAGGGAAGGAGAAAGGGAGGAATAAAGATATAAGAGAAGGTGGAGAGGGGAAGGGAGGGGTTGATGGTTTAGAATAGAAATGGGTATAACATATGGGGCTTTGAAAGGTTAAATGTAGTGGGGGAGTGAAAAGATGAAAATGGAGTGGAATAAATATAATGGGTTGGCAGTTACAGAGGGAAAAATGGTAAAATGACATGGAAAAATAAGGTGGAAGGCCACCCGGTCTGCACAAATTCAAGGTTTCACAGTGGTGAAATGTAAAGTTCACCGTGGCGAACATGTCCTGAGAGGTTAAGGGAGGAAGGAAAGGGACCTCACCGAGGTGAAACTAGAAGTTCATCATGGTGAAAGTGTCCCAAGAGCAAGACACTAAAACTGGGTAAGCTTCGCCGCTGCAAAAGTTGGAGTTTGCCGTGGTGAAGGTATACCGAGAGCAACAAATACAACCAAGGCATCTTCAGCGCCATGAAGGTTAGAGTTTTCCATGTTGAAAGTAGCCAGAAACAACAGAATTAAGCAGAAACAACATAACAGAAAAAGAAAAAAGCACACAAACAAAGGAGGCAGCTGGATACTTCAGAAACTTTCCAGTACACAATATGAGATTAAAAGATGCCCAATAAGCTCAAGATAAAGCAGCACAACATACAAATTAGAGTAGCAAACTTTCTCCATCAATTAAAAGCAGATAATTCATCAGTTTGCAGTACCCAAAACAATTAAGCACATAAGGAGAAAGAGCAGAGATTAGAATCAAAAAGGGAATCTTATTGAATAGAAAAATTACTAGCTATACTAAATCTAATACTACTGAGATGGTTTCACCCCCACACTCATTCAACAAACCAATGCACAGAATATATCATGACTAATAATAGGGCAAAAGTAAGTAAACGAGTGAAGGAAAGAAACAAGCTGGGAGTTAAGGAGGTATTTGATTCTTATAGTAGAACTTCAATAGATGGCCATTTACTTTGAGTCTGGCTCCAGTCGCCTCATGCAAAAGCTCAACCATGCCAAAGTTGTGCACCCTTATGACTGTGTAGGGCCTGTCCCATCAGGTGTTGAATTTTCCTTGTTTGAAAGTGAACCGGGCCTTATACAATAATACTCGATCACCCTCTTTGAAGTGCTTTTGCAGGATTCCTCATTCATGCACAAACTTGGTTTTCTCCTTGTGGAGTCTGGAGTTTTCATAAGCTTCAAGTCTAAGCTCCTCCAACTGTTGCAGTTGCAACTTCCTCTCCATTTCGGAAGACTCTATGTTCATGTTGCACTACTTGACTACCCAATAGGCCTTGTACTCGAGCTCCACTTGTAAATAGCAAGCTTTCCAAAAAACCAAACGGTAAGGGGACATGCTAATGGGCAACTCATACGCAGTCTGGCAAGCCCACAACGCTTCTTCTAAGCGTAAACTCTAGTCTTTCTTGGAAGGCTTCACTATCTTTTCCAGTATATGTTTCACCTCTCTATTTGAAATTTCAGCTTGACCATTGGTTTGGGGGTGATAGGTATTGGAGACTTTGTGAGTAACACCAAATTTTGTAAATAGATTATCTACGATCCTATTACAGAAATGTGTGCCCTTGTCACTCACTACAACCTTAGGGATTGTAACATCCCAGCTTTTGGGCCTAGAAGTACCAAAAGTAGCCTAAATTGGATAGGCTACTAGACCCCTTTTGAGCAGAAGTCCCAAAGATGAGAAAGGAAGTCAAAGCAGTTTTAGGGACTAAACTGCAAAGTGAAAGTTTTAAGGGGCTAAAGTGTAATCAAAGTTAGAGGCTCCAATAAAGTCTCAAAGGCCCTAAAAGAGAAAAGAGGCTAGATAAAGGCTAAAGGTTAAGTTAGAAACCTCAAAGAGAGGATTGTATGAAGTTAAGTCCAAGCAGGGACTAAACCGTAAATTCAGAAAGTTATGACCAACAGGGGTAAAAATGAAAGAGTATACAGAGAATTCTAAGAAAATCCTAAAAAATGGGAAATAATATTCTAGGGATCTTCTATGAAGGGAAAAGACAAAAATACCCCTGAGGCAGCTTAAATGGAATTTATGAGGTTATGGCCTGTAAAAAATATACCATTTGAGGTAATTATTTAAAATAGCAAGAGACCTCAAAAATATATACAAAAATGATATTAAATGGTTGAAAGGTTTTACTAATTTATAAAATTAGTCCCCTAACCAAAAGGCCAGTGGAGTGGCTTTAATAAATTAAAAAGCTGATTTTGCCGATAAAAAGGTATTTTAGTAAATGAATTTTTATGCAAGGCTTAAAGGAAGTGTTATGGCCTAAGAAAATTCATAGATATTCTCTAGAATAAAGGAAATTTATGGAGTAGATAGAAGAATTTTTTGACCTCCAGAAGGCCATAAAGAAAGCCAGAGAAATGTAGGCCAAGTAAATTCGAAGGAGGCTTAAAAATTAAGTTTTGATTCAACGGCTAGGATCTAATCTCCCTTCTCCTCTACCACTTTTGTGACATCTAGCACCTTCTAGAAGGATGAGGTAAGGATGATACAAGAAGATGATGCAATGATGATGTAAACGTCAACTTGAAGTTCCAAAATTACCCTTACCCTTTCTATTAGCCACCAAGGGCATTTTAGTCCATTTAAGCCAAATTTTTGGCTATAAATAGGCACTCCCTCCCCTCACATTTCAGCCAAGCAAGGAACCATAGGGGAAACTCTGCCGCTCTTGCATTTAGAGAGAGAAAGAGCTATTTCTAGTGAGAGAAAGTCCACTTAAGTTCAAGCTTCAAGATCAAGGTATGTGATGGTTGTAGCATCTAATTTGATGCCTATTTCGAATAACTTACTCTTTGTATCTAATTTTGAGATTTGGCATGATTAAATTACACTCTGTAAGCTTTAAATCCATGGGTAGAACACTTCATTTGGATATGTGTATGATTTATGGTGATTTTTCAAAGTCAGGGTTTGAAATCTAGAAACAGTGTTTAACCTTTGGAAAAGTGTCAAATTCTGTACAATTTTGGTACTGTTTAGAGAAGAATTGGTTCCTAAAACTATTTTTCATTTAAAGAAAATTTAAGTATCTTTCAATGAGACTTGGAACCACTCAGTATTGATTTTTCCAGAATTAATTATGAATTTTCAAAGTTGAGCAAAAATTCTGAAATTTTTGCATGAACAGTACCCGCGAAGCAAAATTTTCAGATTGGATCTTCTTGAATTTAAGGCCATCTACAGTGGTCCTAATTGACAAGAAATGGATCTTAAATATGGGAAATGATGAGATTTATGTTAGAAAAGTTAGAAAGAAAACCCTAAAACCAAGAGAAAGGGTTGAGGTTCAAGAGAGCTAGTCTTGAACATTATGTAGTCTCTTGGTCCTAATAGTTTGTATGATCAATATGACTATGTTTAGGACCCCTAGAACATCCAAGAGGATGTTTGGTGATGTTAATCGAATGCCCACATGGTTGGAAAGTTAAGGGAGTCAAAGGAAAAGTAAGAGGAAAGCTTGAGGTGCAAGGTAGTGAACTTACCTATTGTCATTGCTTGATGTTGTATGCTTGTGTGCTGCAGTGTACATGTTATTTGAATGTTATCATGACATGTTTTAGCTACTGTAATTACTATTCATGATGAGTAGATTATGTCTCCATGGCTATGCATCAAGAAGTTAGCTTTGAGCATGCTAATATGTCACTAATTAACAAGAGAATAAACAAGTTGTGTGTAGTGCATTAGCATCCATTTAGCATGATTAATATGGTATTGTTTGCTACTGAGATTCCCCCAAATCTCACCCTCTCCCTAACCAGCCATTTAGGTCAATCAATAATGGGCAATAATGGCATGAGAAGCAAGGAGAAGAAAGTGGAGAATTGTTCATGTTAACGAATGATATTATTATTCAATGTGTACTTCTCCTATTATGTAATTTATGTTATGGATGCCTATGATGCCATGTAATTAATTATAATATTTATGGCATGAATGAAAGTGTATGAGAATAAATAGGAAAGAGTAAGCCCAAGTTATGTATGCCAAAGAAATAAAAAGAATTAAAGTAAAGAGATGTTAAGAAATAAAACGTAGGTCCTGAAGTAGGGGGTTTGTAGCTCCAGTTTGGCCCATCAAACGAACAAGTTAAGTCACAAGATTTGGCAGACTCATAGTACACATCCCAAGCTATAAAATGAGAGGTAGATCACCTCAATTGGATATGTACACAAGGAGATACAAATTTCCAAATCTAAGGCATAGAATCTGGAAGTTCCAGATTTTATGAAATGAACAGTAATATTTATTGATTAAACTGTATGAATTGGGCAAGGATAAGTCCATCTTGATATTTTTTTCCTTAAAGAGTATCAAAATAGATTTTTGTAGAATTTTAGAACACCTCAATACAATTTTTATGGATTTAGTTATGAATTTTTTAAGTTGGGCCTGTAATCTGGAAATTAAACACAAATAGTAGCCCGAGTTATTATGTTGAAATTTTAAATCCACGGGCTTGTGTCGTGATCTACTTGAACCATAACGCTTATGAATGTGTACTCTAAGGGGTTAAAGGTAGGGTATTTCAGGGATCCCATACCTACAAAAAATGTTTGATTTAAGAAATTTTTAAACAGCTTAGGCATCATCTTTTCTAAAAGGTATTGCTTTTATCCACTTGGAGACATAATATACAACTAACAAAATATATACAAAACCAAAGGATGAAGGAAAAGGCCCTATGAAATCAATACCCCCAACATCAAAGATTTCGCAAAACAATAAAGGTTGTTAAGGTATCTCATGCCTTTTTCCTAACCCTCCAAAATGTTGACATTTGTCACAGGACCGACAAAATGCAAAAGAGTCTTTAAAAAGGGTTGGCCAATAAAATCCAAAATCTAAGATTTTCCTAGATGTTCTTCTTATACTAAAATGCCCCCCCACAATCCATGGAATGGCAACCTAAAATGATGGGCTAGAAGTCTTCACTCGGCACGTACTTCCTAATAACTTGATCACTTCACATCCTTCACAGATGAGGTGCATCCCATTTGTAGTGTTGGGACTTGCTTTGAAGCTTTTGTGCCTGAAATCTAGACATAAAAGGAAGGGTGAGTCTAGTCATGAGATAATTGACAATATCAGTAAACCAAGGCTCTTTAACAACCATAGCACATAAAGCGGAATCAGGAAAAGAATCACAAGTGAGTTCAAAAGAGTCTACTCCCCTTGTGTCCTCTAGTAGCCTACTTAGGTGATTGGCTACTTGATTCACTACCCCGGCTCGATCTTTTATCTCAATATCAAACTCTTACAATAGCAAAGCCCACCTTATCATTCTTGGCTTGGATTGTGGCTTCTTGAGTAGATAGCAGACAATCACATGATCTGTAAACACAACCACTCGAGAATTGATTAGATATTACCCAAACTTATTTAAGGAAAAATAATAGCAAACATCTCCTTCTCAGTGGTGATATAGTTTACTTGAGCTAGGTCAAGTGTTTTAGAAGCATAAGCAATGACTCTGGATTGCTTCTCCTCCTTTTGACCAAGCATGGCACCTACTGCAAAATTAAAAGCATCACATGATAGTTCAAAGTGTAAATCCCAGTTAGGTGCAGTTAAAATTAGAGGCGACACAAGCATAGCTTTAAGAGTATCAATGGCATGTCTATAGTTGTCGTCAAAGTTAAATTCCACATCTTTTTTCTACAAAATAGAAAGGGGTAGGGCAACTTTACTAAAATCACTAGTAAAACCCTGCATGCCTTAAAAAGGATCTCAAATCTTTAAGACAAGTGGGGTAAGGAAGTGAGGAAATGACTTCAATCTTAGCCTTATCAACCTCAATCCCCTTTTGGGAGATTAGGTGGCCTAAAACGATCCCACTACCCACCATAAAATGACATTTCTCAAAATTTAAGACTAAATTCTTATCTATGCACCTCTCAAGAGCCTGCTCTAGGCTATTTAGGCACTGATAAAACCTCTCCCTATAGACTGTGAAGTCATCCATGAAGACTTCCATGTTTTCCTCAAGAAGATCACTAAAAATCGTCATCACGCACCTTTGAAAGGTGCTTAGAGCGTTACATAACCCAAATGACATCCTACAATAAGCGAAGGTACCAAAGGGGCATGTAAATGTGGTTTTATCTTGATCTTCGGGGGCTATAGGAAGTTGAAAATAACCTAAAAAGCCATCTAAAAAACAATAGTGTGATTTGCTAGACAGCCTCTCTAACATTTGATCTATGAAAGGGATAGGGAAGTGATCCTTTCATGTGGCATCATTAAGTTTTCTATAGTCATGCATACACACCATGAATTTTGCACCCTTGCAGGGATAAGCTCATCTCGTTCATTCTTAACCACTATCGCCCTACTCTTTTTAGGTACTACGTGTATCGGACTGACCTACTCGCTATAAAAAATGGGATAGATAATCCTTCGTAATCTCTTTCTTAACTATATCAAGGATAAGTAGGTTCAGTCTTCTTTGGGGTTGCCTAACTGGTTTTGATCCCTTACTAAGGAGGATCCTGTGTGTGTAAATAGCCAAACTAATTCCAGGAATATCTGCTAAAGTCAACCCTCTTGCCCTCTTACGCTCCCTTAAAACAGATAACAGTCTCTCTTCGTCACCCTTAGACAGTGAGTTAGCAATAATAACAGGTAATTGTTCATTAGGCTCAAGGAAAGCATATTTCAAAATAGGGGGTAGGGGTTTCAAATCAAGTATGGGTGGTTGCATAACAGAAGGAATAAGTTTATGAAGTTCAAGAGAGAATAGATTACTCCCCTCTCTTTTAACCAATGATAGTTCTTGTTGAATATGATTAGCTTTACAATAGCCCTCCTCTCCAATCGTTGAACCAACTTTAAGTTGATCTACAGCAGCAACCACCTTGGAGGGATTCTTTTGCATATCATCTCCATTATCTTTAACAAGGCATTGAGTTCCTTTATTATCCATTACAGCATTAGCTTCCATAATTCTAGGGCAATCTGAAATATCAACAGAAAACCTTTCCCCAAGGGGATAATCACTGCTCCTAGCTTGCTGCTCACTCATGTTATTAGATAGCTGAGTTACATATGAATTGATATTCTCAGCCTTTATCTCTTAATGCTCTATCCTTTTCTCTAGGGCACTAAATCTGGCATCATTTTTAGAGGAGTCTTGTTGAATCAAATAGGCCAAAGAGTTAAACTGGTTGGCATTGGAAGTCCTTTCTTCTTTCATCAAAGCCATCATATTATGTAAGAGTTGATTTGTGTCTTCTTTAGGTGGAATGGTCAAGGCCTATTGTTGGTTTTGGAACTGGTTTGAGGATGAACCAGCTCCTCCACTCTTCTAAAATCTATTATGAGGTCTACTCTCTTTATTCCTCCAACCAAGTCGAGGGTTTGCTTTCCACCCCTCGTTATAAGTATTAGAGTAAGGGTCCCACTTTTGATGTAGACGACCCTAGAAGACTGCAGATACTTCTTCATACCAACCTGGATAGACACTAGAAATATGCATAACTGAACCACAAGTCTCACAACTAGGGGCAGTAATATCCATAGGGGTTGATGGTCTATGTACACTCATATTCTTTAACTCTGCAATGATAAGGGATAATTGAGAAGTCACTTTGCTTTCCAGAGAATCAACCTTCGATTCCAAAGTATCCATTCTTCTATTGTGAATTGTAGAAGCTCCTAACTCATGTACCGCTCTTGTGTCTCTTACACCATATTGCTGATGATTTAGGGCTATTTTCTTGATCAAATCCCAGGCCTCTTCAGTAATGGAGTCTATCAAAGATCCTCCTAATATAACATCTAACATACCCTTTTCTTGGTTCTTTAACCCATGATAAAAATATTGCATCAGTTGTTCATCTGGAATTTTATGGTGTGGGATTCTTGAGAGCAGGTCTTGGAATCTATTCCAATAGTCATAAAGAGACTCATCATAATCTTGCTTAGCCAAATAGATCTCCTTTCTCATTAATAAAGTCTGGGAATCCGGAAAGTATTTCTCTAAGAATGCTTTCCTTAAGTTTCCCCAACTGTGATATGCATCAGCCATATGCCTTGGAAGGCTCATATACCACTCTCAAGCTTTATCACTACTACAGAGTGAGGAATACTTGACGCTAAATATTTGATGGTTATTACAAAAAACCATCAAATATAGTATCTTATGGAGAAAACTTGACGGTTTTAATAGGAACCATCAAGTTTCATGGGAAAATACTTGACGGTTTTTAAGAAACCGTCAAATATTCTCTAACAATATTTGATGGTTATGTTACAACCGTCAAGTATCTTTGAGGTAAACTTGACTGTTTCTCCTTAAACCACCACGTTTTATAATACTTGACAGTTTTTGCTTAAAATTGTCAAATATTGTTGTAAGATACTTGACGGTTATTAATAGAAACCGTCAAGTATTGTGTTTTAAAACCCCCTTCACTGTTCATTTCGCTCTGCCTAGTTCAAAATTTCTAGCGCCCCCTTCTGCTTCGAACTCTCTAAGCCGCCATGCCCACCTCATTTTCGGCCCTTTCCTTTTGTTTTTATTGATCGTCCTCTATCATCGTCCCTCTCTGTGTCCTCCTTCATCACTGCGGCATCCTCCTACATTGTCGTTGTCGTGCATTGTTCTCCAAATTTGACAGCTTCAGGTTGGTCCTCCTTAGTCACTCGCTCCCCTTATTTCCTTTAGTGCTTCCTTCGAAATGATTGTAGTTGAAAGAGGATGATAGGATGATGTTAGGACCGTTCACAATGCACACACAGAAAATGGGTTTTTCTGTTTGGCTGAATGGGTCTTTCGCATTTTGATCAGTTTTTGGGCTTAGGGTATTTTCAATTTTTGTTTTCGCCATAAATTGTTTGGTAAATAATTGAAATTGCTAATGTTTCAATTTTTGTTTCTATAATTGAAATTAACTGACTGCTGGTTTTCTGTCATAAAGCCTGGGGAATGCTAAGTTATAAGTCGTTATGCTGCCAAATTTTTTTCAAATGGAATAGCACATCAGTAGTAGTAGAATATTTTTCAAACTGAAGTGAAAGTGAATTTTTGTTAAATTACTAGTTGCTAACAACTAGAATTACTAGTTGTTAACAAGTAGAATTAAAGAGGGATAAATGTGATCAATAGTGCCTCATATGTTGACTTTCTATTTTTGTTTAATTCTCACAATATCTTTGAGTCGCTGATCACATTTTTCTCTAAATGATTTATCTTAGTCGGGGACCATGGGTAAGGAATAGATGTCCACCAATCGTCTATCAAAAGAATATTGGGATGGGGTAGAAGATTTTATTAAGTTTACGATTGAGCATGCCAATGATCGCAACAGGATTATTTCCCCCTGTCTTAAGTATTGCCTTCTGAAGTGGGTTTCGCCATCCGATTGTAAGAGCCACTTAATTATCAATGGAATTGATCAAAGTTACAAGTGTTAGACAAAGCACGGAGAGACAAGATATGCGAGTAATAGTAGTCGAGGGTATAGTGAAAGCTGTGGATCATCTAATCTTGACATGAGTACATGTGAAGCTGATCGTCTGGAGGAGATGACAAATGCGATTAAATGGGAACTTGACGATTGTCTTGAAATGTTTGACAGATTGAAGTATGATACTGAGACACCTCTATATGAAGGTTGTACTGATTTCATAAAATTGTCTGCAGTGTTGAAACTGTATAATTTGAAAGCAAGAAATGGGTGGAGTGACACAAGCTTCACAGAACTGTTGTTGCTTGTTAAACAGATGCTACCGAAAGAAAATAAGCTTCCAAGTAAAACGTATTATGCAAAGCAAGTATTATGCTCTGTTGACCTCAGCTATGAGAAGATACCTGCTTGCCCCAATGATTGCATTTTGTTTAGGAAGGAGTATAAGTCACTAACTGAGTGTCCTTAGTGTAATGCATCGCGCTACCAAGAGAATGGGAAGAGCCCGAAGAAGGCATTATGGTATTTTCCCATTGTGCCAAGATTCAGATGTTTGTATAGTAATATAGAAGATGTGAGAAATTTAAGGTGGCATGCGGATGAAAGGGTTAAAGATGGCATACTTCGCCATGCTGCTGATTGTCCAGAATAGAAGAAGTTTGATATTGAGTATCCTGAATTTGGGAAAGAAGATAGAAATCTACGCCTTGCATTAGCCACCGACGGGATGAACCCGTATGGGATGCAAAGCAGCACCCATAGCATATGGCTAGTGATTTTGTTTATATATAACCTTCCTCCAAGGCTATGCATGAAACGCAAGTAGTCAATGATGTTTATGATAATCTCTGGGCCAAAGCAATCGGGAAATGACATAGATATATATCTAGCTCCATTAATTGAAGACTTAAAAGTATTGTGGGAGAATGGAGTTGATATATATGATGCATATAAGGAAGAAACATTCAAGTTGACAGCTATGTTATTTGGCACAATTAAGGACTTTCCTGCGTATGGTAATCTCTCAGGGTATAGCATTAAAGGGCAACTTGGTTGTCCCATTTGTGAAGAGAGCACAGATTCCATAAGGTTGAAGCATGGAATGAAAAATTCATATATGGGACATTGTAGATGCTTGCATTGTGATCATCCTTATCGGCGATTCAAAAAATATTTCAATGGGAATTCAAAAGAAGGTAAGGCACCTACATTGTTGATTGGGGAGGATGTATTTCAAAAGGTGAAAGATATAGATTGTGAATTTGGAAAACCTTTCGCGAAGCATGTTGGGACAAGTGGGTGGAAGAAGAGGCCTATTTTCTTTATACTGCCGTATTGGATAACCCTGAATGTGAGACATTTTCTTGATGCTATGCATATTGAGAAAAACGTATGTGAAAGTCTGTTTGGTACATTACTCCATATTCCCGGGAAGACTAAAGATGGCATAAATGCCAGGCTAGACATGGTTGAAATGGGGATAAGGGAAGAATTGGCACCAGAGGATAAGAGAACTTGTACATTTCTTCGTCCGGCAGCTCACACCCTTTCTAGTAAAGAGAAAAGTAGTTTTTGTGAGTTTCTTGCTTCAGTAAAAGTGCCGAAAGGTTACTCTTCTAACATTAGTAACCTTGTTTCAATGAAGGATATGAAGTTAAAAAGTTTAAAATCTCATGACTGTCATGTCATAATGGAAAACTTTATTCCAGTGGCAATATGGGCTATTTTACCTGATAGGTGCAAGTTACGATCACAAAGTTATATTTCTTCTTTAAGTCTCTTTGTAGCAAAGTGATTAATCCTAGTAAATTGCTAAGATTGCAAACTTGAATCATAGTTACGTTATGCAAACTTGAAATGTATTTTCCTCCGGCCTTTTTTGACATCATGGTCCATTTAACCGTCCACTTAGTTAGAGAGGTCCAACTGTGTGGCCCAGTGTATTTAAGATAGATGTACCTAGTTGAGCGTTACATGAAAATATTGAAAGGGTATGTGAAAAATCAAAGTCAGCCAGAGGGTTGTATCGTAGAACGATATATTTGTGAAGAGGCCACTGAATTTTGTACCCATTACTTAAAAAATGCAAGTGATATTGGGGTTCCAATGTCTCGTCATGAGGGAAGGACAGATGGAGAAGGGATTATGGGAAAGAAAGTTGTAACTATTTCAAACCAACAGTGGGAGCAAGCACATCTATATGTATTACACAACTCCAAAGAGATTGAGGACTATGTGCATGAGCATATTGATGAGATAAAGAGGGATAATCCCAATAAACTTGAAAGTTGGTACACTAAAACACACAATAAACAATTTACAGCATGGTTGAGAGAGCAAGTGCATGGCAAGTATAATAATGATCCTAATTCTGTTTCAAAGAAATTAAAGTTGTTGGCAGATGGACCGAGCAAACATGTGATTTCTTTCACAAGCTACCTTATCAATGGGTTCACTTTCTATACTAAACAGCAAGATGATCGGAGTAAACAGCAAAATAGTGGCGTAACTCTTGTAGCTAGTACCATGCATATATCAAGTGCCAAAGATAAAAATCCTATCTATGCACGTATGTCATACTTTGGAGTAATTAAGGATATTTGGGAGTTGGATTACATTGAATTCAGAGTTCCGGTATTTGGTTGCAAGTAGGTGGATAATAATAATGCATTGAGGATTGATGACTTAGGGTTCATTGATTGAGCTCAAATTATTCTTATCTTTTCATTACATCATCTATGGTTTTGTTGCATTTTCTAGCTCTTTTGGCTATTATTGAGCTTATTTTAGATCAAGAGTCCTTGCATTGAGTTAGTGTCTTTTTGAGGGTAAAATCATCATAATTAGTTATTAATTGTATTCAATTAATTTCTAGGATAATTGATGCCTTAAATTGTTGCTTTTCAGTGTAGGACGCCTAAGATTGGAGCCAAGATTGAAGACTCAAGGCACAAAGAGCAAAAAGAGGAGCCTCTACCATGGTTCACCGCGGCACACTCTGCCTTCGCCGTGGCGAACATCTACCTTCAGGAAAGAAACTCTCTGCCATGGTTCGCAACGGCAAACCTACCCTTCGCCGCGGCGAACCCCTCATATCAGCAAAATCAGACTTGACCATTTCGGGAAAATTTGACTTGCCTACTTCCATGAACTGACCCAGACACGTCATATTTGGGTCAGAAACCCTATTTTCAGTATGAGTGGGGTCAAACACGAATATTCAGCCACTATCCACGTTTTTCTCTTCATCTTCTCTCATCTCTCCCACCAGAACCCTAATCCCTCATCTTTCACTGTCATCTTCATCTATGGGCAACACTGAGTCAATTTCAATGGAGATGTTTCTGCACACCATGAGTGGCTAGGCTTCCTCTAGCTCTTAAAGATGGATGATTGGCATGAGTTCTAAGAGCTTAAAAGGGGAGTTTCAGTTTCACCTTAGTTTAGCTATGTATTTATGAATTCCTAGGTCTAGGATTTGTAAATTCTTAGTTAAAGACTTTGATTGATATGTAATCATTAGTTGATGATTCATATTTGTAGTTGGATTGGTTAATGTTGGATTTCATGCTTCAATATATGTAGTTAAATATATGTTCTTTGTAGCTTTCTTGATTCTCTTCATCTTGCATGGTCATGTTTTGATGATAAGTTGATTTTCTATTGCATTGAACCTTTTGCATTAATCATTCTTAATTACACATTAGGGAAGCTTAACAATGTTTTCATTAATGAGTTTATTAATGTAAGTATTGGACTCAATGAGTTATTGAGGTTGTTATCAAGAAAACCTAATGAATTTCTAAAACTCCCACATCTTAAGAGAACTATGATTGCCAAAAATCCATTTTCAAGAGGTTTCATCAATTGATTCAGTACTTGATTTCCAACCATTTCATCTTAATCTCTTAAAAATCTAAAAATACATTTACATTCTATTGCATTTTATCTTAATTACAAATCTCAATGAAAACCCCCAACCTTTTCCAGCTTAATTTCCATAACCATGGCATTTAGTTAATCTAGGATCTTAATTTTGGCTCCACAAGTGAAACGACCCGAGGTTGTGCCTATAGTACAATCCTTGGATAAATTTTAAAAATTGGCCCCAAGGTGTAAACAAAGACAGTCAAGGCGATTTTCAAGACAATTGAATTTGAATAAGGAAGGATACAAGGAAGAGCCATTCATTTTGGCTTCTCAGGCTACACAAGTGTTTTACGTCCTTGACCCGGCTACTAAAGGATGGTCTATTGTTTTATTGACTAATAAAATGAATATTGAAGAGATGGGGTATGAAGACAATGCAGTTGAAGATGATCCATTTCAAAGGACATCACTTGATTCTCATTTAAATGAAGATCAATCCATGTATGACAGGCACGATCACAACGACGGAATATGGATTTCAAAGAGGGAGAAAGTGTTTTGTAAGAAGATCAAAACAATTCAAACCAAGAAGAATATGCAAAAACATAAGAGTAGAAAAAGAAAAAGATCTTCTTAAACATGCATGTAAATTCTCTTATTATTTTCTTTGATTCTTTTATTTGTTTTAATTTTGTTCAAGTCAATTTCGTCATTAATGACTTTATTTTCATTTAATGGATTCTGATTCATTTTGTTTAATTGAATTTCATTGCAGATGGCAGATGATAGCGGATCTAGCACCGATAATCCATCTCAGCTGAGAGATGCCTCTGACCAGGAGAGACAGTTGCAAGACGAGGCAACACGCATACAGAGGGGCCTTTGTTTCATGCAAGAGGTCGTGAAAGCTCGAACTGAAGGAAAGAAATTTTCCGTACAGTGGAATAAGAAAGGACAAGCTGTATGGTCAAATAAATTTTGTCAGCTATATTGGAGCAGTGGCACGAAGCACCGTGCCCATTATAGCGCAGCACTAGAGGAGGGTTGATTGTTTAGTGCGAGATGCTATTTGGACAGATGTATCAGTAATATATTATAAAAACTCAAATTTTGTTTTCTTACAAGCTGCGTGACACTAATGTGTTATTTTATATGTTTTGCAGTTTGCATTTGATATAGATGAGAGCAGGAAGAAGTTTGTGGAGGGGAAGGCTGGGAGGGCACTGCGCTCTTTTTGATACTTTGTGACACACAAGTACTTGAAGGATCCTTCCACAGCCGACGAGTCTAAGGTTCCTAGCTTCATACGGGACTTGGTCAAACCAGAGAATTGGGCTGCTTTTGTGACGTCACGTCGTGATAGTCAATTTCAAGTAATAATCCTCGCTCTTTTTGATATTAAATAATCTATTTTGTTTAATCTATATACTGTTTAATTGTGAATCTACTTTGTATTTGTAGGAATTAAGTACCCAAAATAGGGAAAGGGTAAAGAAGAATGAGTATCCCTACCAAAAGGGGCGCTTGGGTTATGCGGGCCTCAAGCAAGAGGTGACTCAGAAGGAGGGATCAGATGTCACTGTATCCCGTCAGATGTTGTGGGCATTGGCTAGGCAAAATAAAGATAGTCAAATTGATAATCCTCGCATTAAGGAGGTCGTGGATAGGATGGTGAGTATTATTCTAAATTAAATAATCCTCACGTTATTGTCAAATATCTTTAAGTATGAATAACTATGTCAATTTTTGTTGCATAGGAGAGTTTGTCCCAGGAAGTTTCACAGGGGGCATATTTTGCAGATGACCAGGATATATTGAGGAGGGCATTGGGAACTCCTGACCATCCTGGTCTTCTTAAGGGCGTCGGTTATGGAGTTACCAAGAGGGATTACTTCGGGTACCGACAAAAGCCCTGTTCATCGTGCACGCCTTTCTCTGTTGAGTTCATAGAGCTGAAGGAAGAAACACGCTGGTTAAAAGAGCAAGTTAAAGCGCAAGCGCTCCTAATTGAGCAGTTGATCAAGAATCAAGCACCACAGCTGGCTCTGAATCTCAGCCCAAGTGGCAAAGACAGCTGCACATTCCCCTTGCTACCTGAGGTATAATACTTGTGTTTATACAATTACATTCAATAATTTATATATCTAGCTAACTTGTCTCTCATGCTAAATCAAGGTGAAGCAAACGTTCAGTGTATGGTGAATAGCCCTAAACATCACACTGTTGCAACGGGTCGCATGTTCAATTTACCAGGAGAGAGTATGATTCATAATGTGCCTCTCCCTGCTGATCATGTGAGGGTGCAGTTGAGCATTGCTATTAATGCGAATTATGCCCTCCTGATGCCCACCCAGATGCAGAGACAGTGGTTCAAGCAGTGGGTAGCTTTGTCGCTTGGCCTGGCCGTCTTCTTACATTAGGACATCCTTCAAATGTATATATGTATAGGTCTACACATTCAGTTGATTTAAAATAAACTCTATTTTAATTACTAACAGTCTGTTTGTTAGTCTGAGGGGAAGAAGAGCTTATTGGGTGATCACTTATTATCATCGCCACAGAAGCAGGCCTCTGAGCCTGTTCAAGCGATATCATCAAGATTCCGAATATGTCTTGAGGAATATGCAGTTGGGGCCAGATTAGAACATGGCGAGGATTTCATGATTCCCCTAGAGTTTGAGCCAGAGGTCTACGATCGACCCTCGTCAGATTACGTCATGAATGAAGTATTGAAAGGAATTCTGATGCATGGAATGGCTAGCACAAATGCCTGTAACTTTTATATCAGGTATTTGTTAAAACCTTAACTAAATACTTAAGTACTTGAGCATTTATCCTATTGATATCTTTGTTTGTTGATTTAGATATCTTTTCAAGAACTTTATAGCCCTCAGTGGCCTTGATGACAAGTTCAAGATTATCAGCCCCCACACTTTTGCTGGCCACAGACCTGATATGAAGAAAGACTTATCCAGAGACTTGTTGGATATCTTCATTTCTAGGGCAGCACCGGGGGCTCAGACTTTGTTTTTGGCGCCTTACTATCCAGGGTACGTACGTAGTATACTGAACTTTCCTAAATTCTTTCATTTTCAAAATAATTTTTAATTGTTCTAATTGTCTTTCTTATACTTAGGAGACACTGGATGCTAATTGTGGTCAATCCCACAAAGCCGAGGATTTGGTATCTTAATTCTCTTCATGGGGATCCAACCAATCGACCATTTGTGGTTTCATTGTTTAACAAGTAACATTTATATCTATTATTTAAATTTAATTTAATTTCTTGCTTCAATCTAATTTTTGACAATCATTAATATTCAATTTTATTGTCTTCTCAAGGCTTTGTGGCTATACCACACAAATCAAGCCTTACCCTGCCCCCCGGTAAAAAATGGCCAATCTGACGATACCATCTCATGGAAGAAAGTGAAGGTATTTATTACCGTTATTTACTATTCTACTAAATATGGTTTATTTATATGACTGACTAATATTATTTCCTTTTCCATTCTTTATAGTGCCCATGTTAGCCCAAAAAAAGCTCCCATTGTGGATATTGCGTGATGAAATTATGAAGGAGATAATTATGCACAATGCTTACACAATCCCTATGCAGGTAATATGCATTTGTTAAATTTTAATTTATATATTTAAGAATTGTACTTACTGTAGCTTTACATTTATATCTAACTTATGTCATAATTTGTGGTTGCATACAGTACTTTGCCGACACATATTGCACAGTGTATTCATTCGCTCAGATGGAAGAAATCGTTGAAGAGTTGGCGATGGCCTTATTCCGTCAGTGGGCATAAAATAGATAGGGAAGTGTACATTAAGACATTGTATGTACAGCTTTGGTTTCAATTTTGGTTTTGGTTCATTTTTGGCTGTTGGTTAGTTTTTGGCATTGAACAACTTTGGCAATTGGCTAATTTTGGAATTGGTTCACATTTTGTACTTGTCCAAAATTTTTATATTACTTGCCTTAAACACAAGTTTTTTTAATATCACAGTTGGTTTTGGTTCATGTATATATAATAATGTAAATTATTTTTGGTTCATTAAGATGTATATGGCTGAATTGGTTTGAATGCTAGCCTGCATGGTTCTGTTGAATGAGCCTTTGTTTGGTTTCAAAATTACAGGGGGGCTGCTGGCAAAGCAAAATGTGTATAAAAAAAAATTCCCATAATACTTGACAGTTATTACTTAAAACTGTCAAGTGTTCATATAATACTTGATGGTTCCTTATGGAACCATCAAGTATTGAAGTATACTCGACAGTTTTTCAGAAATAACCATCAAGTATTTTTAACCATACATGACAGTTCCCAAAACCATCAAGTATACTTACAATTGTTCCAAAATAATTAACGGTTTTTCAAAAATAACCGTCAAGTATTCAGAACATAGTTTATGGTTTTTCTGAAAAACCGTCAATTGTTTGAATAATAATTGACGATTCTTCATTTAAAACCATCAAATATTATTGAAATATTTGACAGTTAATAACCGTCAAATATCTGCTGTTGAAATATATGACGCCAGTATACTTGATGATTTTCAACTGTCAAATATGACCCAAAATAACCGTCAAGTATTTGTCATTTTGTAGTAGTGTTACCCTCTAATGATAGATAGAAAACCTTCCACAACACGTGGTCTAATGATGCTCCCACAGGCTTCATGCTTTGACAAACCATAGAAAGGGATTGCAAACGAAGATAAGGATCTTCTCCTGTCAAGCCATGAAATTTTGGAAGTGAGTTAATCAATAACACTTTAATTTCAAAGTTAACTTCAAAATTTGGACATGCAACAATAAAAGGGTCAAAATTGACATCAGATGTTATGACTTCCCTAAATGTTCTTCTTCTAGGGTGCCTATTATTTTCTCCCACCCACTCTTGTTCTCCATTCCCTCCGTTACCACCATTCCTTAATTGGTTAGAATTAGGGTTAGGATTAGGTGGGTTAGGTGGTAAATCAGCCATGATCTCTTCTTCAATAGGTTTACTCTCGCTACTAGATAGGCTAGATTCCACAGAGATGTTTTCTTGCTCAACCACTAATTCACTTGTCTCCTCAACTCTCTTTTCTCTTCTTATCTCTCTAAGTCTTCTCTTAATCTCAGGATTAAAGGGTACAAGCTTGGTTTTTTGTGGCATGCAAGATCAAAGTCACAAAGAAAGAGCAAACAAAATTGACTTGCAGCACACAAAGTCAGATAAAAGTATGAATTGTGATGGATGCAAGTGTATGCATGAGTATGGGTGTGTATGTTGCACCTTACTATCGTATTGTCTTAGGGTTCAATTAAAACTATTTTAGACCACATTGGATGGTCTTGGGCTCAATTTCATCCCAAAAACACTGATTTTCAGATTTTTACTGTTCATCGGCTAAAAATCCAGTTTCTGGCCCAACTTCAAAAATTCATAACTTAATCTAGAAAAATTAAAAAGGAGTGGTTCAAAATTCTATAAATTTGAATGCTCTTTCAAGAAAAAATAATCTTGTGAACTAATTCCATTTTAAAAAGTGTCAGGTTTTTGTGGAAGTCACCTCTGTTCATTTGGCAAAAACCCTTTTTTCAGATTTTGAACCTTAAATTTGAAAAATCATTAAAAATCGTATAGTTGGCCATTTTTAACATGTTAGCTACCAACATGAAGCTTAGAATGTGATCTACAATCTTACCAAATTTCATGATTAAGAACATTCAGTAACTTAATCAAAACCTTACTTAAAGTTGGCGGTGTCAATAGGTTTACAGCACTGCCAAGTTGAATATTTACATAACCAAAAGTCCACAAATTTTTATTGTGTGACACCATAATTTAACCTTCAATCTGCAGCTTGCCCTTGGAAGTTTTAGGCCCTAAAATGTTAGATTGTATTTGGGGGATGAGATTTTATGAAATCCCAGTAGCAAGATCAATCACCAAAACAACAACATGCATCATTATAAAGCATTTCAACATTAGCTATCATAGGAGAACTAATCTTCTTATAAATAGGCAACCTTAACATGCAAGGCCATGGCAACAAATGCAAGGAGCAACCATATCACAAACATCATAGTTTAACCATATAATAGCAAGCATTTATGCCATAAATAACAATGCAAAGTTAACATTAATCGCTAATTAAATCCTACTATCTTGATCTAATGCTCTTTGATTTTCTTGTTCTTCTTTCTTGCTTCAAATAATACCAAACCCTAACATGGCAATTCATAAAAAAGGCAGCAAGAATCATCAACCATTCCACATAAAAATTAACAACATAACTCAAGGACAACCTTTCTCCCTTATAGCTTCCACTTTTGTCCTTTAAATTTTAGAGTTTGTTTTCATAAACCCTAAAAATTCCATCTTGACCTTTTCGTACATAGTTTTTCATGTAGACTTCAAATTTGTGCTTGGATTTAAGAAAATAAACTTCTTCCAGTTTCAGCTAGGCCAAACCACTATGGTTTATTTTCTAAAAATTACAACTTTAGCTTTAATACTTCCAACCTTTGTTCTTTACGTTTATCCTACACCATTTTCCATTTTGAACACAATGCAAGTATTAAAACATTGAAAAACTCATCCTAGGGTCTAGCTCTTGCATTGGCCGAACAGTACCTCTTGAGAAATAATAAAGAAATCTCTTCAAAAACAACATACGACCACTTACAACCACTAGGATCTATCATGATTTGAAGTGTTTTAACACGTTTGAACAGCAAAACTTCCTCCCTTACTTATTAAACATTTTGGCCAGCACCCAAAAAGGAAGAAAACTAGAAATTTCAACCATACAACTCAAGGGAAACAAGCAAGGAACTATGTAAAATCATCCACTAACCTTAACTCCAAGCTTACTTGATCCAAGTTGGTAGTTTTTCCCTTGAATCCTCCTCAAGCTCTCTCTTTTTCTCTCTTTTCCCTCTTTGGCCAAAATGGTGATCTCATTTACGGGGAGGAAGAGCTCAATTAATACACCAAAATATCCCAACCACCATCATAAATGTAAATCCAAGTGTCATTACCCCCTTTAATCTTTCTTTCGCTTTCATAATTAACTAAATCCAAATAAAATTAATTACCGAAAGTCAAAATCCTCTCCATTTAAGGAGTGACACTTGGCAAGTTCAAATCCTCTCCATTAGGGGCTTGACACATGGCTAAATGTGAACCATTTGAATTGCAAGACTTTAGTCTTGCTTTATGGGTGGACTTTGACTCTGGGTTTAATTTCTTTTCTATAATTATAGTATTCTAGTCTTTGTAATTATTTTCTGTCAGATCTATAATCTATTCTGCTCATTTTTATCTTCCCAAATTGTCCTCTTTGTCTCAAAATTAATTTCCGAATAATTAAATAAAAAGGAAAACTAATTTCCTTCTCTTTAGTGATTTTTCCACTTTTCAAAGGAATTGGAAATTTTTTTGGATATTTGAAGGTCTTCTTTTAATTTCATAATCTCTTATAATTCCTTGGGATATCATAGAAATTTTCTCAGAATTTTATTCTCCTTAAAATATTTATTTGTAATTTTCCAAATAAAAGCCCTTAAATTAGGCTAAATCACCTAACTGATAATTCTCCAAAATTGTTCTAAGAACCAATACCATTCTCTTAGGCCTTGCGTCAATCCCCTAAGCCACCTATTTGTCTCTTTAGGTGCCTAAGCCAATCTATCTTAGGAATTCTCTTATTCCTCTAGCTGCTCTTACCGTCTCTTATTATTTTAGAAAATACAGAGAGAGGACTTATGCAACTTCTCTTTCCTCTATTTTACTTTTCAGTACGAGCATACTCTAACATGTATAATGTTTGGTATTTCATTGCAAGGAGTGCAAGCTCTTCCTGGTTGCTATGTCTATAGCGTGCCATCTAGACATCTTATCCCTATAAAAGGGAGCCTCTCTTTCTGTTCACAGTTGCTTCTGGAAGTCATAAGGAGAGGACTTTTGAGGTTCTTCTTCTTTCTGCTTGCTCTAATACTCTACTAAGCTCAGGTACATCCAAGCCTAGCTTCATTCTTAGCTAGTCATACTTCCACTGGGTAAGGTCGACTCCGCTTGCCTTGCCTTGGCTGCTTCCCTTTCCCGCTTGGATAGGGTATCTTGCTCTATCTTGAACAACATAAATTCTAATTTGGAGGACTAATTCCCACCCTCTCTAGGAAAACTCCTAGCCAAGACCTTATCCCTTGAAAAGGGTGCCTCTCAATCTAAACCCCAAGTGACTAAGTATCTCTTAACATTAAGGGGAACATACCAACCTTTAAGCTAGTTCCCTGCATAGCTATCTGTCTCATCCTTTTCTTCTTGATCCTTAAGACATTTCACTAGGGCTTTCCATCTTGACTTCACTATCTCCAAGTTCCTATTCATCTATTCCAGGACTTGAGATAACTACTCTATCATGGTGCCCTAGCCCTAACGAGGCTGTAAGAGTTTGTCCAGCTTAGATGGCCACTCACACCTTCTTAGTGGTGTATAGACTCAACCCCTAACTGTCTTGTATAACTTCTTATCATTTCTTTTCCTTTTGAGGGGGAATCTGATAACTCTAATTAGTAGCTACCTCTCTCTTTCTAACTTATCTTATTCTCTGCGACCTCTAAAAGTCATTGTGTCTCGTGGAGATACCACCTCAATATCTGAGAGTTATTGTGTTTGTTTGTCGTGACCAAAATCCTTGTTTGCAATGATGGAAGTTACCACCTCCTTTGGTAATCACTCTGTATTCACCCATCACCACTAATTCCCTTGGTTTATCATGACAAAACACACTTTTCTCTTAACCTCTGCTAGTCTTATGTCGCTTCATTCATCGTACTATTGCCCGTCTGGGCTTTTGTTACGAAGTTTAACTTAACTTTCAAATTTACTCCATTTCTCTTAGGGGTAGGATCAGGGTTTTTTCCTTGCCATTATGGTACAACAACCAATTCAATCCAATCACCTTATCAATTTCATGTAAGGCATACATATCAAATCTAAGGCAATACAACAGTACTTATAACAAACTACACAGTTTAAGCACACATTAGATGTAATTATCCTAGTATCTGTTAGTATAGACACATGTATATCATATGGCAACATATTCATAACTAAGCCAAGTCTTTTAGCACAAGCATATAAGATAAAAGAATGGCTAGCACCCGAATCAAACATTACAATCATTAGGAAGTCGTTAATAATGATTGTACCTTGGATCATTCCAGGAGACTTTTGGGCTTCTACCCTTATGAGGGCAAATACTCGTCCTTGGGTGCACAGCCTTGCCTTTTCTATGTTCTACGAACATTTTCTCGAGAAGTGTCCAGGCTTGCCCTAAGCATAGCAAACGCTCTGCCTAGCCATACATGGTTTATCACCGTGATTCTTACCACAGGTTGCCATTTGAGGGCTTACCTCCCTTCTTACTCTTTCGGTTGTCCCATGGCCCCCTTCTCTTCCCGTTGGTATTAGAAGAGGTGCCACCCTGATCTCCCTTCTCTGACTTGGGCGTAGGCTTAACCATCAGATGATAGTTTAGGCTATTCTCTATAATTTGGCAGGCCTCAACTGCCTTGTTAAAGTACTCAAACTGCCTGGGAGCAATCATCTCCCTTAAAGACTTCTTTAGTCCTCTGACCATTTTCTTGGTCATCCACCTCTCATTATCTCGATAACATAGGTAATTGGAGTAGTGGGAGAGACGGATAAACTTGGCTAAATACTCGTCAAATGGCTCATTATCTTTCTGCTTCAGGGTTAGGAATTCTGCTCCCCTTTCATCCCTGACTAATCTCAAAAAATATTTCTCATGGAATTGCTCCAGGAATACTTCCCATGTCATCCTCATGTTCCGAGCATCCAGAATAAGTTTAGTATTCTTCTACCAGCAGTCGGCATCTTTCTCTAACTTGTAAATTGCCATCTCGGCTTTCCACTCTGTCGAGCAGTCTAATACTTTAAAAATCTTCTCCAAGTGGTTAATCTAGTCTTTTGCTGCTTGGATGTCAAACACTCCGTCAAATGACAACGAGTTGTGTATATAGAAATGTGCCATCTATTGTTGGATACTATCGGGGTCTACTGCTAGCATTGTTGATCTAGGCAATGGTTCTGTTACTTGTGCTGCTGAGGTTTCCTTTTCTGGCTTCCTCCTGTTAAGGTTAGCCATTGCCGCTGCCACCGCTGTAGTTATCGCGGCGTCCCTTTCTTGTTCCTGGTGAGCCTGTACCGCCCTCATCTCTTCGATGGTCTTTTGCTATTGCTCGAGATGATCCAGAATTATTTACAATGGGCCAGGAGGGACCCTTGCGTCCTGATCTAGGGATCTCTCTGGCGAAGGGTTTCATCGAGTTCTAACCATCGTATTTAACTACTCGGATAGTATAATAAAGGAACAAGAAATAAACATCATGCTTAGATTTCATTTACCAAAACATTCAGCATACAATGCTTATACATCAAGCAAAGCAGTAAGTTCAAAACATACATACGAAAAGTAAACAACATAATAACCAGGCATCGCCCACCTAACCTACTATGGGTAGCTGTAACAAAACATGTCCTATGTTAGTATTACGAGGATCTAACTGTCTAAAAGTAGTGTAGCATAACAAAGTTTTCAAGGCACTGGATGTAATACTCAATACCTAAACCCACTATCTGATCCAGGTGACAAAACTCATTTACCCATGAGGGTAAATATGGAAGCATGTCTGTCATCATGTAAACCCAGTCCTCGGTATCTAGATAAAGGTTATCTGGTCCATATGTCTGATATAACACCTTCACCCCTGGAAGGTAATCTAGGTAAATGTTCAGGTCTTACTGATCCTCATCTTTCTTGATATGACGACCCAAGAACTCTAACTTTCCTTTTAGCTGCTCTTGACTACAGATCCTAAGCTCCATTAAAGCAGGGTCAGGCATTACAAGTGTTGGGGGTTTCACTGGCCTAGTACTGGGTCTGGGAATGCTGCTTGGACGCACATTTGGGGTAACAGGCTATCTGATGGATTGAATGTAAAGGCCAAGGTCCAATGGTTCTTGGTACAAGCCAGTTATAGGATCTATCAGGTCACCGGGTCCAGGTAGGTACAATAATTGTTCTTCGATAATCCCTAAAAGGTTAGCCCAATCCTCTGGATAAATGTTAGACCCCTTTGTTGAATATCATGGGCTAGCAGTCTCTATGGTCCATTTCACCAGATCCTCTTTTGTGAGATCAGTTATGTTAACATCCCAATCATTGACCGACTTCTCAGATCTAGCGTTCCAATCTATTGTGTTTTCCATCTTAATTCTTGCAGAGGTTTGTCAGTTTCTCCTCAACTAACCTGGATATCTAATGCATAAACTTAAGCAGAGCATTCTATCCTACACCAGAACCTCCGCTCTGATACCAAAAATGTTACACCTTACTATCATATCGTTTAGGGTTCAATTAAAACCATTTTAGACCACATTGGATAGTTTTGGGCTCAATTTTATCACAAAAATGCATATTTTCACTGTTCATCGGGTAAAAATCCAATTTTCTGGCCCAACCTCAATCTAGAAAAATTGAAAAGGACTGGTTCAAAATTCTATAAAAAGTTCTTTGAATGCTCTTTCAAGAAAAAATAATCCTGTGAACCAATTCCATTTGAAAAAGTGTCAGGTTTTTGTGGAAGTCACCTTTGTTCACTTGGTAAAAACCCTTTTTTCAGATTCTGAACCTTAACTTTGAAAAATCATTAAAAATTGTACAGTTAGCCATTTTTAATGTGTTAGGTATCAAAATGAATCTTAGAATGTGATCTACAATCATGCCAAATTTCGTAATTAAAAGTGTTCGGGAATTTAATCAAAATGTCACTTAAAGTTGGCAGTGGCAATAGGTTTACAGCACAACCCAGCTAAATATTTACATAACCAAAAGTCCATGAATCTTTATGGTGTGACACCATAATTTAACCTTCAATTTGTAGCTTGCCCTTGGAAGTTTTAGGGCCTAAAATGTTAGATTGTATTTAGAGGATGAGATTTTAAGAAATCCTAGTAGCAAGATCAATCAACCAAAACATCAACATGCATCATTATAAAGTTTTTCAACATTAGCTATTATAGGAGAACTAATCTTCTTATAAATAGGCAACCTCAACATGCAAGGCCATGGCAAAAATTGCAAGGAGCAACCATATCACAAACATCATAGTTCAATCATATAATAGCAAGCATTCATGCCATAAATAACAATGCAAAGTTAACAGTAATGGCTAATTAAATCCTACCACCTTGATCTAATGCTCTTTGATTTTCTTGTTCTTCTTTCTTGCTTCCACAAATGCCAAACCCTAACATGGTAATTCATAAAATGGGTAGCAAGAATCATCAACCATTCCACATAAAAATTAACAACGTAACTCAAGGACAACTTTTGTCCCTTAAAGCTTCCACCTTTGTTCTTTAAATTTTAGAGTTTGTTTCCATAAACCCTAAAAATTCCCTCTTAACCTTTTCCTACATGGTTTTTCATGTAGATTTAAATTTGTGCTTGGATTTAAGAAAATAAAAATTCTTCTTCTATTTTCAGCTAGGCCGAACCATTATGGTTCATTTTTTAAAAATTACAACTTTTGCTTTAATGCTTCCAACCTTTGTTCTTTAGGTTTATCCTACACTATTTTCCATTTTGAACACAACAGAAGTATTAAAACATTGAAAAACTCATCCTAGGGTCCAGCTCTTGCCTTGGCCAAACAGTACCTCTTGAGAAATAATAAAGAAATCTCTTCAAAAACAACATACAACCATTTGCAACCACTAGGATCTATCATGCTTTGAAGTGTTTTAACAAGTTTGAACAACAAAACTTCCTCCCTTACTTATTATACATTTTGGCCAACACCCAAGAATGAAGAAAACTAGAAATTTCAACCATACAACTCAAAGGAAACAAGCAAAGAACAATTTAAAATCATCCACTAACCTTAACTCCAAGCTTACTTGATCTAAGTTGGTAGGTTTTCCCTTGAATCCTCCTCAAGCTCTCTCTTTTTCTCTCTTTTCCCTCTTTGGCCAAAATGGTGATCTGATTTAGGGGCAGGAAGAGCTCAATTAATGCACCAAAATATCCCAACCACCATCATAAATACAAATCCAAGTGTCATTACCCCTTTAATCCTGCTTTCTCTTTCATAATTAACTAAATCCAAATAAAATTAATTACCAAAAGTCAAAATCCTTTCCATTTGAGGAGTGACACTTGGCAAGTTCAAATCCTCTCTATTAGGGGCTTGACACATGGCTAAATGTGAACCATTTGAATTGCAAGACTCTAGTCTTGCTTTATGGGTGCACTTTGACTCTAAGTTTAATTTCTTTTCTATAATTACAGTATTCTGGCCTCTGTAATTATTTTCTATCAGATCTATAATCTATTCTCCTCATTTTTTTCTTCCTAAATTGCCCTCTTTGTCTCAAAATTAATTTTCCAATAATTAAATAAAAAGAAAAACTAGTTTCCTTCTCTTTAGCGATTTTTCCACTTTTCAAAGGAATTGGAAAAAATCTTAGATACTTGAGAGTCTTCTTTTGATCCAATAATCACTTATAATTCCTTGGGATATCATAGAAATTTTCTCAAAATTTTATTCTCCTTAAAATATTTATTTGTAATTTTCCAAATAAAAGCCCTTAAATTAGGCTAAATTACCCTTAAACTCCTTTATAATTTGTTAAGGGTAATTTGGTCATGAAAACAATTTTATAATCCTATATAATTCTCAAAGGATATTATCCTTATTTTTTCTTAATTTTCCAAGACTTGGAAATATTTTTTCATAATTATTTTTGACTAATTTTCCTTAATTAGTCAAATTTCCATAATTGGCTTGGAAAATCAGAATAATTATTTTCTACCAAAATTCTTCTATTTCTCCTTGTCATTTTTTACCCTTACCCCTTGCTTGATTGAGAGAAAATTAGGGAAGAGAGAAAACTAGAGAGAAAAAGATGAGAGGAAACAAGTTTTCTCTTGCTTGGATAAGAGAGAAAATGTGGGAGGAAAGAAAAGTGGTAGAGAAAATAAGGTGGGCCCTATGCCTCATTTTCTCTCCAAATTTTCTTTCCATATATGGAGAGATTTGAAAAGAAAAACAAGACTTCCATGACTGCCCCTCATCTCTCTTCCTTTCCATATTTATTTTCTTTTATTATATTTAAAAAAGTTATTCACTTTTTTTTCATCTTAAAACAATATTTTTATTAAATAATTTGGTTTTAAAATATAATAATCTGAAAATATATATAAACCAAATAACTTGATTTTAAATTATTTGATGATGCTAATGTTAGTATAATTTTTCTATTGTCATATTTAATTTAATTGTAAATATGATTGATAGACCTTGTCGCTAGGTAATCAAAGTTTTACTAGGGAAAATGCAGCAAGTGAGGCACTACCTAGGTCATTCTTCACAAGGAGCCTTAAGTTGTATTTCAATTCTTAACAATTCACTATTAATTATCAAATTACCAAGATGAGAGCTTTAGTTCAGAAAAAGAGAAATCAAAACAAGAAACAAATCTAATGAAAGGTAAATTGCAAATGAGATTCAGATGAGAGATAGTAGTTCCCCTAGCAATTTATCCAACCTTCCTTGTTCAATCTTATAATTTGGAGTCTCTTAGTGTCAATTAAATGGATAGATTCAGCTACTGCTCAAATCTCTCTTAACATAGATCAGAAACAACTATCTTACTAGATTCATTATTTTGATCTATGAGAAGGAAAATCAATTGGCAAGAACACTTGAGAAGCAAGTTGCAATTCTCTAAGAATGACCACAACTGTGAATCATCAATATATTCAACCAAAATTCAGATTTACAGAACAACAGTCCAAGTAAAACGAATTGGATTTACAAATCAACAGAGAATCCTCTATTCAACTGAACTAAAGGACACAACTCACATCTGAATGTTCAATCAGATCTAAATTCCAAGAAACATAAATCTAATCACTCAATCTTCATTCTAATCACAATTGTTCAACTGAAACAAATGACTCTTAGAATAGAAGGTAGAAAATAGATCTGAAATGACTCCCTGTTTAGCTCCATGAACTCAGGTCAGCTTCATTGCTAGAAGAACTTGGAAATTCAGCTACTCATACTCTGGATTAGGGTAGAAACAACAAGAATTGATGAAAGATCCATGGTTGATCGGTGGAAATTGATGGAATTGGACGAAAATGGAAGAGAGAAATGAGAGAGGGCGGAGAGAGCAAGAAATTCGCGTTGGAGGGAGAATGGGTAACTGAAAATCTGCTCCCCTGTTGAAGCGCGCGACTTCAGCTTTTAAATCTGGAAATTTCGGTCCGCCGCGGCGCCTCAGTCAATCCGCCGCGGCTCCTGTCCTGTACGGCGTCGTTTTGATTAATGATCCTGAGCTTCATGAAAACCTCCGTCCGCCGTGGCGCCTTAGTCCATCCGCCGCGGCGCTTTTCACCGAGAGTACCTTGGAAATCCGCCGTGGCGCCTTCCCAAATCAGCCGTGGCGCCTTAGACAGAATGGCGAAAATGCTACTGAAACTTCCTGAAATTCATGCCAAAGCAGGGATCAAAAGTACACACAAATAAAATCATATAAAAACATGTAAAAACACTTGCAAAACCTCATAATTCTTCTCACCAACTCTTATACACAATGGAACCTAATTATGCCCAAAGTATGTAAATATAGATCGCAAAAGTATGTGTTTAGGGCTAGAAATGTATGTAAATAATGAGACTTATCAACTCCCCCACACTTAGCTTTTGCACTCCTGGGCAAATCAAGTTTAAACTTATTGTGAAAGAGAAGGATGCGAGAAAGGAATAAGCAAGCTCAAAAGTTCAGGTTACAACTGCAACCAACAATGATTCTTCAACCAATATCCATCCATGGAACATTCTAATGCAAGAAATCAAGCAATGATATGTAATTTAATCCAAGTGAATAAGATATAGAAGACCACACAAGGGAATTAGTGTATCACTCAACTAACAAGTATCAAAGGTTCTTTCACTCAATTCACTTATTCAAATGCTCTACCATATGCTTGTAATAGCTCTACCTCTCCACCACTTAAATACATAAGTACTCAAGAATCAAGAGGACTTTTGTGGCTTGTAATGTAAGGGATGAGAAGAAATGCACAAGGATGCATAGAAGGATAGAGATAATATGTGAATCAATGTGTAGAATTCAATAGCATTAGTAATATTCAATTGAGGATTTGACTTCTTGATCTTGAAGTCTAAAGCTATAAAGGTGCTTTTATTCCCACTTTCTTTTCTTTTCTTGCCTTTTTATTTCTTTTCAACTTTTCTATTCTCTTTCTCTTTTTGTTTTTTTTTTTTTTTTTTTCTTTCTTTTACATTCGCATGTTTCTTCTTTTTTTTTTTTTTTTCTTTTAAGTTCAAGTATGCATCTCCTCATATCAATCCATCAATTGAATCCATCAAAATGCTAGTGAATTCTAAAAGGAATTAATGAAATGAAATATGCATCCTTGTAGGAAAAAGTTTTATAATTGAGAGTGAAATGAATGGAAAAATTCAACTAAAAGGCTCAAATGGGTAACAAGGGATAAATCATGTAGGGGTTGGCCATTTGGTCTAAGTAGCTAATTTGAATGAATGCCTCAATCATGTTCAAGAATACTAATGTTACATGTGGTCTTGATTAAGAACTAAGACAAGTTCTAGAGAGTATAAGAACTAAGTGAATGCACACACCAGAAATGAATATAAAGGCTCAAAGAATCCTTCCAACTAGGCTTGTCTTCCATATTCATTCACCTCAGGTAAAGAACACATCATGCTTAATCTCTATGCATTAGAAAATTTCACTTCAAGATATTAATTTCTAAATCAAATCAGTCACAAATGTAACATTAGAAATCCTGAAGCAAGCTTAAACCTTCAAAAAGTTTTTGAAAACTGAGGTTCTTCTACAAAAGACACAGAACACACAAAAACACAACATTCACTCCCCCACACTTGATCCTTGCATTGCCCTCAATGCAAATTTGAACAAAAGATAGCAAGGAAAATTGGTAAGGGAAGGAATGGAAAGAAACAACAGAACACTTCAAAACAAACTAAAAACAACCTACACTTGCTACTAGTTATGCCCTCCCCCACACTTGCTCAAAAATGGAGTTCAAGAATGATAATAATCAAATAAACACAGACTAAAGTGTGTGAGGAAGGGAACAACCTGGAATTATGGTGGATCAAAATTCTCCTTGTAAATTTTGAGCAGGTGACCATTGACCTTGAAAGTCTTACTGCTCTTCTCATCTAGCAGCTCTATCATGCCAAATTTGTGAACTTTAGTGACCAAGTATGGTCCTTCCCATCTAGTGCTCAACTTCCCAGGTTTAAATGTGAATCGTGCTTTATACAGCAACACTTTATCTCCAACCTTGAAAGTCTTCCTTAGGATTTGCTTGTCATGAATCATCTTTGTCTTCTCCTTATAGAACCTGGAATTTTCATATGCTTCGAGTCTCAACTCTTCAAGTTCCTGCAATTGCAATAATCTTTCCATACCAGCAGAATCAAAATCAAGGTTACATGCTTTTACAGCCCAAAGAGACTTATGTTCAATCTCAACCGGTAGGTGACACATCTTACCATAAACCAATCTGTAAGGAGACATGCCTATTGGGGTTTTAAATGCAGTTCTATATGCCCACAAAGCATCATCTAATCTGGCACTCCAATCCTTCCTAGATGGTTTAACTATTCGTTCCAACACCTTCTTGATTTCTCTATTTGCATTTTCAGCTTGCCCATTACTTTGGGGATGATAAGGTGTGGATGTCTTATGTGTCACACCATACTTGGTGAATAACCCTTGTAGCAATTTATTACAAAAATGAGTGCCATTATCACTAACTACTGCTCTAGGAATGCCAAATCTAGAAAAGATGTTATTTTTCAGAAATTTTAAAACAGTAGAAGCATCATTCTTTTTGGTTGCTATGGCCTCTACCCATCTTGAAAGGTAATCAACTGCAAGAAGAATGTATGTAAAACCCATAGAAGGAAGAAAGGGGCCCATAAAATCAATACCCCATACTTCAAACACCTCACAGAAAAGCATTGGGTGTTGGGGTAATTCATGTTTCTTAGTTAGGCCACCAAATCTTTGACAAATGTCACAATTCTTGCAATACTCATAAGAGTCTTTAAAGAGTGATGGCCAATACAAACCAGCTTCCAATATTTTTCTTGCAGTCTTGTTAGCACTAAAATGACCTCCACAAGTTTGAGAGTGGCAAGCATGCAGGATGTCTTGAAATTCTTCATTTGGTACACATCTCCGAATGATTTGGTCGCTGCATACCTTCCAAAGGATTGGAGGATCCCAAATGTAGTGCTTAGACTCACTCTTAATCTTCTGCATCTGAAAATGAGACAAAGAGGGGGGAATTAGACCAGCAACTAAAAAGTTGACAATATGGCAATACCAAGGTTCCAAGAGAGACAAGGCAGAAACAGAACAATCCTTAAACTCATCACAAACAGAATCTGAACCGATTACTCCCCTTGTAGTTTCTGGTAAGCGACTTAGATGGTCAGCCACCACATTTTCTGCTCCAGGTTTGTCTTTGATGTCAATGTCAAACTCTTGGATCAACAACATCCACCTTAAGAGCCTCGGTTTGGATTGTGGCTTGCTGAAAAGATACTTGACAGCAGAATGATCAGTGAAAACAGTAACCTTAGAGTTAATTAGGTAAGGCCTAAACTTGTCTAATGCAAAAACAATAGAAAAGAGCTCCTTTTCAGTAGTTGTGTAATTAGTTTGAGCCTTATCTAGAGTCTTTGAAGCATAAGCAATAACCTTGGAAACCTTACCATCCTTTTGTCCCAAAACTGCACCCACTGCATTATTAGAGGCATCACAACACAATTCAAATGGTAAATTCCAATTAGGGCAAGTCAAAATAGGTGGAGAAGTCAATCTGGATTTAATCTCATCAAAAGACATCTTACATTCATCAGTGAAATCAAAGGAAGCATCTTTTTGCAGCAATTTAGACATTGGAAAAGTCACTTTACTAAAATCTTTTATGAATCTTCTATAAAATCCAGCATGGCCTAGGAAAGATCTAAGCTCCTTAAGATTTGTTGGATAGGGTAGAGAGGAAATTACTTCAACCTTTGCTTTGTCTACCTCTATTCCCTTTTCAGAAATTAGGTGACCTAGAACTATTCCTTGTTGAACCATAAAGTGACATTTTTCAAAATTCAGAATAAGATCCTTTTCAACACATTTTGATAGAGCTTTTTCCAAATTCACTAAGCATTCATCAAAATTATTTCCATAGATGGTAAAGTCATCCATAAACACCTCAATTCCATTCTCTAGCAAATCACTAAATATGGATAGCATACACCTTTGGAATGTGCCCGGTGCATTGCAAAGTCCAAATGGCATTCTTCTATATGCAAATGTGCCAAAGGGACAAGTGAATGTAGTCTTCTCTTGATCTTGAGGTGCAATGGGAACCTGAAAATAGCCACTGAAACCATCAAGGAAACAATAGTGAGATTTACAAGCTAATCTTTCAAGCATTTGATCTATAAAGGGTAGAGGAAAATGATCTTTTCTTGTAGAATCATTAAGTTTCCTATAATCAATGCAAACACGCCAAGAATTCTGGATTCTAGTGGGGATTAATTCATTTTTTTCATTCCTAACCACAGTGATCCCACTTTTCTTAGGAACAACCTGAACTGGACTTACCCACTCACTATCTGAAATAGGGTATATGATACCAGCACTAAGCAGCTTTGTTACTTCCTTTTTAACAACATCAAGTATGAGTGGGTTAAGTCTTCTTTGAGGTTGCCTTATGGGCTTTGCATTTTCATTTAACAATATTCTATGAGTGCAAATTGAAGCATTAATACCAGGAATATCTGCTAAAGACCACCCAATTGCACTTTTATACCTTTTCAAAACAGCAAGTAATTGAGATTCCTCAATATCAGTTAAAGAGTTAGAGATTATCACCGGGAGTCTTTCATTTTCAGCTAAAAATGCATATTTCAGTGTTGATGGTAAGGGTTTAAGCTCCAATTCAGGAGGTTGAACTACTGAGGGTATCAGTTTCTTGAGCTCCAAGGTAGTGCAATTATTTCCAGATTGCTTCAAGGCTTCAATACCAAAAATTTCAGTTGTACATTCATCCTCATGTGAGTAACTCTCCTTAGTTGGTCCCTGCAACAATGCATTTAAAACATTTGTAAATCCATGTGAAAACTCAAAGTTAGATGCAGAATAATCTTGGGGAATTCCAATTTCAGAAGTAAAATTAGATTGCAAAAGTGCACTCCCTATGCTACATATTTCAGCAAATTTGGTTGGTGTCATGCTTAATCTCCTAGGGTTGGGAGTAGCTGCACTTCGCATGATTTCCAAGAGGTGTTCCAGTTCTGCATGGTTAAAGAAATTAAGATCAAGTGACTTGTAAACAGGATTGGAATACAAAATGTGATAAGAATTTAAAGGCAAATCCTGTTGTTCAGAAGGTTCAGCTGCATGCTCCTTGAATGGAGGTTCATCCATGAGACTTGGGCTGGCCTTGCAATCATGAGTCTTGTGCCCTTCACCTTCCCCTTCTTGTATAGGAGTTGATTCACTCTCTTGTGTTGTTGAGAAATCTACAAGCAATCTTTTTGCAAGTTGTTCATCACTTGACAGAGTGGAATTAGCATCAATGGAAGACTTAATGGATGAAACTGAAGACAATTCACTCCAAGTGGAAAGCCAGCCATCAATTTTAGAATCAATGCTAGGCACATCATCAAGGTGTGAAGAAAAAGAAGATGAAGGAGAATATATGGAGGAGAAAGAGACGAAGGAATCTTCAGTATCATCATTGTTATCATGCTCAAAAATAGATTCACACTCATTTTCAAGTGACACATCAATCATATTAAGCCCTAACAGAGAATAATCCTCATGTGGATGTTTCATCATCTCATACATGTTAAATTGAATTTCTTGTCCACCAAATTCCATTTTTATAATCCCATCCTTCATGCAAATCATGGTGTTGGCAGTTCTTAGAAATGGTCTGCCCAAAATCAATGTGCTTTCACTTATGGCCTCATTAGTCATATCTAACACATAAAAATCAGCAGGAAATACAAGGTCTTTTACTTGAACCAAAATGTCTTCTAAGATTCCCTTGGGATTCCTAATAGACTTATCAGCTAGTTGCACTAAGACACTTGTAGGTTTCATGATTTCAACTCCTAAAGCATAATAAACAGAACTTGGCATCACATTGATAGCAGCACCCAAATCTAGTAAAGCTTTAGAAATATGAAACTTACCAATTTGACAAGGAATGGAGAAAGCTCCTGGATCTTGGCATTTCACAGGTAATTGAGCTTTAAAAAGGGCTGAAACATTAGGGCCAACTTGCACCAATTCATTAGTTTTAAACTTTCTTTTGTTAGTGCAAATGTCTTTTAAGAATTTTGCATATTCAGGCACTTTCTTCAACAAATCCAGCAAAGGAATGTTAATTTCTACTTTACTAAAGAAATCTAAAACTTCTTTATTTTGCTTTTCTTTTGCAACCTTCTGCCCAAACATAAAAGCTTTAGGAAAAGGTAGATCTTTCAAGCTTACCTCCTTACCTTGACTTCCCGGTTTATTGCTCTTATGAGAATCTTCAACTTTCTCTTGCTCAATCTTTCCATTGTCCTGGTTAGGCTCTGAAATCTTTGAAGAAGATTGCCCCAAGTCCTCTCCTAATGGTGCTTCATGAACTCCTTTATCATCCATAGTTGAAGGGCCGGCTTCAGTTGTGCAACCTTCAGTAGTTGCACTTCTACATCCGGTTTCTTTTCTTGCTTGCAGAAGTTGCTTCTCTCTTAAGCTTTCAGATTCCACACTTGGTGGTTTCTTTTCATGAGTAGAATTCCCTTTAGTGTAATGATCTTCATCCAAGTCAGATTCTTCATCATTCTCATTGAATGTCACCTTTCTTCCACTTCTCAAACTTATGGCATTCAATGACTTGGGATTAATCACAGTATTGGAAGGCAAAGCTCCACTTGTTTTTGCTTGAAGACTGCTGAAATTATCTGAAATTTGGGTAACAAAGTTAGCCAAGTTTGCTGTCTTAGTTTCCCATTGTTCAACCCTATTCTCTATAGCAGCCATTCTTGCATCAGATGCAGTGGTATGCTTATCAATTCTGTCCATTTGAGATGCCATAGCACTGAGATTAGCATTCATACTGTTCATGCTTTTCAACAAGAGAGACATGTCATCATTCCTTGAATTCCCAACTTCTTGAGTAGTTTGGGAAGGAACCATAACTTGTTCTGAATGTTGACGTTGCTGGAACCTATTCTGCATGAATCTCTCCTTGTTGTTCTCTCCTCCTCCCCATCTAAAATTGGGATGATCCTTCCATCCTTCGTTATAAGTGTTGGAGAAAGGGTTCCTTTGCTGATATTGACCGGCTCTTTGTTGATACATGGCTGACACTTCTTCAAATTGAGAAGGGCAAGATTCAGTACAATGCATCATAGAACCACAGGAGTCACAAGAGGGAGCTACCAAGGCTTGAGATGTTCCCATAGCACCACATTGTTTAGTTGACAAGAGTTGCTCCATCCTAGTCATTCTCTTGTCCATCCTTTCTGATAAGGCAGCAAATTGAGAGTCTAAGTTAGTAGGATTTGACCTTAAAATTTCATTGACAGATTGGTTATCCCTTGTGCTGAATTGCTGATTATTGTTGGCCATCTTCTCCAATAATTCCCAAGCATTGTGAGGAGTCAAATCAAATAGTGAACCATGGGCTGCAGCATCTATTGTGTTCTTGTGATGAGATAGCAAGCCCTCATAGAAATATTGAACTAGATTAGACTTGCTGATTTGATGATTTGGACATTTAGAAAGCATAGCTAGAAATCTTGTCCAATACTCATACAAGGTCTCTCTACTATCTTGTTGAACTCCATAGATTGCCTTCCTCAATTTAGATGTCCTTGATGCAGGAAAGTACTTCTCTAAAAAGGCCTTCTTAAGTTGCTCCCATGTAAGTGTTGTGAAGTGCTGAGGTAGGCTTTGCAACCATTCTTTGGCATTTCCTTCTAATGTGAAGTGGAAAGCTCTCCTTAGCACATCTTCCAATTGAGCACCATGGGGCTTCATAGAGGAACAAACCGCATGCATATTCTGAAGGTGTCTATATGGATCATCCCCTGCAAGACCAAGGAATCTTGGTAAGGCATTAATCAAGGTACCTTTAAGTTCAAAATCAGCTTCAAAGTTATAAAAACCACATGGATCACAGTTCACACTTGAGTTATTAATTTCTCTAATGCTCCTATTCTCCTCATCTCTATTCAATTGAATATTAGCATTATGGAGAACATTTTCAGCTTGCCTTTCATTTTGAGGTCTATTTGTAGCATCACCTCTCTCAGTTTGGGCATTGTTATTATTTTGATCCATCACAAAATGATTGTCTATAAACCCTCCTAAAGTAGATTCAGATTCTGAGGAAGAGTAAGATTCAACTTGAGGAAGAGAGTCACTCACTATAGGTTGCTTACTAGACTCAGCTATTTGTTTGGTTTTCTTGATTTGCCTAAGAGTTCTATTGATTTCCCAATCAAAAGGTAAAAGACCTTTATCCTGGGACATGCAACTAAAGAACACTAGAATAGACTAATAAAATAAATGTGAAAAAGCAATTAGGCAAAAGACAGAAGTCAAAGAGAGAACAAAAAGCTAAGAAGGGATCAGGTGAAATCCGCCGCGGCCTCTGGTGCAATCCGCCGCGGCTCTTTTTGCAGGATTGATTCTGTGAAATCCGCTGCGGCGCCTGATGCTATCCGCCGCGGCGCCTGGTACTGATAAACCAGATGGACGAATTCTGCAGCAGCTTCTGACACTGTTCACACCTTCACTCCTGCAAATTGAACCCCTTAACACAATGGTATTAGTTTGTCAACAAGAAAAATATCTCAAAAGCATAAAAACAACCAACCATCATTAGGTTAAATGGAAGAACAATTAAAAGGGAAAAGGTTGCTACAGCAAGGATTCAAACAATTCACACCCTACTCAATTGTGTTAACTCCTTGACAACCTATGGAATGAATTTAAAACACAGCAAAAAAAGGAAACTACTTAACAACAAAGCACAAAAGTGAACATGCAGCACAACTCAAAAACACTAAAGCTACTTTTTCTGAAGTTTTGGGTTTTCAAACATGAAAATTTTCTTGGCACACCAGTGAATTGCTCAGAACCTCAACAAGTAAGGCTCCCCGGCAACGGCGCCAATTTGATAGACCTTGTCGCTAGGTAATCAAAGTTTTACTAGGGAAAATGCAGCAAGTGAGGCACTACCTAGGTCATTCTTCACAAGGAGCCTTAAGTTGTATTTCAATTCTTAACAATTCACTATTAATTATCAAATTACCAAGATGAGAGCTTTAGTTCAGAAAAAGAGAAATCAAAACAAGAAACAAATCTAATGAAAGGTAAATTGCAAATGAGATTCAGATGAGAGATAGTAGTTCCCCTAGCAATTTATCCAACCTTCCTTGTTCAATCTTATAATTTGGAGTCTCTTAGTGTCAATTAAATGGATAGATTCAGCTACTGCTCAAATCTCTCTTAACATAGATCAGAAACAACTATCTTACTAGATTCATTATTTTGATCTATGAGAAGGAAAATCAATTGACAAGAACACTTGAGAAGCAAGTTGCAATTCTCTAAGAATGACCACAACTGTGAATCATCAATATATTCAACCAAAATTCAGATTTACAGAACAACAGTCCAAGTAAAACGAATTGGATTTACAAATCAACAGAGAATCCTCTATTCAACTGAACTAAAGGACACAACTCACATCTGAATGTTCAATCAGATCTAAATTCCAAGAAACATAAATCTAATCACTCAATCTTCATTCTAATCACAATTGTTCAACTGAAACAAATGACTCTTAGAATAGAAGGTAGAAAATAGATCTGAAATGACTCCCTGTTTAGCTCCATGAACTCAGGTCAGCTTCATTGCTAGAAGAACTTGGAAATTCAGCTACTCATACTCTGGATTAGGGTAGAAACAACAAGAATTGATGAAAGATCCATGGTTGATCGGTGGAAATTGATGGAATTGGACGAAAATGGAAGAGAGAAATGAGAGAGGGCGGAGAGAGCAAGAAATTCGCGTTGGAGGGAGAATGGGTAACTGAAAATCTGCTCCCCTGTTGAAGCGCGCGACTTCAGCTTTTAAATCTGGAAATTTCGGTCATCCGCCGCGGCGCCTCAGTCAATCCGCCGCGGCTCCTGTCCTGTACGGCGTCGTTTTGATTAATGATCCTGAGCTTCATGAAAACCTCCGTCCGCCGTGGCGCCTTAGTCCATCCGCCGCGGCGCTTTTCACCGAGAGTACCTTGGAAATCCGCCGTGGCGCCTTCCCAAATCAGCCGTGGCCCTTAGACAGAATGGCGAAAATGCTACTGAAACTTCCTGAAATTCATGCCAAAGCAGGGATCAAAAGTACACACAAATAAAATCATATAAAAACATGTAAAAACACTTGCAAAACCTCATAATTCTTCTCACCAACTCTTATACACAATGGAACCTAATTATGCCCAAAGTATGTAAATATAGATCGCAAAAGTATGTGTTTAGGGCTAGAAATGTATGTAAATAATGAGACTTATCAATGATATATTTTAATAAGGACATTTTAGTTATTTAGATATATGCTAATTTTCTTTCTTCTTTATTTTCTCTCATCCATCCAAGCAAGAAGGATGATCACAACTTTCCTCTAGCTTTTCCTTCTCTCTATTTTCTCTCCTCTCATTTTCTTTCCTCTCAACTTTTCTTCCCATCCAAGCAGAGCATTAATTTTTTAGGAATATTCCTTATTCCTAATCACCCTATTGCCGGATGTGACAGTATATACACAGAAAGAAAGACAAAAGGGTTTAAGTTTTAATATTTGTCTAGAAGGGTTCGCCGCGGCGAAAGCAGAAGTATGCTGCGGTGAAACTATCCCGAGACGGTTTGTGAGTTGAATGTAGCAAGTTTGCCGTGGCTAAAGTAGAAGTTGGCTATGGCGAAGGTGTCCTAAGAGGGATCCTCGTGAATTTTTGCTAGTTGGTCACGGCAAAAATAAGAGTTTGCCGTGGTAAAAGGTCATAGAGAGCAAGGCAAGTTCTGGACGATGCAGATTCAGAGTAAAAATGCAAAAGGTATAGAAAATCAATATATTTGTTTGTATTTCCCAAAATTTTAATGCTATGCAAAACGAAAACCTCTACTATGAACAAATATGCACCTAAGCTATCTAAAATGCAATCTAAGAAGCTTAAAACCTCAATTGACAAAGAAATGACACAAGCTGACCTAGAGAACCAATTTCTTGGCTCCCCGGCAACAGCGCCATTTGATTTCACTACCTTTTCTTGACCTTGGAGGTTAAATCAAAATTTTTATCCAAGGATTACACTATAGGGTGCAACCTCGGGTCGTTTTACTTAAACAGAGCCTTAATGAAACGGACCTAAGCTAACTTAAATGTCATGCAATGCAAACTGAACATAAAAAGGGGGCTTTGGTTTTTTGAAAACATTAAGTGAATTGAACTGAATGATAAACAAAATATTTTTAGATTTTAGGGAAGTGAGAAATTAATGATGATAAACAGATAACCAAATAATGATAAAGATCCTCTTGAAAGTGTGCTTAGGCAATCATAGTTCAAAATCAATTGATATTGGAGTAGAAATCACTAAGTTTCAAAATGATAAACCTTAAAGTATTCTTTAAGTCCACGATCTTAATCAATAGAACTCCATTTCTCAAGATCCTGTGAAGTGCTCTTAGTGTGTGTAGAAAGATTAATTAATGCAATAGGTCAAATGCAATCAAAATCAACTCAATATCAAGACACAACCGTGCAAGAGTAGAGAGAATCTAAAGATCACAACTGACATACATGATACTACATATATTTAAGCTAAAAAGTTCTATAATAACCAATCCACTACACAAACAAATATCCAAAACTAATTACAACTATAATTAAGTAGTTCAACTACAAATTACAAATCCTAAACCTAGAAATTCATAAATTCATAGCTAAATTAGGATTAAACTACTCCCCTTCTTAGCTCATTGAACTCCAGCCATTGCTACACCTTCAAAAGGAACAGAAACGCCTAGCCACACATAGAAATCTGAAGCATCTTAACTAGGAATGAATCTAAGCTTCCCATGGTGGAGGTTTGACAATGGAAAATAGAAGAAATTAGGGTTATATCAAAGAAGGATGAGAGAGAAGGGAGACGGAGGCTATGATAAGAGTGAATAATGTCACTTACATGAAAATAGGGTTTCTAAACCGGCAATGAGGTGTACTGGGTCGATTTGTATGAGTGGGTAGGTAAAATTTCTGAAAATGGTTTGGGTCTAGGTTGCTAATTCTCGGAGTTTGCCGTGGCGAAAAGATGGTTTTGTTGTGGCTAACCATGGCCGATAAGTCTTCTGGCTGAGTTCTGGGTTTCGCCGAGACGAAGGCATGAGTTGGTCGTGACGAAACCTAACAGAGATGTTTATGTTACCTCTTGTGTGCTACACTTTCTTAGTCTTCACTCTTGGCTCTACTTCTTGAGTGCCTTAAAATAAAACGCAATGGTTTGAGGTATCGACTGTCCCAAAAATCAATTGATTGAACCTAATTATTTTACATTATTTCATATTATTTTAAGAGTTTTTATCATAGATTTTAGCTCCTTTTAGTAATGATTTTGCTTAAGTTAGATTAAGAGTCCTTGCTTTGAGTTAGTGTCTCTTTTAGGGTAAAATTGTCATAATTGCTTATTAATTGTATTCAATTAATTTCTAGGACAATTGATGCTTTAAAGTGTTGCTTTTCATTATAGAATACTTGAGAATTAGAGCCAAGATTGAAGGCCAAAGCATTACACAACATAAGAAGTCAAAATATTGAATATAGAATAGTTGGTTACGGCTAAGAAAATGCTGTGCTGTGGCAAAAAGTCTGAAAATGTGTATGAGTGACTATTGTGGAATAGTTTATCAGGAAAACTTTTGAGTTCACCACGGTAAACTCTCAAAATCTCACTAAAATTCCTTTCTGGAATTGTTTACCATGGCCAACTTTTGAGTTCGTCGTAGCAAACTCTTTTGTATCAATAACGTCAGATTCGGATCCAGAACGCAAAAATGGACACTCTACTTATATGATTCAACCCAGATTGACCCCTAAAACCCTTAGAAACCCTATTTTCAACCAATAACTCCATTCTATCATCTCCAACACCTCTATTCTCTCATCTTTTTGCCTCTTCACCTCCATCTTCTTCCCTATCCTCATGGTGGGACTTACCAAGGACATGATACACCCTATCCTCATCATAACTATGGCCATGAGTGGATGAATAACCTTTCACGTTCCCCTTACCATACCTCTTTATTCTATTCACACCTAATCAATATCTACCACTAGAACCATATTATGACTTATCACCTCTACTATACAATCCATACTTTGAACGCTTTCCATCACATCATCCATATCATGAGCTAAGCATTCCATCACATGAACCCTGCCACCAATACACTTCCTCATCTCACCAACCATTTCACGAACCATTACCATCATTCTATCCATGTTCTACTTCATATCGTGAACCATTCTCACTATATAATCCCTCCGTTAAACCACATCCTTTACCAAATGAATGCTACCACCAGCCCTCATCCCAATCCATGTACCAACCCCTTCCCCTATCTCATGAACATCAATTCAGTAAACCTGACCCTATTTCTCACTATTCCTAAGAATGACCAGATACGAATTTTAAAGGAAGCGTATGGTCCTTTGAATTCATACTACCATGGATTACTTGAAAAGGTAGAGATATCTGGAATCTCTAAGGAATCAAAGGAAGAGTTAGAAGAATGTCAGAGTGCATTGGGTAAGTTATTGAGTGATATAGCACAAATTGAGTCTGAGATTAGGAAAGATGAATCAAAGTGTCCAGATTCACTCATGAAAGAGGCCAAGATGAAGCAAGAACATCTACAAACTCATAAGGACTTAGGCCCTACATTAGGTAGTATTGCTCCTCTTCTTGAGGAGATTAACCCTTGTGCTATAACTACTATTCCTATTGAAGTTATTAATGATGTGAGTGATGATGAGGAGGATGAGGAAATCATAGTTGAATTCCCTCAATGTTTAAAAATGAAAATTCTCACTTGAACACTTCTAATAGTAGTTGTTTAGTTGATGATGTTACTTACACTATCACAGCTTCTTTGTATGAAGAACATGCTTCTCTTTCTAGTGCTAGATTGGATGGTAAAATTGATTCTGATATGAATGAACCTTTATCTTGTTGTTGTGATGCTCACACTATATGCATGGATTGCATTGTAACAAAAATGATATACTTGTTAAATGGTAATAACAGAACTTTGGTAAAGTGGTGCATTACCTTCTAGTACTGAAAGTGCTGAAAATATAAAGCATGATATTGATGTGAATTGCCTGGAAGATGATTATGTGGAAAAATGTGAACCTAACCATTACCTTAAGAATAAAATTCATGATAATTCCAATAAGTTTGTAGCTTCTAATAATGTTGAGAAAGGCTTTAAAGTTTCAATTAATAAAATCATGAATATCAATAAGTCTTTCCAATAAGTTTTATCTTGTGCTTTGCCTCTTAATTTATCTTGCATTGTAAATAATAGTTTGCATAAATCTTTTTGTTCTTTCTTTTCTCCCCCTTTATGCATTACCTTTTGTGAATATGATAGTGATGTACTGTACTCGAACAACTGTCAGTTGGATTCTTCAGCTTCTATTTCAAAGAAGCTTGAATTTTTCAAAAATTTAAATAAAAATTTGACTCTTACTGATGGGAGTACCGTTGATTTCCTTGGCTATGATAATTACTTGGAGAGATTAAATTCTAAGCTATCATTATTTCATTTTTATTCTCTTCATGTTCCTATTTTTAGATGTGGTACTGCTGTTGGTTCTACTTGCTTGCAGGACTCCACACCACCACTACTAAGGAAGATCAATAAAGGAGAAGTGAGCACATGGAAGAAATGCATGTTTCTCATCTGGGATGAGAACTTCTCCTATAAGAGTCTAAAGAGGTTTCGTCCTCAAGGTTGTCCCTTTCCTTCCTTGACTCTTATCCTTTGAATTATTAATTGTTTTGTGAGATAAGTGTAGGGGGAGGGATAAAGCAAGTAGTAAAAGTAGTTTGTTTTCTTTTCTTTTCTTTTCTTTTCCTCCCTTTTTGGTTTTGGTTTTTCTTATTTTGATCTTGGGTTGCACTTGAGTTTTGCATTGAGGACAATGCAAGATCTAAGTATGGGGGAGAGATTGATATTAACTAATTATGTTGTGTTTTTTTGTGTTTATTGAAAATCTAGTTTTTTTAAAAAAATTTCAAAATTTTGATTGAGTTTTTTTTAACTTAATATGAAGATTTTGAGTCAAATTTTTGCAAATTTTTTCTTCAATTAACTTACACTTGAATTTTTGTATTCTTAGACTTCAATAAATGTTTTTGAACTCGTATTGATACTCATGAGAATTGCTAGTTGTTCAGAGTTGATTGTTTTAGTTTCATTAGTCATAATTTTTCAAGCTTGCTTTTATATTGATTGAGTTAACGTATTGTGATTAATTTAGAGTACAATTAATCTTTGTGCATAAGCATTTGAGATTTAGCCTTGTTGATAGATTCTTTGAGCTTGATTTTCATTCATAGTGTGTTGCATCCACTTATATCTTCTACATTCTAGAACTTGTTTTAGTCCTTATTCAAAACTTAGTTGTATTAATGTTATGAGCATGATAAAGGCATTCTTATCTAAACTCCTACATCCCAAACACAAACCCTCGCAATTTCATCCATTGTTAGCCGTTTGAGCCTTCATCTTTTCTTAAGTGCCAAGACATGCATTATACATTCAAGTTTCCAACATTTTTACTATTACATTCATGATGTGTTAAACTTTGTCTTCTTGGGTTTGAAACTGCCAAAAAAAAGAGAAATAGAAAAAAGGCAAAGAAATATAAAAACATTTTGAGAAAAGCCAAAGAAAGAAAGATCAAAAATAAAATGGTATCAAAAAGAATAAAGTTTTGAAATAAGGCAGTTCATTGGTGGTTTGAAGAACAAAGTTGTGCTTTTAGAGAAATAGAGTATATGTTAGTTGGAAACCTTTTCTAAAATTCTTAGTGCTTAATCATTTCATATCTTTTCACCTCATGTCATTTCATTTAGCTCTTTCCATTCATCATAACCTTAAAAGTCCTCTTGATTATTGGATTTATGCATTAGAAGTGGAGAGATAGGATTTTAACAAGATTATGGTTAAGTGTTGATTAAGTGGATTTGAGAGAGAATTACCCCAACCTAGTGAATAAAGTGAAATAGTTTATATCTTGAGTGCTTTCTCTTTTGTTCATTTCAATTGCATTGACTGTACTCTACTTTAATCCCTTCTTGTTAACTTAGATCACTATGATTGCTTGTTTAAAGAGTTGGATTAATGGCACCACCGCTTTCTTACTTTGAATTCATAGGGGTTTCTATTTGTATCAATGCTATTCTCTTGCTCTAGTTTTATTTTGCCTTTGTCCAGGAGTACAAAAGTTTAAGTGTGGGGGATTTGATTAAACCTAATTATTCTACATTATTTCATATCATTTTAAGGATTTTGATTATATATTTTGGCTCTTTTTAATGATGATTGTGCTTAATTTAGATTAAGAGTCCTTGCTTTGAGTTAGTGTCTTTTTAAGGGGAAAATTGTCATAATTGATTATTAATTGTATTCAATTGATTTATAGGACAATTGATGCTTCAAATTGTTGTTTTTCATTGTAGGATACTTGAGAATTAGAGCCAAGATTGAAGACCAAAGCATTATACAACAAGAGAAGTCAAAATATTAAATCTGGAATAGTTGGCTGCGGCCAAGAAAATGCTGTGCTGTGGTAAAAAGTCTAAAAATGTGTATTAATGACTATCTGGAATAGTTCGCTGGGGTAAACTTTTGAGTTCGCTGCGGCAAACTCTCGAAATCTCACTAAAATTTCTTTTTGGAATAGTTCACCACGGCAAACTCTCTTGTATCAGTAACATCATATTCGGATTCAGAACGCAAAAATGGACCCTCTACTCATATGATTTGACCTAGATTGACCCGTAAAACCCTTAGAAACCCTATTTTGACTAATAACTCCATTCTATCATCTTCAACACCTCTATTCTCTTATCTTCTTGTGTTTTCATCTCAATCTTCTTCCCCATCTATTTCCTTCACCTTTCCTTCACTGCATCTCATTTTCTTCCACTCCCAGCTACCATGGTTGACAGATTCACTCTAGTCAGAGCTTTTCTTGAAGCTATGGAAGGCTAGGGTTTATCAACTCTTGAAGAATGGCAGAGTAGCATGAGTTTTCAGACTTTAAAGGGGAGTTTAGTTTCAGTTTGCAATTTTTAGCTATGATTTATGGCTTTTTAAGTCTAGGAGTTGTAAATTCTTAGTTAGGAACTTGCGATTGTTACTATAATCATTGGTTAATGATAAATTATGTGCTTCAATATATGTTTCTTTGTAATCCTTTTGATTCTCTCTTATCTTGCATGGTCATGTTTTAATATTGAGTTGATTTTAGGTTGTAATGAACCAATTGCATGATCATTCTCAAGTTCCACATTAGGAGAGCTTAATAATGTTTTCATTAATCAAGTTCATTGATTTAAACATTGGACTTAATGAGTTATTGAGGTTGTTATTAAGAAAACCTAATGGATTTGTGAAACTCCCAATATCTTAAGTGAATTATGATTGCCATCAAAACCATTCTGAAGAGATTTCCTATCATTCATTTCCATTCCATCATCATTATCCAAGAACACCAAAAATATAGTAGCTTAGGTTTGTTTTCATTGCATTTAGTTTAGTTACATTTCAATTTAATTTTGAGGAAAAATAGTTTCTGGACTGATTTCCTTGGAATTCGAGCCCAATTTTCTTTGAAAAAGTTACTGTTCATTTGGTCATTTTTGGATTTTACTTGATTTTTGCCTAACTTTGGAAAGGCAAAACTTTCTGCTCGGTTATCGAAATCAGGCGAACTACCCCTCCTTTTAAAGAGAAAAATAAGATCTCTTTGCTCGCCAAATTTCAAAACCTAACTCACTCATTTACTCAAATGGTCAATGGTCAAACTTTGATCCCTTTTAGTTGACTTTTTACCCCCTTTGGAAGGGTAACTTAACTTAATTGACCACTTAACATCATAGCATACTCTGCTTAGCTATATTAGCTATTTCTAATCATGCTTGGACCATTCTACTCATGCTTGTATACCTCTAACCTTAATCATACTATTGGAAGCATAAAGCATGCTTCATATTACATTCCTCCAAAATAGAAAGGTTCAAAGCCATATAAAGTTACTATGGCTTACTACCTCTTCAAGTAAGAGCCAACTCCTTTCCTTTGCCCTTGGATGTTGAAGGCCCTAGGGTTTGTTTAAATATTGGGGTAAGATTCTTGGGGAATCTTAGTAGCAATTGCATACATTATCAAGGTCACACAATACATTGTAAATCAAGCTACATGCATGCATACTTTAACTTTATGTTCATGCTATGGCAAGGACATATCATCATAAACATTCATAGCACTCAACATAGCATAAGCCAAGGCATAATTTGCATGGAGGCAACATCATATAACATAACATTCTCATCCACCTCATAGCATAACAGATTAGCAAAACACATAGCCATAATCATACAAAGTAAGGTAACACTCTAATATAATGAATTGCAAAAACTACCTTGAATGCTTTCCTTCCTTTTGAACTCTTTCCTCTGGACTAGATCTTTGCCCCTTTGTTATGTATAGCCTATTAGGCAATCAATGACACAACATTAAGTATCATTACAACTTCACAACTTAACATAACCCTTTAAACCCCTTTTTCTTGATTTTTAGGGTTCATTTTTCTAGCTTTGATTCTTGAACTTTCTTGGGCCTTTCCTACATAATTTTTCATGTAGAATCCATTTATTATATTAGTTTTATGAAAATCCAATCCCTTCCCATTGACTTAGCTTGGCCGAACCATATATATATTTGTAGGGAAAAAGATTTTCAACCAAACTAACATGTAACCACTTAATCTTTAACCTTTAACCATGCTTAATCTTCATCTAAACCATTCCCTATCATTTTGATAAAATTTGGGCAGCACTTCCCCTTAGGAAAATGACTTTCTACCATCATTAAAATAGCCTGAAACTAAGATACCATCATTATAACTTGAAATGGAAGAGTTTTAGAAGCTTACCTTGCTTCCAGATGACTTTCTCTCACTAGAATTCTCCTCTTTCTCTCTCTACACGAAAATTGCAAGAGGTTTCCTACTTGAAAGGTCTTGCATGAAATGAACATGTGAGGGGGTATTTATAGGCTTCATATTTCACTAATTCCACATATGCCCTTCTTGCATAAGATTTAATCTTAGCCCTCCAATTTTTACCTCTTTCCACATGTACAAATCTTAGGCTAGGTAGCTTAATATGTTGACACTTGGATGATGAGTCATTAGGGCTTATGTCATCTCTTCTTATCCATTAAGATTAATTAGGCTCTAATCAAGGTTTACTCTCTTAATCCCTTGATTAACTTGGCTAATCAACCTTCTAGAAACTTTTGAATTTTCAAAAGTAGATGGTTGAATCCTAGCCATCCAATGAACCATGTTTGCCACATGTCACAATCCTACGGAAAATGACTTAACCCTAATCATCTTACTTAAACCTAATTAGGTCTTAACCTATCTTGATTTATTATTTTCTTTTTCTTTTTCTTTTTATTTTCTTTTTTCTTTTCTTGGCCAATTTAGGCGTGACATGTGTCCTTGTCCATCTGTAGGAAATTTTATCACCCCTGTTGTCCAGACAGTCCACTGAGTCTTAATATAGTACTGGTTTATTTTATCTGATAGCCGAAAAATTCTAGTATCTCAAAATTCTTATATCAAGTCACCATTAATTATGTCTCAGTAAAGGGAACTTCTCTGATTAATTTCACAATTTTTCTCCCCCTATAACTCCTTAAATTGTCGTTCATGTAAAAACAGACAATCTACCGATATTAATTTAGCTTTAAATTCAATTAAAGCTAACCTCATCATCATTTAGGGTTGGAAATAATTTTATAAATTTCCATAACTCCAAAATGAATTTCCTTTAATTTTTCATAATTTTCTGAGATCTCTAAGTATTTTTAAAAATTAATATTGCTAATTTTCCTTAATTTAGCCAGAATATTAATAATTAAAATAATTTTTAATAAATTATTTTCAACCTGTATTTACTTTCTAGACCTCAAATACCATTCTACGGCATTAATTCTATTTTCCATGATTTACTGAAAATTTTTAGGATTTCCGGACACTAATTACGATAATGCCCTTTGTAGACCAATCATTTTAAAAATGACAATTTGGTCCTTTTTCAGTTCTCACTTCAATTGTTATGCTGTTTATCTATCTTTTATCTCACCTGGCCTTGGTCAGCCCTAAATCTTTCATTAATCATACTAAAGATATCAAGGTATGACATATTTCCCTATTTCTATGTTAGAAATTTTGGGATGTTACAACAAAAGCATAGACTTTCTAGAGGTAGAGGAAAGAAGTGTTAGTGGCAGTTTCACCTAAGAGGGGGATGAATTAGGTGGTACACAAAAGTTCAACTTAGTAAAATAACTAATTGAATAAAATAGTGGAGATGAGTTTATAAGGATTTTACCGAAGAAGAATCACACAGGTGTTTATACTAGTTCGGTCTCAATCATTTGACCTACATGCAGTCCTCAGAGAGCCTATGAGATTTCTGCTAAATCCCCAAGATTAAACGGGCTCTTAGTGCCTCAATACAGCAATTGGATCACTCTCAATCACTCCCCCTTACTACCTGTAAGGTTACAATCTCCTCAAGAGTCCACACTCTTGAGACACTCACAGAATTGAGTAAAAAGTATAACAAACTCTCTCATAGAGTGGTACATACTGATGCTCAGAAATGAAAACAAAGTATTGAATGCCAGAGTAAATTTTTACAGATGGTAGCTCAATGTATTCAATACTTCATTCAATGCTCTTCGCCTCATTTATAGTTAGAGACTTTCAGTTTTCCATTAGACATAAGAGCTTGTAGCTGTTGGAAGATCACTTTCATGTGTTCTATAGTTACAACGGTTGTTCGTAGTAAATGCTTCTAGCATAGTAGGTTAAGCCTATAACATAACCATTGTGCTTTGTAATCTACAGAAGTCTCTTGCACAAGTATAAGTTTTCTTCTTCAAAGAATATGAATAAATAATAGAAGAAGTATTGATTCTTGGAAATAATAGAGGACATGAAGATCATAAGAGCAAAGAAGCAGATATTTAAAGAATCAACAGAATCAATTTGATCGATCTCTTGATCGATAAGGTCATCAATCAAATGAAAGAAATAGACTTAAGAGATACATACATTTATAAAGTTTGTTATGGATCATACATTGATAGAGTAAGTGATTGATAAATGATGAAGTATAGACAAAGTATTTTTAGTTAGGAAATTACTTCTGATTTTTGTGCAAGGTTTATTGTTTTAAAGTTGTATGTCTTCGTTGCCTTTTCTTAAAGAGAATGATTTGATCATTTAAGGCTAAGAAAAGCTTAAAGATAAAATGAAAACATGCTTTTTAAAGGAACATTGTGAAGAATATTTGAAAAGATGAATGGATGCATTAATTGAATAGATGATCGATAATCAGTTGATCAAATAGCTCATTGATAATCGAGTTAACGTGGAAAATTATTTTTGAACACAATGTTCTGACACTTGATTGATCAAGGCTTGATCGAACAGGTAATCCAAAAACAGTTCTAAATAACTTGGACAAATATTGTAGAAGGATATGTTGATGATCGATTAAATGATCGATGAAATAATAATCAATTAAGTGATCGATCATTGTTAGTGAAAAGCTAGAATTACAATAAATCAGAGAGTAGCTTGATTGAACAGATTATCGATTAATAAGAGAAGTTTTGTAAAACAATGTTAGAGTAAGACATTGCTAAACTAATGATCGATAAAGTGATTGATAAACCATAAACTATTTCAAACAGCATGTGAGTCAAGGAAACTTACCAATTATCTGAATCATTATCAATTACCTCTTAATCGATAAGGTGATCAATTATCCTTATGTTATTAGTGAGGAAGTTAAACCCTTTTTGCCTGACAGCTTATCGATTATTCAATTATCCATTAGGTGATCAATAATTTCCTGAAAAACCTTATATACAACCAATTCTACCAATGATCGAATAGGTGATCATTCAACCTATTTATCTAGCAAGTTTTCTAGTACAGTGAATCATCTAACACATGATCGATAAACTTAGTAGTAGATGGACACATCATACATTGATAACTATCTAGCACGTGTTTGATTAACTAGTGATCGAACACTTGATCGATTAAAAAAACTAGTTTATGCAGAGAAACTTAAATGCCATTTTGTTATCATGAAAACCTTAAATCCAACATTCTCTCCCTTTTTGATGATGACAAAATATGAGATAAAAAAAACGAGACTTAATTCTCAAAATAATAATGAAGAAACATAATAAACTTTGCAAAATAGAGATTGATAAAGTGAATTGAGAGACTTAGCAACCAAATTAATAGTTAATAACCAATATTCATATCACTGAATAATCAATATTCATTCATGAAAAGAGTTAATAGTTAAGCCACAAAATAGAGGTTAAATAAAGGCTAAACAATAGTTAATCAAAACTGAAAAACAATATGTAAGATAAAGCTAATCAATCTAAGTCAGAATCCTTCTCCCCCTTTTTGTCAGCATCAAGGGAGGAACTGGGAGAAATGGAAAAGGATGGTAAGGTAAAAAGAATAGGAAGGGGTGGTAATTGAGAAACTGGAGTGAGAGCTTGAGAGATAGGTGGTTGAGGCTGTGGTTGAGGGACTCAGATGATAGCAAGAATGGTAGCAGGAGTTACTATAATGACTAGTATGGGATTTGAGGTGGTTATTGGTTCAGGGAATGGGGGCGAGCTTGGATGTGTAAATAAATCCTCATAGCTAAATGATGTGCTCAATGGTAGAGAAGTTGGTAGAGAGTGAGGCAACCATCTTCAGTTCTTGAAGTTCCTTGTCTATAACATCAAACCATTGGGATACCTCTTTTTCTAACACTGTCATGGCTTGTCAACGCAGACCTAAAATAGTGTATAATCCTTCAAACTTGTCAAAAATCTCTCCATACTTCTTGGCAGTGGCATACAATCTCTTCTTAAACTCTTGAAGCTCTGTGTGGAACAATTCTCAGATAGTATTCCCATAAATGAAGGTGTAGGTGTTTGAGAAGGTTCTACAGAGAATTAGGCTTCATCCTTACCTCTTGAAATACTGGCCACTGGTTGTTTCCCTTTTTCTTTGTCTACCTTCTTCTGTGCTGGATGGAATGATATTGGAATTTGTATTTTATTCAACTAATTGATTCTAAAGGTGAGAATTTGTTCTTTAACTTCCTCAGGTTCCAAATGTGTAATGTTATACATCTGGAGGAAGTATGAAACCAGCTGGGGATAAGGGATAGGGGTAAACTTAGATTTGAAGAGGGTGAAATTCTTCATTTGACTATAAATTAGTGCTCTAATATTTATCTTTTCCCCACTTAGAATCCTTGCCAGTAGGATGTGGTCATCCTGATTCAGATGAGAAAAGCTCCCAGATTTGATCATCATGCTCCTGGAGTATATATAGTGGATTATTTAATAATAATCACATATTTGTTTTGGAGGGAAGCTTAATTCTCCAGGATAAGCATCACTCTGTATCAGGTTGTAGGTCTTCGCAGCATTCATGTCAAGTCCTTTGACATGTTCTTGAGTTCCTAGGAGCTTGTTTATCTTAGTTGTGGTCAAATTGATAGTTTTGCCTTTCAATTTGGTGGTCAGACAGTTTTTCACCAAATTATCCTATTCATCATATTCTTCTATTACTTTCATGTTGCAATAGAATCTTCTAACTACCTTAGGACAATAATCTTTCCTGACACTCAACCAATTAGAGTAATATTCTATCAGGTCAGACGGATCCAACTGGGTTGTCTCATTGGCTTTCAGGCTATTTAGATCAATAGACACTACTGGGCAGAATTTTCTTGTGGCAAAGTCTATCTTATATTTGATCATACTCACATCCTTATCCAAATCTCCAATTAAGAACTCAGCAGTAGATTGAGAATGAATGCCTTGAGTAGAAAGCTGACTAGATGTTCCTTCACTTGTGCCTCAGCTGCTTGGGAACTGAAATATTTAGGGCCACATCCACTGCTTTTTGAATTGATACTTCTTCATCAGACTTAGTTTCTAACCCTCTAGAAACTACAGGCAACTTTGATTTTGAGCGAGTAGTTCTCTTCTCAGAAGTTTGTTGTAAAGAGCTTTGTGTTTTGGTTTCTCTGATCTTCAAGGTTCCACTTCTCTGTGATTTTTCTTTCCTAACCTTTAGTCTATATTTCATCTTGGCACTTAAGGGTATAGTCTCTTTGGATTGAACTTGTTTTTTGGAGCTATCTTCTCAGCCAACATTGGGTTGTTTCACTCTTGCTATTTTCGTTGTAGAATGGATTTGCAGAGAAATGTTCGGTGTTTTTTCAGTAAGGAGGGATTTAGAGTGATCAAAAAAGTGAGAAAAGTGATTTAGGAAGGAGTTTTGAGAGAAATTTAATGGAATAGGAAAGATTTTGATAGTTGTTGAGAAATAGGGATAGCGGTTATCAAGTTAAGGTTCTGTAACTAACAAGGAAAATTTAAATTCTGAACTTTAAAATGCTGAGAATGATCGATCAGGTTATCAACCAAGTCAACATTGATCAGCTTATCGATAATTTTGAAGAACATATGAACATGATGAGAAATTATTGAACATGTTATCGAACAAGCAATAATCAAACATATTATGGGTAATTTGCAGTAGAAAGAGTCATACCTGACTGCCTTGATCGATCATGTGTTCAATAATTGGATTATCGAGCATGTTGTCCATAATTTGCTTCTTGTCCTTCTCCATATGCTTCCATATACTTTAGTTGATCGATAATGTGATCCATAATTGCTATTATCGATCAGGCGATCAATGATTATTGTAATTCTTTGAAGCTTAATTATCGATCTCTTCATCAAACATCTTCTTCTCTATTTACTCTATTTTTTAATGTCAAAATAGAGTTTCTTGCAAAACAAATTTTTATCCACTCTGATACTTAAGTTAACTTTCTAATCATAAATCTAAATACTTAAAATAAAGAAATAATGTAAAATTTCTTACAACTCATTGGACTTTACCATTCCTAATTCGCTTCTAAAATAATTGAGCTTCTGTTGGTCATGTGAAGATGTCTATGATTTGATATTCAGTAGGAATGAATTCTACCTTCACGTCTTTCTTTTAAACATGATCTTGAATGAAGTGATGTCGAACATTAATGTGCTTGGTTTAGGCATGATGAACTAGATTCTTCAACAAACTGATAATACTCGTATTGTCATATAGGATTGGGTTCTCTTTCAACTTGATTCCTAAATCTTGCAATTACTATTTTAACCATAGTATATGAGCACAACAGCTTGCAGTGGCAATATCTGATTCTGTAGAGGATATGGATACAGTATTTTGTTTCTTGCTTGACTATGAAACCAGACAGCCTCCAAGGAATTGACACTACCCATAGTGCTTTTTTTGTCTATTTTGTAACCTTTATGGTCAGCATCCGAGTATCCCATGAGATATTCTGCTCCTTTCTTTAGATACCAAATTCCCAGATTAGGTGTTCCCACAAGATATCTGAGGATTCTTTTGACAGCTTCTTTATGTGATTCTTTAGGAGCTGATTGATATCCTACACTGAATTGAATATCCAGTCTGCTTACTGTGACATAGAGTAGTAAACCAATCATTCCTCTATACTTAGTCAAATTCACGTCCTTTCCCTTCTCATCCGCATCCAAGAATATAGTTGAGCTTATTGGTGCATTTGCACTCTTTGCTTGCCCCAGACCATACTTCTTCAGAAATTCTCTTAAATACTTTGTTTGAGATATGAATATCTAGTTCTTCTTTGGTTTGATTTGCAATCCCAGGAAGAAGTTCAATTCTCCCATCATTAACATCTTGAATTTACCCTACATTAACTTGGCAAACTCTTGGCAAAGATCTTCATTAGTAGCACCAAATATAATATCATCTATATAAATTTGAATGATTAAAAGTTCTTTCCTATTTCTTTTGATAAAGAGTGTTGCATCAACCTTGTCTCTTTCAAAACCTTTTTTTATTAAAAAATTGCTAAGACATTTATACCAAGCTCTAGGTGCTTGTTTCAATCCATAGAAAGCCTTTTTCAATTTATAAATATGATTCAGAAGATTTAGATCTTCAAATCTAAGAGGTTGTTCAATGAAAACTTCTTTTGTAATATAACTGTTGAAAAAAGCACTTTTAACATCCATTTGATATAACTTGAAATCTTTTATAAAGGCAAAAGTTAAGAGTACTTGTATGGCTTCCAATCAAGCTACTGGAGCATATGTGATTGAGCTCAAATTGTTTATACTAATTGATGACTTTTTCTATGTTTTTATTACACTGTTTGGCTCATTTTAATGATATTTGTGCCTAATTGAGATTGAGGGTCTTTGTTCTGAGTTAGTGTTATTTGAGGGCAAAATTGTTATATTTATTCATTAATTGGATTTAATTAATTTCTGGGACAATCAATACCTCAGACCATTACTTTTTATTTCAAGACACTTAAGAAGAAGAGCCAAGAGTGAAGATCAAGGAAGTCCAGCACACAAGACGGATTGATGCCTCTGCTAGGTTTCGTCGCAGCGAAGACACTACTTCAGCAGAAGTGCTCTTGGCTAAGGTTCACCGTGGCAAACCCCTCGAATCAGCAACCCAGACCTAAACCATTTTTAGAAATTTTACCTACCCCCTCTCATAAACCAACCCAATACACCCCATTACTGGTTTAGAAACCCTATTTTCGTGTAAATGACATCATTCATTCAGGCCATAGCCCCCATCTTTGTTCTCTCTCATCTTTCTCTCATCTAACCCTAATTTCTTCCATTTTCACTGTCAAACCTCCACCATGGGAAGCTTAGATTCATTCTTAGTTGAGATGCTTCAGATTTCAATGAGTGGCTAGGTGTTTTCCTTCCTCTTGGAAGTATAGCAATGGCTGGAGTCCAATGAGCTAAGAAGGGGAGTAGTTTAATCCTTGTTCAGCTATGAATTTATGAGTTTCTAGGTTTAGGATTTGTATTTTGTAGTTGAACCATTTGATTATAGTTGTAAACATCTTGGATTTTCATATGTAGTGAATTGATTATTATAGAACTTTGAGCTTAAATATGTGAAGTCTCTTATATGTCAGTTGTAATCTTTTGATTCTCTTTACTCTTGCACATTGTGTTTTGATATTGAGACGATTTTGATTGCATTTGACCTGTTGCATTAATCAATTTTTCTATACACACTAAGAGCACTTAACAGGATCTTGAGAAATGGAGTTCATTTATCAAGATTCTGGACTCAAAGAGTACTTTGAGGTTTATCAATTCGAAACTTAGTGATTTCTACTCCCATATCAATTGATTTTGAACTATGACAGCCTAAGCACACTTTCAAGAGGAACTTAATTATCATTTGGTTATTGTCTACTTGTATCCATCACCTATTCCCTAAAATCCAAAAAATTTATACATATATTTTGTTTACCCTTCATTCAATTCACTCAATGATTTCGAAGGAAACCAAAACCCCCCTTTTATATTCAAGCTTGCATTGCATGATATTTAAGCTAATTTAGGTCCATTTCGCTAAGGCTTTATTTAAGTGAGACGACCCGAGGTTGCACCCTATAGTGCAATCCTTGGATAAAAGTTTTGATTTAACCTCCAAGGTCTAGAAAAGGTACTGGGTAATAATCAAATGGCACCGTTGCCGGGGAGCCAAGAAATTGGTTCTCTAGGTTAGCTTGTGTCATTTATCTGACAATTGAGGTTTTGAACCTTTTTAGCTTGCATTTTAGGTAGCTTAGGTGCATATTTGTTCATAGTAGAGGATTTCATTTTGCATAGCATCAAAATTTTGGAAATACAAATAAAGATACTAATTTTCTATACCTTTATCATTTTCACCCTGTATTTGCATCATTCAAAAGTCTGTCTAGCTCTCTGTGACATTTCACCACTGCAAACATCTGCTTCCGTCGTAGCCAACTAGTAGAATCACTTGAGGATCCCTCTCGGGAAACCTTTGCCCGACATACTTCTGCTTTCGCCACGGCAAACTATCTAAATTCAGCTCACAGACCGTCTCGGCCAACCTTCACCACGGCATACTTATGCTTTCACCGTAGCGAACACTTTTGGAAAAGTTTTGAAACTTGAACTTTTTGCTTCTCCTTCTGTGCATACACACTCATACTCATACATACACTTGCATCCATCACAACTCATACTTTTGTTTGACTTTGTGTACTGTAAGTCATTTTTGTCTACTTTTTCTCTGTGACTTTGCTCTTTTGCATGCCATGAAAAACCAAGCTTGTACCCTTTAACCCTGAAATTGAGAGAAGACTCAGAAATATGAAGAGAGAAAAGAGTTAAGGGGACAAGCGAATTAATTGTCGGGCAAGAAAACATCTCTGTGGAATCTAGCCTATCTCGTAGTGAGAGTGACCCTATTAAAGAGGAGATCATGGCTGATTTACCACCTAACCCACCTAATCCTAACCCGAATGCTAACCAAGTGAGGAATGGAGGCAATGGAGGGAATGGAGAACAATTAAGGAAGCTACCACATCTGATGTCAATTTTGACCCATTTACTGCTGCGTGCCCAAATTTTGAAGTTAATTTTGAAGTTAAAGGTTTATTGATTAACTCACTTCTAAAATTTCATGGCTTGACAGGAGAAGATCCTTATCTTCATTTACAATCCCTTTCTATGGTTTGTCAGAGCATGAAGCCTGTGGGAGCATCGTTGGATCAAGTGCTGTGGAAGGTTTTTCATCTATCATTGGAGGGTAAAGCTCGAGAGTGGTACATGAGCCTTCCAAGGCATGTGGCTGATGCATATCACAGTTGGGGGAACTTAAGGAAAGCATTCTTGGAGAAATACTTTCCGGCTTCTTAGACTTCATCAATGAGAAAGGAGATTTATTCAGCTAAGCAAGACTATGACGAGTCTCTTTATGACTATTGGAATAGATTTCAAGACTTGCTCTTAAGGTGCCCACATCATCAAATTCCAGATGAACAATTGGTACAGTATTTTTATGATGGATTGAAGAACCAAGAGAAGGGTATGTTAGACGTTGCATCAGGAGGATACTTTGATAGACTCCACTGTAGAAGAGGCTTGGGATTTGATCAAGAAAATGGCCTTGAATCATCAACAATTTAGTGCAAGAGATACTCAAGCGGTACATGAGTTGGTAGCTTCAACAGTTCACAACAGAAGAATAGACGCCTTAGAATCAAAGGTTGACTCTCTGGAAAGCAAAATGACTTCTCAATTGTCCCTTATCACTACGGAGTTGAAGAATATGAATGTGCATAGACTCGCACCCCCTATGGATATTACTGCCCCTAGTTGTGAGACTTGTGGCTCGATTATGCATATTTCTAGTGTTTGTCCTGGCCGATATGAAGAGGTATTTGCGGTTTTCTAGGGTCATCCAAATCAGAAGTGGGACCCTTACTCCAACACTTATAATGAGGGGTGGAAAGCGAACCCTCAACTTAGCTAGAGAAATAAAGAGAGTAGACCTCCAAACAGATTTCAAAAGAGTAGAGGAGCTGGTTCATCCTTAAATTAGTTCCAAAACCAACCTTAGGCCTTGACTATTCCACCTAAAGAAGACACCAATCAACTGTTACATAACATGATGGCCTTAATGAAAGAAGAAAGGACTTCTAATGCAAATCAGTTCAACTCGTTGGCTTCATTGATTCAACAAGACTCCTCTAAAAATGATGATAGATTCAGTGCTTTAGAGAAAAGAATGGAGCATTAGGAGATAAAGGTTGTGAACATTAACTCTTATGTAACTCAGCTGTCCAATAACATGAGTGAGCAACAAGCTAGGAGCAGTGGCACCATTCCCTCAAACACTGTTATAAACCTTAAGGGTTTAAATGCTATCACTCTTCAAAGTGGGAGGCAAGTGAAGTTTAATGAAGAGGAGGATGAAACTGTTGTTGAGGAGATTATTTGTGATGATCTGCCACCACCTTCCCAAGAGGTCAAGAAGTCAAAAAGTTCCAAAGAGATGAAATTGCAACGAAAGGAGTCCACTATTAAGCATGATGGCAAGGAGAATGCAAAGGAATCTAAACCAAGCAAACATGGAGCCTTGAGCAAGGAAGGTAAGGAAGTAAACATCAATGAACTACCTTTTCCTTATTCTTACTTGAAAAATGTAAAAATGGGCATTGAAAGGCAAGATCATGAATTGCTTGAAACTTTTAGGAAAGTAGAAGTCAATATTCCCTTGCTTGACTCGATTAAAAAGATTCCTAAATATGCAAGAGTTCTTAAAGAGTTGTGTATACAAAAGAGGAGGTTTAAGCCTAATGAAAGAGTTCAATTGCCCTCTAATGTGTCTACTTTATTTAAACCCCAAATCCTAGTAAAATGTCAAGACCCGAGACCTTTCACTATCCCTTGCACTATAGGAAAAGTCACTATAGGGGGAGCCCTGCTTGATCTAAGAGCAGCCATTAATGTCATGCCTAAGTCCATTTACACTTCACTAGGAGTCAAGACTCTTAAGTCTACTACTGTTGTACTCCAACTAGCTGATAGGACTATTAGGTATTCTGAGGGCATTATTGAGGATATTTTGGTCCAAGTTAAGGATTTGGTTTTTCCTGCTGATTTCTATGTGCTTGACATGTCTTCTAAGCTTGTAAATGACACCACACTAATCCTAGGTTGACCTTTCTTAAGGACTGCTAATTCCATGATTAGCATGAAAGAGGGGACCATTACAATGCAAGTGGGTGATAATAAAGTTTCTTTTAACATGTATGAAGCAATGAAACATCCTTATGAGGACTATTCACTATTGGGTGTTAACATGATAGACATTGCTGTAGAGGATGCTTGCTCTGAAATTGAATTGCAACATGATTCTTTTTATTCTGGCCTTTTCTCTACTGCCTCTGATTGAGCTCAAGATATTATTATCTTTTCATTACATTATCCATGATTTTGTGGTATTTTCTGGCCCTTTTTAATGATAATTGTGCTTAATTTAGATTAAGAGTCCTTACTTTAAGTTAGTGTCTTTTTGAGGATAAAATTGTCATAATTGGTTATTAATTGTGTTCAATTGATTTCTAGGACAATTGATGCTTCAATTTGTTGCTTTTTATTGTAGGACACTAGAGATTGGGGCCAGAATTGAAGACTCAAGGCATAAAGAGTGAAAAGGAGCCTCTGCCATAGTTCACCGCGGCACACTTCTGCTTTCGCCGCGGTGAACATAGTCATCAAAGAAGCATAGCTCTCTACCATGGTTCACCGCGGTGAACCTATGTTTCGCTACGGCGAACGACTCGTATCAGTAAATTTCAGACCCGACAATTTCGGGAAAATCTGACTTACCCACCTCCAAGAACTGACCCATACACGTCATTTTTGGGTTAGAAACCCTATTTTGGGTATGGTGAGGTTAGACTCTTATTATTCAGCCTCCACCTATGTTTCTATTATCTTCTTCTCTAATCTCTCCCTCAGAAACCCTAATCCTCCATATCCATCTTCTTCACCTTCCATTTTCCTGCACCTTTTCTTCATCCATTTCCATTTCTTCCATCTGCTACTATTATGGCTGAAGAACTATCTCTGGTTGGAGCTGATTCCAGGGCTTTGATGAGCTAAGCTTCTCAACTCTTAAAGATGGTGGAGTAGCATGAGTTCCCAGGCTTCAAAAGGGGAGTTTTAGTTTTAATCTTTAGTTTTTAGCTAGGCATTTATGATTTCCTAGGTTTAGGAGTTGTAAAGTCTTAGTTAGATGCTTTGATTAACTCTGTAATCAGTGGTTACTGATTAGCATTTGTATTTTGGATTGATTTATGTTGAACTATGAGCTTAAATATATGTAGTTGCATATATGCTTATTGTAACTCTCATTATTCTCTCCTATCTTGCATGGTTGTGTTTGGATGCTAAGTTTATTGTGTGTTACATTAAGCCAATTGCATGATCATTCCAAATTTACACATTAGGGAAGCTAAACAAAGTTTTCATTAATGAGTTCATTAATGAAAGCTTTGGACTCATTGAGTTAATGAGGTTCTGATTAAGAAAACCTAATGATTTATGAAACTCCCATATTTAAGTGAACTATGATTGCATCAAAACCATTTTCAAGAGATTTCATATCGATCACTTCCATTACATCACTATTAACTTAAAAACTCCAAAAACATAGTATCTTAGATTTGTTTTCATTGCATTCAATTTTGGCATATTTCATTAAATGTTAAAAAAACCCAAAAACCCCTTTTCATTATTTTGCATAGCATTTAGTCTAACTTAGAAAATTAATTAAGGCTCCCAAAAGAGAAACGACCCGAGTTTGCATTCTACTGCATTGCTTGGATTAAATTTTGAGTGAGAACCCCAAAGCAAACGATAAGAAAGGCTCTCTTTCAAGTGGCGCCGTTGCCGGGGAACCATTAAGTTGATTCCTTAGGCTAGTTAACTGTCAACTTTGGTTGATTGGGTTTTGTGAGCCTGTTAGGTTACATTTTTGCATTGTGCATAATAGATTTTGTATTGCATAAAAATTTTGAGATATATAAACAAAGATCCTAATTTTGATTTCGATTTTTGCATACAGTTTCATACTCTTCATAGCATTCATTGCATTTTTGAGTTTCTTCTTGTTTTCATTCTCTATGTTTTTGTTGTTGTGTTCTGGTTTTCTTACTGTCTATGACATTTCATCGCTGCCAACTCCCTGTTTTGCCGCGGCCAACTTGCTAGATTTCAGCAAGAATCCCTCTCGGGACACCTTCGCCGCGGCCAACTTTGTGTTTCGCCGCGGCGTAGTGTGTTGAACCAGATTCTATTATCCCTCTCTGGACATCTTTGCCGCGGCAAACCCTTCTTTTCGCTGCGGCGAAGGGTCTCTTATTTTAAAAAAAAATTTCTTAAAAACTCTTTGGGAATTGATTGTTTAGCTTTCTTATGGTTTGGTTTAATAATAATTTAGGTTCATCTGATCACCCTTCCTCTTTTGTAGGTGACAATACTCTGATAGGTGATAATTCTTCTTAAAGGCTTGATGCTATGCAACAGGAACTGGATCTTCTTCTGGCACACATGGATCATAGAGAATAGGATGGGACCTATCAAAGACATAATACCTCTTATCCTCATCATAACTATGGCCATGAGTGGATGAATGACCCTCCACATTCCCCTTACCATACCTCTTCATTCCATTCATACATAAACCAACATCCACCATTAGGACAACAATATGAGCTATCACCTCCACCATACAATCCACACTTTGAACACTTTCCTTCACATCATCCATATCATAAGCCAAACATTCCATCACATGAACCCTACCACCAATACCCTTCCTCATCTCACCAACCATTTCATGAACCATCACCGTTATTCCATCGATGTTCCACTTCATACCTTGAACCATTCTCACCGCATAATTCCCCCTTTGAACCATCTCCTTCGCCAAATGACTACCACCACCAACCCTTGTCCCAATCTATATACCAACCCCTTCCTCAATCTCATGAACATGAATTCAGTGAACCTGACCCATTTCTTACTGTTCCTAAGAATGACCAGATACGATTTTTAAGAGAAGCTTATGACCGCTTGAATTCATACTACCATGGATTACTTGAAGAGGTAGAAATATCTGGAATTTCTAAGGAATCAGAGGAAGAGTTAGAAGAATGTCAAAGTGCATTGGGAAAGTTCTTGAGTGATATAGCGCAAATTGAATCTGGGATGGGGAAGGATAAATCAAACTGTCTAGATTTACTCATGCAAGAGGCTGAGATGAAGCAAGAATATCTACAAACTCACAAGGACTCATGCCCTACATCAGGTAATATTGCTCCTCTTCTTGAGGAGATTAACCCTTGTGCTATAACTACTATTCCTGTTGAAGTTATTGATGATGTGAGTGATAATGAGGTGGATGAAGAAATCATAGTTGAATCCCCTCATATGTTTCAAAATAAAAATTCTCACTTGAACACTTCTAATAGTAGTTGTTTAGTTGATGATGTTGCTTGCACTGTCACTGCTTCTTTGTGTGAAGAACATGCTTCTCTTTCTAGTGCTAGATTGGATGGTGAAACTGATTTTGATTTGAACGAACCTTTATTTTGTACTTGCAATGCTCACACTATATGCATGGATTGCATTGATAACAAAAATGATATACTTGTGGAGTGGCAAAAGCAGAACTTTGGTAAAGTGTGTGCATTACCTTCTAGTACTGAAAGTGCTGAAAATATAAAGCATGATGTTGATGTGAATTGCCTAGAAGATGATTCTGTGAAAAAATGTGAACCTAACCATTGCCTTAAGAATCAAATTCATGATAATTCCAATGAGTTTGTAGCTTCTAATAATGTTGAGAAAGGCTTTAAAGTTTCAATTGATAAAATCATGAATATCAATAAGTCTTTCCAACAAGTTTTATCTTGTGATTTACCTCCTGATTTGTCTTGCATTGTAAATAGTAGTTTGCATAAATCGTTTTGTTCTTTCTTTTCTTCCCTTTCAAACACTACCTCTTGTGAATGTGATAGTGATGTACTGTACTCCAACAACTATTAGTTGGATTCTTCAGCTTCCACTTCATATAAGCTTGAGTATTTCAAAAATTTATATAAAAATTTGACTCCTACTGATGGGAGAACTATTGATTTCCTTGGTTGTGATAGTTACTTGGAGAGATTAACTTCTAAACTATCTTTATTTCATTTTTATCCTCTTCATGTTTCTATTTCTGGATGTGGTACTGCTGTTGGTTCTACTTGCTTGCAGGACTCCGCACCACCACTACTGAGGAAGATCAATAAAGGAGAAGTGAGCACATGGAAGAAATGCATGTTTCTGATCCAGGATGAGAATTTCTCCTACAAGAGTTTGAAGAGATTTCGTTCTCAAGGTTGTCCCTTTCCTTCCTTAACTCTTATCTTTTGAATTATTTGCTTGTTTTGTGAGATAAGCGTAGGGGAGGGACATAGCCAGTAGTAAAAGTAGTTTGTTTTCTTTTCTTTTCTTTTCCTCCCTTTTTGATTTTGGTTTCTCTTATTTAGGGTTGTACTTGAGTTTTGCATTAGGGACAATACAAAGTTTAAGTGTGGGGGACAGATTGATGTTCAGTGATTGTGTCGTGTTTTTCTGTGCTTAATGAAAAATCTGGTTTTCTAAAAAAATTTCAAAATTTTGATTGATTTTTTAACTTAATCTGAAGATTTTGAGTCAAAATTTTTGAAATTTTTTGCTTCAATTAAGTTACACTTGAATTTGTGTATTCTTGGACTTTGGTAAATGTTTTTGGACTTGTATTGATACTTATGAGAATTGCTATTTGTTCAAAGTTGATTGTTTTAGTTTTATTAGTCACAATTCTTCAAGCTTGCTTTTATATTGATTGAGTTAATGTATTGTGATTAATCTGGAGTACAATTAATCTTTATGCATGAGCATTTGAGATTTAGCCTTGTTGGAAGATTCTTTGAGCCTAATTTTCATTCATAGTGAGTTGCATCCACTTACATCTTCCACTTTCTAGAACTTGTTCCAATTCTTAATCAAGATTTAGTTGCACTAATGTGATGAGCATGACAGAGGCATTCTTTTCTAAACCCTTACATCCCAAACACAAACCCACATCATTTATTCATTGCTAACCATTTAAGCCTTCATCTTTTCTTAAGGTCCAAGAAATGCATTATACGTTCAACTTTCTAACATTTTTACTATTACATTCATGATGTGTTAAACTTTGTCTTCTTGGGTTAGGAATTGCCAAAAAAAACAGAGAGAGAAAAGAAATAGAAAAAGGCAAAGAAATAGAAGAAAATGCTTGAGAAAAGCCAAAGAAAGAAAGATCAAAATAAATGGTACCCAAAGAATAAAATTTTGAAAAAAGGCAATTCATTGGTGTTTGAAGAACAAAGTTGTGCTTTAAGATATTAGAGTAAATGTTAGTTGGAAACCTTTTCTAAAATGCTTGGTGCTTAACCATTCATACCTTTTCACCTCATCTTATTTCATTTAGCCCTTTCCATTATGATAACCTTAAAAGTCCTCTTGATCATTGCATTCATGCATTAGAAGTGGAGAACTAGGATTGTAACAAGCTTATGGTAAAGTGTTGATTAAGTGGATTTGAGAGAGAATTACCCCAAACTGGTGAGTAGAGTGAAATAGTTTATATCTTGAGTGTTTTCTCTTTTGTTCATTCCCATTGCATTAACTGTACTCTACTTTAATCCCTTCTCATTAATTTAGATTACTATAATTGCTTGTTTGAAAAGTTGGATTAATGGCACTACCACTTTCTTACTTTGAATTCATAGGGGTTCCCAATTATATCAATGCTATTCTCTTGCTCTGGTTTTGTTTTGCCTTTGTCCAGGAGTACAAAGGTTTAAGTGTGGGGGATTTGATTGAACCCGATTATTCTATGTTATTTCATATCATTTTAAGGGTTTTTATCATAGATTTTGGCTCCTTTTATTGATAATTGTGCTTAATTTAGATTTAGAGTCCTTGCTTTGTGTTAGTGTTTTTTTAAGGGTAAAATTATCATAATTAGTATTAATTGTATTCAATTGATTTCTAGGACAATTGATGCTTCAAATTGTTGCTTTTCATTGTAGGACACTTGAAAATTAGAGCCAAGATTGAAGACCAAAGCATTACACGACATGAGAGTTTCCAAGAAAATGTTGTGCTGTAGCAAAAAGTCTGAAAATGTTCATCTGTGGCTATTCTGAAATAGTTCGCCGGGGCAAACTTTTTGGTTCGCCGTGGCAAACTCTCAAAATCTCACTAGAATACCTCTCTGGAATAGTTTGTCAGGGCAAACTTTTGAGTTCACCGCGGCGAACCTCTTCGTATCAGGAACGTCAGATTCGGATCCAGAACACAAATATGGACCCTCTACTCATATGATCCGACCCAGATTGACCCCTCAAGCCCTTAGAAACCCTATTTTCGACCTAACACTGGATTCTATCATCTCCAACACCTCTATTCTCCCATCCTCTTGCCTCTCCACCTCCATCTTCTTCCTCATCCATTTCCTTCACCTTTTCTTCATTTCATCTCATTTCCTTCCACTCCCAGCTGCCATGGTTGATAGATTCACTTTGGTTAGAGTTTTTCTTAAAGCTATGAAGGGCTAGGGTTTATCAACTCTTGAAGAATGGTGGTGTGGCATGAGTTTCCAGACTTCAAAGGGGAGTTTAGTTTTAGTTTTCAATTTTTAGCTATGATTTATGGCTTTCTAGGTCTAGGAGTTGTAAATTGTTAGTTAAGAACTTGGGATTGTTACTGTAATCATTGGTTAATGATTAACATTTGTAATTTGGATTGATTGATGTTGAACTTTGTGCTTAAATATATGTGGTTGCATATATGCTTATTGTAACTCTCATGATTCTCTCCTATCTTGCATGGTTATGTTTCGGTACTGAGTTGATTGTGTGTTACATTGAGCCAATTGCATGATCATTCCAAATTTACACATTAGGGAAGCTAAACAAAGTTTTCATTAATGAGTTCATTAATGAAAGCTTTGGACTCATTGAGTTAATGAGGTTCTTATTAAGAAAACCTAATGGATTTGTGAAACTCTAAATATTTAAGTGAACTATGATTGCCATCAAAACCATTTTCAAGAGATTTCCTATCATTCATTTCCATTCCATCATTACTATCTTAAAACACCAAAAATATAGTATCTTAGGTTTGTTTTCATTGCATTCAATTTTGGCACATTTCATTAAATCTTAAAAACCCAAAAACCCCTTTTCATTGCATTGCATGGCATTTAGTCTAGCTTAGGTAATTAATAAAGGCTCCCAAAAGTGAACGACCTGAGTTTGCACTATACTGCATAGCTTGGATTTATTTTTGATTGAGAACCCCAAGGCGAATGACAAAAGGCTCTCGTCAGCCTCTAATGATGAAGATGAATCTGTTTCTTCTTTTTCATCTCTTTATTTATCTCTTTCTACTTGTTCATGTGGTGGTGACGTGACATATCTTGACTATACTGTGGTTAATTGCATGCTTTCTATCCCACATACATTTTCTGTGTCATCTACAAATGCAAATTCAATTTGTGACTCCTCTATTATCAGTGATGATTCCCTTGGGGAAAGGTTTTCTGTTCATGTTCCAGGTTGCCCTAACATCACAGAAGCTGATGTTAAAATGGGAAATAATGATATGGAAAAGAATCCCTCCAAGGCAATTGCTGCTGTAGATCAACTTAAGGTTGGTTCAACACTTGGAGAGGAAGGAAACTACAAAGCTGATCAAATTCAACCAGAGCTATCATTGGTTGAACAAAAGGGGAGTAATCTATTCTCTCTTGAATTTCATAAATTAATCCCTTCTGTTGTGCAACCACCTATGATTGATTTGAAACCCCTGCCCCCTACTCTGAAATATGCTTTCCTTGAGTCTAATGAACAATTACTAGTTATTATTGCTAACTCGCTGTCTAGGAGTGAGGAAGAGAGACTTTTATCTGTTTTAAGGGAGCATAGAAGGGCAATAGGGTGGACTCTAGCTAACATTCCTGGAATTAGTCCAGTTAGTTGCACACACAAGATTCTCCTTAGTGAGGGATCAAAATCAGTGAGGCAACCTCAAAGGCGACTGAACCCTCTTATACTTGATGTAGTTAAAAAAGAGATTACTAAGCTCTTGAGTGTAGGGATTATCTATCCTATTTCTGATAGCGAATGGGTCAGTCTGGTACACGTAATACCCAAAAAGAGTGGGGTAACAGTGGTTAAGAATGAACGTGATGAGCTTATCCCTACAAGGGTGCCAAATTCATGGCGTGTGTGCATAGACTATAGAAAACTTAATGATGCCACACGAAAAGATCATTTCCCTATTCCTTTCATAGATCAAATGTTAGAGAGGCTTGCTGGCAAGTCACATTATTATTTTCTAGATGGGTTTTCAGGTTATTTTCAGGTTCCTATAGCCCCTGAGGATCAAGACAAAACCACTTTTACATGCCCTTTTGGTACCTACGCTTATCATAGGATGCCAGTTGGGTTATGTAATGCTCCAAGCACCATTCAAAGGTGTATGATGGCGATTTTCAGTGACCTCCTTGAGAAAAACATAGAAGTCTTCATGGATGACTTCACAGTCTATGGGGAGAGCTCTGATTAGTGCCTGAATAGCCTAAAACAGGCTCTTGAGAGGTGCATAGATAAGAAGTTCATCTTAAATTTTGAGAAATGTCATTTTATGGTGGATAGTGGGATAGTTTTAGGGCACCTAATCTCCTAAAAAGGGATTGAGGTTGATAAAGCTGAGATTGAAGTTATATCCTCACTTTTTTATCCTACTTGTCTTAAAGATTTGAGATCCTTCTTAGGGCATGTGGGGTTTTACCGGCGATTTATTAAAGATTTTAGTAAAGTTGTCCTACTCCTTTCTACTTTGTTGAAGAAAGATGTGGAATTTAACTTTGATGACAATTGTAGACATGATTTTGATACTCTTAAATCTATGCTTGCTTCACCTCCAATCTTAACTGCACCTAACTGGGATTTACACTTTGAGCTATCATGTGATGCTTTAAATTTTGCAGCAGGTGCCATGCTTGGTCAGAGGGAGGAGAAGCAATCAAGAGTTATAGCCTATGCATCTAAAACACTTGATCCAGCTCAAGTCAACTACACCACTACCGAGAAGGAGATGTTTGCTATTGTGTTTACCTTAGATAAGTTTAAGCAATATCTAATTAATTCTCGAGTGGTTGTTTTTACAGATCATGCGGCTGTCCGTTATCTATTCAAGAAGCCACAATCTAAGCCAATATTGATAAGGTGGGCTTTGCTTCTGTAAGAGTTCGACGTTGAGATGAAAGATCGAGCTGGGGCAATGAATCAAGTAGCCAATCATCTAAGTAGGCTACCAGAGGACACAAGGGGAGTAGACTCTTCTGAACTCACTTGTGATTCATTTCTTGATTCCGCTTTATATGTTGTGGTTGTTAAAGAACCTTGGTATGCTGATATTATTAATTATCTCATGTCTAAACTCACCCCTCCTTTTATGTCTAGATTTCAGGCACAGAAGCTTCAAAGTGAGTCCCAACACTACATATGGGATGCACCACATCTGTGGAGAATGTATAGTGATCAGGTTATTAGGAAGTGTGTGCCAAATGAAGATTTCAAGCCCATCATTTCAACTTGCTATTCCATGGTTTGTAGGGGTCATTTTAGTACAAGGAGAACATCTAGGAAAATCTTAGATTCTGGATTTTATTGGCCAATCCTTTTTAAAGACTCTTTTGTATTTTGTCGGTCTTGTGACAAATGTCAACGTTTTGGAGGGTTAGGAAAAAGGCATGAGATGCCTCAACAACCTTTACTGTTTTGCAAAATTTTTGATGTTTGGGGCATTGATTTTATGGGACCTGAAAGAGAGCCTTAATTGTCGTTCGCCTTGGGGTTCTCAATCAAAATTTAATCCAAGCTATGCAGTATAGTGCAAACTCGGGTCGTTTCACTTTTGGGAGCCTTTATTAATTACCTAAACTAGACTAAATGCCATGCAATGCAATGAAATGGGGTTTTGGGTTTTTAAGACTTAAATGAATGGTGCCTAAACTAAATGCAATGAAAACAAACCTAAGATACTATATTTTTGGTGTTTTAAGATAATAATGATGGAATGGAAATGAATGATAGGAAATCTCTTGAAAATGGCTTTGATGGCGATCATAGTTCACTTAAAATATTGGGAGTTTCACAAATCATTAGGTTTTCTTAATAAGAACCTCATTAACTCAATGAGTCCAAAGCTTTCATTAATGAACTCATTAATGAAAGCTTTGTTTACCTTCCCTAATGTGTAAATTTGGAATGATCATGTAATTGGCTTAATGTAACACACAATCAACTCAGTACCCAAACACAACCATGCAAGATAGGAGAGAATAATAAGAGTTACAATAAGCATATATGCAACCACATATATTTAAGCACAAAGTTCAACATCAATCAATCCAAATTACAAATGTAATCATTAACCAATAATTACAGTATCAGTCCCAAGTTCCTAACTAAGAAATTACAACTCCTAGACCTAGGAAGCCATAAATCATAGCTAAAAATTGCAAACTGAAACTAAACTCCCCTTTGAAGCTTAGGAACTCAAGCCACACCACCATTCTTCAAGAGTTGATAAACCCTAGCCCTCCATAGCTTTAAGAAAAGCTCCAACTGAAGTGAATCCGTCGGCCATGGTAGCTGGGAGTGGAAGGAATTGAGATGGAGTGAATGAAAGATGAAGGAAATGGATGGGGAAGAAGATGGAGATGGAGAGGCAAGAGGATGGGAGAATAGAGGTGTTGGGGATGATAGAATGGAGTGATAGGTCGAAAATAGGGTTTCTAAGGGCTTTTAGGGTCAATTTGGGTCGGATCATATGAGTAGAGGGTCCATTTTTGCGTTCTGGATCCGAATCTGACGTTACTGATACGAAGAGGTTCGCCGCGGTGTGTCACACCCTGATAATTTTATTCTAACTGATGAATGATTTGTGACTGATTAAGGCCAAGTAGTATAGTAGACTGGTAGAGGATCCAGGTTATGAGGAAAAATCAGGATAGGGACATAACGGTCATTTCTGAAAAGATCAGTTAAGAAAGGGCAGTATTGGAAATAATGTCCAAATTTCCTGAAAATTCCCAGAAAATCATGAAAAATAGAAAGGAGGGTACAGAATAATGTTTGAGGCTTAGAAGATGAATATAAGATTAAAAATAATTTATCAGGGAATTATATGTAATTATTGGAATTTTTGGCTAATTAAGGAAAATTAGCAAATTTCCATTATTTAAAATATATAGAGGCCTCAAAAATTCAAGGAAAAATATGGATAAATTATGTGACATATTATCCTAATTTATAAAATTATTTCCCACCTTTGGATGTACAGAGGTTAGCTTAAAGAATATTTACTACCGAATTATTATCGGTAGAATAGTGATTTTTGACAGAATAAAATTTAGAAAATTATAGAGGGAGATAGAACTTGAGAAAAATCATGGATTACCCTTGGAATGAGGGGAATTTAATGAGGTGTTGAAATCGGAATTTTGTGACAGTAAATTGGACAGGATTGTTGGAAAATCGGGCCGGAAATACACAAATAATCAGTGGATTGCACTGATTATTGGATGAGTCATATTTTTTCCAATATTAAGAGCAATAATTCGGCCAAAATTAGAAGGAGAGGACAAAGTTGGAATTTTCCACATTGTTCAAGGGCATAAAGGGAAATAAGAGACAAAATAATAAAATAATATTTATTTTCCACATGAAAATCACATGGTGATTAGGTGTCCCTACATGTGTCACTTTCTTATGGTGAGTGCCCTAAGATTTGTCCACGTGTAAAGTAGAAAAAAATGAACGGCCGAGATCGCATCTTTTTCCCGAAGGGCATTTTCGGCATTTTGAAATATCAAGGCCTATAAATACCCCCCCCTTTCATGAAGAATTCGGCCAAGAGGTGTTTGTTGGGAGAGAATTTTGTGTTCTTGAGTTCTAGGAGAGAGAAAGGAAGAAAGAAGAGAGAGAAAGAGAGACAGCAAGCTTAATCACCTCTAATCGCCGATTAAGCGCTAATTAAGGTATGTTTATCTCCCTAAGTGTTAATTATTTTTAGTTGATTATTTATTTGAGGAAGATTAGGATTAATTACCTTGATTAATTATGGTTTAGTGATAGCTAAGATTAATTATGTTATTTGATTAAGGATTAGTAAGTGATTAAGGTTAGCTACCCTAATTAATTAGTGATTAGTTATGATAATTGAAGGATGATTAATTATGGGTAATCATGTTGATTAAGTATTGATTAAAGCTTAATCGTATTGATTAGAGAATGATTAATGATTAATCATATTGATTAGAAAATGATTAATCATGTTAATTAAGGAATGAATAATGGTTAATCATATTGATTAGAGAATGATTAATGATTAATCATATTGATTAGAAAATGATTAATCATGTTAATTAAGGAATGAATAATGGTTAATCATGTTGATTAGAGAATGATTAATGGTTAATCCAAAAAGGGATTAGTGATTTAATCTTAAAGGATTATGACTATGTGACTTGAGGACCTTAATTAAGTATTGGATTAAGGACTAAGGGTTAGTGATTAACCAAGAAAGCATGATTAATCATGGATTAAGGAAGAATTCCAAGACCTTAATTGAGGATTAAGGCTTGGTCAAACCAAGGTCCAAAGGATTAGGAAAGGTATACAGAAATTATAAATTGAAGGATACAAGGGTAGCATTATATTGAGAAAGAATGGTATACTGGATATGGAATTTACCATACCCTTACTATATGGTTGATAGGCAATTCTTCTGGAAACCTAGGAGGATCTCCAGCAAGGGATCAAGGAGGAAACGTTAAGCAAGGAATTGAGGTAGCGTGAACTGCAATTATTTTGTTGATCTGCATTTGATGTATCTGCTATGTGTGTTTATGTGCCATGAGAATATTATGTACAGATGATGTGAACTCCTTGCAATGTATGCCTTGGCTCTTGCATGATTGAGTTTTGACCAGAATGATTATATGCTCCATGATATGATGACATGGATACAGAATGATTATAGCATGGCATAAAGACTAGAAATGTTATCTTACTGCATGTAGCATGACATCTTATGCATGTTGACTTGATGGTTGTATGTTCAATGCTACTGGGATTTCTATGAAATCTCATTCCTCCTATAACATGATATCCTAGGTGCCACTACTGCTAAGGAGAAAGGAAAGGAAATAGTCATGGCTTGAAGAAGTTATGAATTATGTAATGTATTATACGGTTTTGAACCTTTCTCTTTCAAGCCATGTAAGCATACTATGTTCATAAATACATGATATGATACCCTTTTTGGAATGTATATTAATGATAGAGTAGCTTTATAAGTGATTATGGTATGATTATAGTGAAAAACGAAATGCTGTCAAAATTAGTGAAAAAGGGGATAAAAATGGTCTAGATTTGACCAAACTTTGACCAACAAAGACCCTGGTCAAATGGTTGACTTTTTCCCTGAAATTTGGTATGCGAATAGATCTTATTTTTCCCTTTAAAATAAGTGGTAAAGCGTCACAATCGGAGCTCTGTGTAAGAAGTTATGCCTTTCCGAAGTTAGGCAAAAATCCTGGAAAATAGAAAAATGACCAAATGAACAGTACTTTTCGAAATTGAAAACGAATGCGTTTCTGATTAAAGCGGAACCTGAGGTCATTTTTCCTTGATAGATGATGTTGAGAGCTTTGAGTGAGACTTGGAACGACCTCGTTTCGATTTTTCTAGAATTAGTTATGATTTTTCAAAGTTATGCCAAGTTTAAGGTTACGGTGAATAGTAATGCGGGAAAAGAAATTTTCAAATTCAGGTTTTTCAACCCGGTAACCTTAGTTTGCGCTTCCGAGTGTCTTAACTTGGCACAATATAAGGTCGTAAACGTAAGGTGTTACACGGTGAACTCAAAAGTTGGCCGCGGCGAACTATTCCAGAGAGGTATTCTAGTGAGATTTTGAAAGTTGGCCCCGGCGAACTATTCCAGAATAGCCACTGATGCACATTTTCAGACTTTTTGCCACAGCACAGCATTTTCTTGGAAACTCTCATGTTGTGTAATGCTTTGGTCTTCAATCTTGGCTCTAATTCTCAAGTGTCCTACAATAAAAAGCAACAATTTGAAGTATCAATTGTCCTAGAAATCAATTGAATACAATTAATAACCAATTATGACAATTTTACCCTCAAAAAGACACTAACTCAAAGTAAGGACTCTTAATCTAAATTAAGCACAATTATCATTAAAAGGAGCCAAAACCTATGATAAAAACCCTTAAAATGATATGAAATAACATAGAATAAATGGGTTCAATCAGGACCCTTTCCTTCATCCTTAGGTTTTGTATATATTTTGTTAGCTATAGATTATGTGTCCAAATGGATTGAAGCGATACCTTCTAGAAAAGATGATGCCCAAGCTGTTTCGAAATTTCTTAAATCAAACATTTTCTATAGGTATGGGATACCTAAGGCTGTAGTGAGTGATACGGGTACACATTTTTGTAATAGGGTTGTAGATAATCTGTTTTCAAAATTTGGTGTCACTCATAAAGTCTCCACTGCCTACCACCCCCAAACCAATGGTCAAGCTAAAATTTCTAATAGAGAGGTAAAGCACATACTGGAGAAGATGGTAAGGCCTTCCAAGAAAGACTGGAGTTTACGTTTAGAAGAAGCATTATGGGCTTACCAGACGGCTTACAAATCACCTATTGGCATGTCCCCCTACCGGTTGGTTTTTGGGAAAGCTTGTCATTTACAAGTAGAGCTTGAGCACAAGGCTTATTGGGCAGTTAAGCAGTGTAACATAAATATAGACTCTGCCGGAAAGGAAAGGAAGTTGCAACTATAAGAGTTGGAGGAGCTTAGACTTGAAGCTTACGAAAACTCCAGACTCTACAAGGAGAAAACAAAGTTCATGGATGACCGAGGAATCCTACGAAAACACTTCAAAGAGGGTGACCGAGTATTGTTGTATAAGGCTCGGTTCACTTTCAAGCAAGGAAAATTCAACTCCAGATGGGACGGGCCCTACATGGTCACAAGAGTGCATAACTTTGGCATGTTGAGCTTTTGCACGAGGAGATTGGAGCTAGACTTAAAGTCAATGGCCATCTATTGAAGCTCTACCATGAGAATCAAAAGCCTCCTTAATTCTCAGGTTGTTTCTTTCCCTCACTCATTTACTTACCTTTGCCCTATTATTGCTCATGATATGCTCTGTGTTTTGGTATGCTGATTGAGTGTTGGGAAGAAACCATCTCAGTAGTATAGTTTTAGTGTAGTTAGTTATTTGCCTATTCAATAAGATTCCCTTCTTGATTTTGAATATCTACCTTTTCTCGTTGTGTGCTTAATTGCTATAATGTAGTAAATTGCTGCATTATCTATCCTTGATTAATAGAGAAAGTTTGCTACTCAATTTTGTGTGTTGTGCTGCCTTATCTTGTGTTAATTGAGCACCTTTTGATCTCATTTTGTTTACCTAAAAGTTTCTGAAGTATCCAGCTGCCCCTTGTGTTTTTGTGTTGTGTTCCTCTGCTGCTTGGTTGTTTCTGTTCGTTTTTGGGCATTTCTGGCTACTTTTGCCGCGGTGAAGCTCACCCAGTTTTGTGTCTTGCTCTCGAGATACTTTCACCGCGGCAAACTTATGTTTCACCACGGTGAAGATCCTTTTCTCCCCCTTTTCCTCTTTTTGGGAACGTTTCATCACAGCGAACGCCCGGTTTCTGCGCGTACGTTTTCTTTAAAATCTGATTTTTCAGTGTCATTTTACCTCTTTACCTCTTGTAACTGCTTACCCATTCAATTCTCTTAACTCCATTTTAGTCTTTTCACCCCCCCTCAACCTTTAACCCCCCCTCATTCAAAAACCGCCCTATCCATACCTTCAGTTTTCATTCAAAGCAACACTCCTTCTCCCTAAGCATTGTGCAACCGGCGGCCTTCCCCCTCCCTCCCTCTCCTCGCACACCTTCGCTTCCTTCCTCCCTGGTGTCGGTTCTTGGTTATCCTTTGTCGCCTTCCTCTTCCCCTCTCTATGTAAGGATTTCCCTTTTGTAACATACCAAAATTTGAAACCCTAGAAATTAGATATGATTGATAAGCATAAGGTATGAGTAAAGTATGAAAACCCAAAATAGGACGAAACCGACCCTATCGGGTCCCTAGGGGCAAAACAGTAATTTTGAGAAAAGTTTTCAAAAATTCCCTAAAAATAGAAAAAGGTGAAATTAGGAGTTTTTGAGTCACCTATGATGTTTTGGGAGTGAGAAGGGCCCAAAATAAATTTTGGTGAAAATTCCCAGAAAAATAATTATTTTTGGAAAAATAGGGAATAAATAAAGGGGAATTAAAGTGATATAATTATTTTAATTACATAAGGACTCCAAAAATTAAAGTAAAAATATGGATACACTCTCTAGGAATATATATGAATTTATAAAAAAATTTCCAAGCATTGAAAATGCAGGAAATAATTTATGGGGAATTTACTTCCAAATTCCTATCAGTAAAGACCCGATTTTGGAGAAAATGTGAAATAAATACCTAGAGGTCTTGGAAAATTCCTAAAACTTCCTGATCACACCTTTGGAATAAATATAGATTTATCATGAAAAGAAACAGAATTTTGGAAGCCCTTGGCTATTTTTCCTTAATAGGGGGCAAGAAATTGGGTATTGTGGGACCAAATAATTTTTAAAATTACCCTAACCAATTTTATTACTTCCCAATCAGTTTTTACCATTTAGTTAGCATCCAACAAGGCCTAAATTTGTGCTCATCATGACCAGGACAGGTGGTTTGTGTGCTGGGCAAATTTTCAACCATTGGATTAACTCTCTTGGAAAGTGAGTCAAAAGATGTGTGGCTAGGATTTGTTCTTCATTTTGGCCGACCTTTGCACTTATTTTAGGGCAAAAATAGTTGCCCAAGGGTAGGTTTTTGGGTAGTAAATGAGGTTTATAAATACCCCCACAAGGCACTCAAAATTCGGACAGAATTGGGACAATAGAGGGGAGGTTCTGCACAATTTTCTTCTTGGCTTCCAAACACTCTTCAAATCACTTCCAATCCAAGGTTAATCATCAAGCTTTAATCCAAGACTCCTTGAGGTATGTTTAGGCTTTAATTTGATGCTTTTTCCATGGTCAAACTGTGACTTAATTTGAGGGGGAAGTGCTGTTTCATTTCTGTTGTGCTGGAAGTGCTAGTAAAGGATAGCAAATTGAGTATGAGTTGTGTTGTTGATGTTTAGTGCGGTTTTGAATGGGTTATGGAAGAAATTACCCTATGAACTATGACTTTTCAGTTCAGCCAACTCAAGAACTCAAGGGTAGGAATTGTTTCAATAAGATTTAATGGTTCCAATGGATTTAAAATGTGATGGTATGTAGGATTATGCTAAGGAAGTATGTTCAAATTCATTGGAATCAAATATGAAAATTTATGAACCTAAGAGGAAGTGTTCAGCCATCTTGAATATATGGACTTATGATTTCATTTTGATGGTTTTGATGCTTCCATTAAACTCCTTGGGCGTTTTTGTGTAGGGTTATATGGAGGAATTGAATTTGGAAGCATTAGAAATCAAAGTTGGAAATTTTGACATTTTCCTTGGAAAAATTCATTTCTGTTTTGACCAGAACTTAAGGAAGGGATTTGATTTTGTATAATTTGATTTGATATTTGAATTCTACATGAAAAACCATGTAGGAATGGCCAAGGAGGTTTCTTGAATCAGAAGGAAAACAATTAGGCCAAAAAATCCTAAGAAAGAGGGTTTAATGTTTAAGTAATAGGGAATGTGTTTGAATAATTGTTGAATGATTAGCATTGGTGTTGGTTTGATAGGTACCTTTCCAAATCCTCAAGAAAACATCTTGAACTTAAAGGAAATCAAGGACCAAGTACCAAAAGGTAGCATTGAATTACATTTGATTGCTTTCTTGCTTGCATTGATATGTTAATGTGTATGTGCGCAATGTGTGCCATAATGTGACTAAGCTTTATTGCAAATTTTGATTGCAATATTTGAAGTATGTTGCCTTGGTATTATGTCCATTGAATATGTGTATGATAGCTTACTTTCCATGGCATAAAAGCATGAACATATAAACAAGATAAATGCTTTGCATTGCACGTAGTGTTTGCAGGAATGCATGATAATTATGATTCTGTGCTACTGGGATTTCTTTAAAATCTCACTCTTATGTTTAACACCACCTAGGAGAGGGTTCAAGCAAGGGAAAAGGCAAGGAAATTGTCCCAGAGGCCTAATGAACAATTAATATACCCTAGTGTAAATTTTGAAACTTGTTATGTAATATTATGACTTTGGAAATGTTTGTTGGATAATAGCTCCTAAGGGGAGCCAAGCATGTATGTCTATGTTTAAATATGTGAAAGCATAGTATAATTTATGTTCAAGCTTGTATTAAGCCCCAAACAATTAAGGATGGGTAAACAGTTATGAAAGAGCCAAAACAAAGGTAATTAGAGGATAACCTTTGACTAAAAAGGACCAAGCTTGGTGCATACGAAATAAATAGCAAATATTTGAATCTGGATTTGAAATTTGGCAAACTAATAGATCACATTTTTAGCTTTAAATCAAGTGGTAGATCATTAAATTTGGAATATTGTGGAAAGATTTATACCCTTTCAAAGTTGGGCAAAAATACTGGAAATTACAGAATTTACCAAATGAACAGTACATAATTGTGTGGAAATTGGTATTGATCTGTGAGAAATTGATACCTGTAATATTTTTCCTATGTAGAGCATTTCATAAGCTTTGTGTGAGACTTAGAACCACTCTGTTTTTATTTTTCTACATTTAGTTATGATTTCTCAAAGTTGACCCGATTTTTAGGGGTTACATGAATAGTAACCGAAATCAAAATTTTAAATCTTGGTTTTACCTACTTTGAGCATCATGTAACGATTCCAAATAGTTCTAAAGAACATATAATGGGGTTTAAAAATAAAGGTGTGACACCTTTCCCCCTGTTTGGTAAGTTCTTCTCCTTCTTTTCTTTCCTCTGCCTTTTCCTTCTTGTTCTGAGTTAATATTTTGCTTAGGGTTTATGTGTTTTTCTGTTTTGTTGTTTAGTTTGTGGTTGGGTGGGTTCCTTTTCACTTCCAATTTTGGTTACGTAGCTCTTAGGCTATCTAATGATTCATGGTACATTTTGTTTTTTAATGATTTCCCTACTCAATTTTGTAAGTTTTTGGTAAATTAAAAACCTATGAATCATTACATAACCAATTGCTATTGCCTCAGTTGTTAATTTGGTTTTTCTGGGGTAGTGTTCATTGCTGTTTGTTTGGTCTTTGTTTAGTGTGTTTTGTTTCTTGTGTTCAGAGTATGCCTCATACTAAGAACCCTGCGCCTGTGTCTGAATCTGATTCTGGGAATGAGTATAATTTTAAGGTGTTGTATGACAAAATTGACTAGAGACCTCTCCTCAAGGAGCGACCTTTTCCCTTAGACCCCCCTGATCACCCTTTTGTCTGCCAGCTTCGTGCATCCCAATTGACCGGTTTGGTCCAGGAGCGTTCTATGGTCAATAATGCTTTTATTCGCCATTTTTACACCTATACCCAATTCCATGGTTCCATGATCATGGACTTTTGTAATGTCTGTGTCCACCGTTCTTTCACGGCTAAAAACATCTGCTTCCATTACCGCCTACCTCCTTGTCACCATTGTAGTTACTATGAACTCAAAGATAACTACCCTTTTGATGATGCTCTCCGAACCCTGTGTCATGAGGGTGCCACTTGGCATCGCCCCCGCACTATAGAGCAATACCTTAAGCGATCTGAGTTTCGACCTGAGGCTCGTCCTTGGCTGTATTTTGTTTACAACAACTTAGTCCCCACCACCCACCTAGCCAATGTTCCCAAGCAAACTCATTGTTTTCAAATTCTCCTCCAGTAGTCAGCGAACTCATTGTTTTCAAATTCTTCTCCATGATCAGTCTTGATTGATACAATAGAAATACATTTCTCATTTTGGACCTTTTTAGTGAAAACAATGAATGCACTGAATGTCTCGTCTTTAGAGGAAAGAAACAGAGTCCAGGTAAATCTTGAATAGTCATCAACTATCACAAAAGTATATAAGTTTCCACTGAAACTTTTGACCCTTGATGGACCAACCAAATCCATATGAAGCATTTGGAGTGGTATCCTAGCTGAGACTATCTTCTTTGATTTAAAAGAGGACTGTATTTGTTTACCCTTTTGACAAGCATCACAGATAATATCATGTTCAAACTAGATTTTAGGTAAACTAATAACTAAATCCCTTTTTGCTAATTTTAAAAGCTGATTCATATTAACATGAGCAAGATGTTTATGCCAAAGCCAACTTTCTTCATTTTTATTAACAAAGCAATTTTCAAAAAGCTTAGAGTCAATTTGAATCGTATAGCAGTTACCGTCCTTTAGAGCTCTGAGCTTTCCATTCAGTTCCTCTTTCTTAAATGGCAGGTCATCCTTGCTGATGATCATACATTCTTCTGAATCGAAGATTACCTAGTTGTTCTTGTTGGTACTTTGACTGACACTGAGTAGGTTGTGACATAAACCTTCGATATAGTACACATCTTCAACTTTTATTCCTTTGTCACTTCTAACTTCTCTGATTCTAGCTATTCTTCTAGATTGATTTCCACTAAAGCTTACTTTACCATTTTCTTTGGGTTTGAGTATTGAGAATTTATCACTGTTACCCATCATGTGTCTGGAGCATCCGCTTTCAATGTACCACTTGACTACACAGGAGTTTATACTGGTTCGGTTTTAACCACTTGACCTACGTCTAGTCCCTAGAGTTTCTCTGAGATTTCTACTAAATCCCCAACATTAAACGGGCTTTTGGTGTCTCAGTACAACAATTGAGTCACTATCAATCACTCTCCCTTACTACCCATAAGGTTATAATCCCCTTAAGAGTCCACACTCTTGAGACACTCACAGAATTGAGTAAAAAGAATAATAAACTCTCTCACAAAGTATATATGATACATACTAATGCTCAGAAATGAAAACAAAGTATTGAATGCGAGAGTAAATTTTTATAGATGGTAGCTCAGTGTATTCAATATTTCATTCAATGCTCTTCGCGCCATTTATAGTTGGAGACTTTCAGTTTTCTGTTAGACACAAGAACTTGTAACCGTTGGAAGATCGCTTGCATATGTTCCACAGTTACCACGGTTGTTCGTAATAAATGCTTCTAACACAGTAGGTTAAGCCTATAATATAACCGTTGCACTTTGTAATCTGCAAAAGTCTCTTTGCACAAGTATAAGTTTTCTTCTTCAAAGAATATGAATAAATAAGAGAAGAAGTATTGATTCTTGGAAATAATATAGAATATGAAGATCATAAGATCAAAGGATCAGGTATTTAAAGAATTAGTAAAATCAATTTGATCAATCTCTTGATCAAACATCTCTTGATAGATAAGGTCATCGATCAATGGAAAGAAATAGACTTAAGAGATACATACATTTATCGAGTTTATTATGGATCACACATTGATGGAGTAAGTGATCAATAAATGATGAAGTATAGACAAAGTATTTTTAGTTAGGAAATTATTTTTGATTTTTGTGCAAGGTTTATTCTTTTAAAGTTGTATATCTTTGTTGCCTTTTTTAAAGAGAATGATTTGATCATTAAAGGCTTAGAAAAGCTTAAAGATAAAATGAAAACATACTTTCTGAAAGAACATTGTGAAGAATCTTTGAAGAGATGAATGGATGCATTAATCAAATAGATGATCAATAATCACTTGATCAAACAGCTCATTGATAATCTGAGTTAACGTGGAAAAGTATTTTTGAACACAATGTTATGACACTTGATCGATCAAGGCTTGATCGATCAAGGCTTGATCGAACAGGTGATCTAAAAACAATTCTAAATGACTTGGACAAATATTGCAGAAAGACATGTTAATGATCGATGAAATAATAATCGATTGTGTGATCGATCATTGTTAGTGAAAAGCTAGAATTAGAATAAATCAGAGAGTAGCTTGATTGAACAGATTATCGATTAACAAGAGAAGTTTTGTAAAATAATGTTAGAGCAAGACATCAATAAACTAATGATCGATAAAGTGATCAATAAACCGTAAACTATTTCAAACAGCATGTGAGTCAAGGAAACTTGCCAATTATCTGAGTCATTATTGATTACCTCTTGATCAATAAGGTGATTGATTATCCTTATGTTATTAGTGAGGAAGTTAAACCCTTTTTCCTAACAGCTTATCAATCATTCAATTATCCATCATGTGATCGATAATTTCCTGAAAAACCTTATATTCAACCAGTTCTACTAATGATCGAACAAGTGATCGATCAACCCATTTATCTAGCAAGTTTTCTAGTACAATGAATCATCTAACACGTGATTGATAAAACTTAGCAGTAGTTGGACACATCATACATTGACAATTATCTGGTACATGTTTGATTAACTAGTGATCAAATACTTGATCGATTAAAAAAACAGTTTATGCAGAGAAAATTAAATGCCTATTTTGTTGTCAACAAAACCTTAAATCCAAGAAGAAGAAGATGAGCAAAGGATTTTTCTCTAGTTTGGCCTCCTCTCTCTTTCCCCAACCCAGCTCATTGCCATGAAATAAGATGGTAGAAAAGCTCTCTACCTTGCCTCTTTTTTTCATTGGGAAATTCTGAGTCCCTTCCTCTCTTATTTATAGGCTTCACCTAGGGTTTCCTAATTTTCCTCTAATTTTCATTTTTTTTATTTTCCTTAATTATGATTCATAATTTAATTTCCTATTTATGTACCAAATCATCATCAAATTGTGATTTTTATTTTTATTTTTGTTTTTTCCCCTACGATTATAACTCCAAAATATGTTTCTAAATTAAGGAGCTAATCATCTTAAATGAGAAATCTTTGTTTTTATTTTCTGATTTTTCTTATTTCCCTCCTTAGTGTCTCCATCTCACATTTTCTAAATTGGCTTTTAATTCTTATCTTTTATTTTATTGCCATTTATTGTAAGAGGGATATTCTTATTTAATTTTCCTTTTTTGATTTACCATATCGTGGACTTCTCAAACTTAGCCTCTAAGAAAGAATCAAGGAGGATATTAATCTTTTATTATTCTTTTTTCTTTTTCTTTAATTTCATTTACATTTAATTTTTTTATGGGGCCGGACAAAATTGAGTGTTCACATCAATCCCCCTCTTTCTTTTTCCATAAACAAAACATCTTTCTTGATCAGGTGAATCCTCTTCTCATCTCCAACCGAATCCCAAGAAAAATCAATGCATCTTAAATTAGTCTTATTGCATATGAAAGCGAGGAGCTTGATTGTTGAAAGAACATGCAAATTAGTAGCTAATAAAATAGATTTAACCAAACTTAATCTTGATGCTTGAGAAAGGAGTTTTGCTTTCCAGGGCGTAGTGTAACACCTTATGTTTATACCAAATAACTTATCTTGCGGAAGCATTTGGAATCACTTATGAAGGCTACAAATGATGAAAAATCAAGTTTGAAAATTTTCATTTACGAGTTACTATTCATTGTCACCTTAAAATGTGACAAACTTCGAAAATTCATAACTAATTGTAGAAAAATTGAAATTGAGTGATTCTAAGTTCTACGGAAATCTCTTTGGATAAAATTTTGAGGAAAAATAGTTTCTGGACTGATTTCCTTGGAATTCGAGCCCAATTTTCTTTGAAAAAGTTACTGTTCATTTGGTCATTTTCGGATTTTACTTTATTTTTGCCTAACTTTGGAAAGGCATAACTTTCTGCTCGGTTATCGGAATCAAGCGAACTACCCCTCATTTTAAAGAGAAAAATAAGATCTCTTTGCTTGCCAAATTTCAAAACCTAACTAACTCGTTTACTCAAATGGTCAATGGTCAAACTTTGATCCCTTTTAGTTGACTTTTTACCCCCTTTGGAAGGGTAACTTAACTTAATTGACCACTTAACCTCATAGCACACTCTCCTTAGCTATATTAGCTATTTCTAATCATGCTTGGACTATTCTACTCATGCTTGTATACCTCTAGCCTTAATCATACTACTGGAAACATAAAGCATGCTTCATATTACATTCCTCCAAAATAGAAAGGTTCAAAGCCATATAAAGTTACTATGGCTTACTACCTCTTCAAGTAAGAGCCAACTCCTTTCCTTTGCCCTTGGATGTTGAAGGCCCTAAGGTTTGTTTAAATATTAGGGTAAGATTCTTGGGGAATCTTAGTAGCAATTGCATACATTATCAAGGTCACACAATACATTGTAAATCAAGCTACATGCATGCATACTTTAACTTTATGTTCATGCTATGGCAAGGACATATCATCATAAACATTCATAGCACTCAACATAGCATAAGCCAAGGCATAATTTGCATGGAGGCAACATCATATAACATAACATTCTCATCCACCTCATAGCATAATAGATTAGCAAAACACATAGCCATAATCATACAAAGTAAGGTAACACTCTAATATAATGAATTGCAAAAGCTACCTTGAATGCTTTCCTTCCTTTTTGAACTCTTTCCTCTTGACTAGATCTTTGCCCCTTTATTATGTATAGCCTATTAGGCAATCAATGACACAACATTAAGTATCATTGCAACTTCACAACTTAACATAACCCTTTAAACCCCTTTTTCTTGATTTTTAGGGTTTATTTTTCTAGCTTTGATTCTTGAACTTTCTTAGGCCTTTCCTACATAATTTTTCATGTAGAATCCATTTATCATATTAGTTTTATGAAAATCCAATCCCTTCCCATTGACTTAGCTTGGCCGAACCATATATATATTTGTAGGGAAAAGGATTTTCAACCAAACTAACATGTAACCACTTAATCTTTAACCTTTAACCATGCTTAATCTTCATCTAAACCATTCCCTATCATTTTGATAAAATTTGGGCAGCACTTCCCCTTAGGAAAATGACTTTCTACCATCATTAAAATAGTCTAAAACTAAGATACCATCATTATAACTTGAAATGGAAGAGTTTTAGAAGCTTACCTTGCTTCCAGATGACTTTCTCTCACTAGAATTCTCTTCTTTCTCTCTCTACACGAAAATTGCAAGAGGTTTCCTACTTGAAAGGTCTTGCATGAAATGAACATGTGAGGGGGTATTTATAGGCTTCATATTTCACTAATTCCACATATGCCCTTCTTGCATAAGACTTAATCTTAGCCCTCCAATTTTTACCTCTTTCCACATGTACAAATCTTAGGCTAGGTAGCTTAATATGTTGACACTTGGATGATGAGTCATTAGGGCTTATGTCATCTCTTCTTATCCATTAAGATTAATTAGGCTCTAATCAAGGTTTACTCTCTTAATCCCTTGATTAACTTGGCTAATCAACCTTCTAGAAACTTTTGACTTTTCAAAAGTAGATGGTTGAATCCTAGCCATCCAATGAACCATGTTTGCCATATGTCACAATCCTACGGAAGATGACTTAACCCTAATCATCTTACTTAAACCTAATTAGGTTTTAACCTATCTTGATTTATTATTTTCTTTTTCTTTTTCTTTTTTTTCTTTTTTTTTTTCTTGGCCAATTTAGGCGTGACATGTGTCCTTGTCCATCTGTAGGAAATTTTATCACCCCTGTTGTCCAGACAGTCCACTGAGTCTTAATATAGTACTGGTTTATTTTATCTGATAGCCGAAAAATTGTAGTATCTCAAAATTCTTATATCAACTCACCATTAATTATGTCTCAGTAAAGGAAACTTCTTTGATTAATTTCACAATTTTTCTCCCCCTATAACTCCTTAAATTGTCGTTCCTGTAAAAACAGACAATCTATCGATATTAATTTAGCTTTAAATTCAATTAAAGCTAACTTCCTCATCATTTAGGGTTGAAAATAATTTTATAAATTTCCATAATTCCTAAATGAATTTCCTTTAATTTTTCATAATTTTCTGAGATCTCTAGGTATTTTTAAAAATTAATATTGGCTAATTTTCCTTAATTTAGCCAGAATATTAATAATTAAAATAATTTTTAATAAATTATTTTCAACCTGTATTTACTTTCTAGACCTCAAATACCATTCTACGGCATTAATTCTATTTTCCATGATTTACTAGAAATTTTTTAGGATTTCCGGACACTAATTACGATAATACCCTTTGTAGACCAATCATTTTAAAAATGACAATTTGGTCCTTTTTCAGTTCTCACTTCAATTCTTATGCTGTTTATCTATCTTTTATCTCACCTGGCCTTGGTCAGCCCTAAATCTTTTATTAATCATACTAAAGATATTAGGGTATGACATATTTCCCTATTTATAGGTTAGAAATTTTGGGATGTTACATTTCCACCCCCTTAAAATAAATTTCGTCCTCAAAATTTTAACACATACCTTAAGTGAAAAGCTTTGGATACTTGCTCCTCATTTTGTCCTCCTTTTCCCACGTGGCCTCTTCTTGATTTAAATCTTTCCAAATCACTTTGACCAAAGGAATTCCCTTGTTCCTCAACTGCTTGACTCTCCGGTCTACTATTTGTTCTGGTCTCGCTTCAAATGTCAGATTGTTCTTTAGTTCAATATGATCATATTCTAGCACATGTTCTAGATCCAGATTGTACTTCTTTAATTAAGAAACATGGAAGACGTTATGTAACTGACTCAAATTTGGGGGTAAGGCCAGTCGATAGGTTACTGGTCCTACTTTTGAGAGAATTTGGAATGGTCCCACATATTTAGGCGTCAACTTTCTTGCCTTAATGGATCGTCCTACTCCAGTAGTTGGAGATACTTTCAGGAATACATGGTCCCCAACCTCAAACTCTAATGGCTTTCTCCTACTATCAGCGTAACTCTTCTGTCTGCTTTGAGCTGTGAGTAACCTCTGTTTGATCTGTTTAATCTATTCAGAGGTACGATCCACTATATCTGGACCCCAAACTTTTCTCTCTCCGAGTTCGGTCCAACAAAGCGGGGATCTACACTTTCTTCCGTATAATGCCTCGTATGGTGCCATTTGGATACTGGAATGGTAACTGTTGTTGTACGCGAATTCTGCCAAAGGCAGATATTCATCCCAGCTCCCTCTAAAATCCAAAATGCATGCTCTCAGCATATCTTCTAGTGTCTGTATCGTTCATTCTGTTTGTCAGCATATCTTTTAGTGTCTGTATCGTTCATTCTGTTTGTCTATCCGTTTGCGGATGGTAAGCTGTACTGAAACTCAGTACCGTGCCCATGGCTTCTTGCACTACTTTCCAAAATCTCGACATGAATCTTGGATCCCTGTCTGACACAATGTATTCTAGAACCCCATGTAATCTTACGATCTCTTTAATGTACAACCTCGCTAACTTTTCTGGCGAATATTTAACTTTAATAGCTAGGAAATGGGCTGACTTTGTCAGTCTGTCAACTATGACCCATATTGCATCATATCCTGATGATGTACGAGGTAGTCCTACTATGAAATCCATAGAGATACTATCCCATTTCCATTCAGGAATATTAAGGGGTTGTAAAAATCCTGACGGCTTCTGGTGTTCCGTCTTCACTTTCTAGCACGTAAGGCACTTTGTCACGTACTCAGTGACATCTCGTTTCATACCAGGCCACCAGAACAATGACTTGATGTCTTGATACATCTTGGTCATTCCTGGATGAATCGTATATTTGCTTTTATGTGCCTCATCTAGAATCTGCTTCTTGAGATCATCTACGGGAGGGACATACGATCTTCCTCTGAATTCTATCACTCCCTCTGTTGAGATCTCAAAATCTCTTGTCTTGTTGCCCAAGACTTTAGCTCGAAGGGTCTTTGCTAAAGGATCCCCTCTTTGAGCTCCTTTAATTTGTTTTATTATATCAACAGTTGTACTCTGCACTAATGGCTCATTAGCCACATCATTTGCCGTTAACTGCATATGATAAATAGGACCCCAGTCCCCTATGTCTTCTAACAAATCACCCTCTTTGATCATGAGGGTGGCTACCTGCACCACTTTTCTGCTCAAGGCATCAGCCACTACATTGGCCTTTCCCGGATGATACTTGATCTGGTAGTCATAATCTTTCAGCAACTCCATCCATCTTCTTTGTCTCATATTAAGTTCTTTCTGATCTTGCAGGTACTTGAGACTCTTGTGATCACAGAACAATTCTATAGTTGCCCCATACAGATAATGCCTCCATATCTTCAAGGCATACACTATGGCTGTAAGCTCCAGGTCATGAGTGGGGTAATTCTCCTCGTGAGACTTTAACTGGCGTGAGGTGTAGGCGACAACTCTCCCTTGCTGCATCAGTACACATCCCAATCCCTGTTTGCTAGAGTCTGTGTACACTACATATGGTAGTGTCGGATCGGGGATAACTAGTACTGGGGTAGAGTACTTCGCTTCAGCTCCTGAAAACTTGCCTCACATTTCTCGTCCCATGAGAACTGCTAGTTCTTTCTGGTTAGCTTTGTCAGTGCTTGGACAATTCTAGAGAAGTCCTGGATAAATCTCCTATAGTAACCTGCCAGCCCTAAGAAACTTCGTATCTCTGTAACTGTCTTAGGCTGCTCCCAGTTCAGTACTGATTCAACTTTACTGGGATCTACAGCCACACCTTCATGGTTAATCACATGGCCTAGGAATTTAACTTCCTTTAACCAAAACTCACATTTACTGAGCTTGGTGTAGAGTTGTTTCTCTTTCAGTGTACTTAGCACAATTCTTAAGTGCTGCTCATGCTCTTCTTGAGTTTTGGAGTACACTAGTATGTCATCAATAAAAACTACCACAAACAGATCTAAGTATGGTCTAAAAATCCGGTTCATGTAGTCCATGAAAATAGCAGGTGCGTTCATCAATCCAAATGGCATCACTAGGAACTCATAGTGTCCGTATCGGGTCCTAAATGCAGTCTTTGAAACATCTCCCGTCTTTATCCGCAGTTGATGGTATCCTGATCTAGATCGATCTTTGAGAATACCGTTACTCCTTCCAGTTGATCTAATAGATCATCGATCCGCGGCAAAGGATATTTGTTCTTTGAGAATACCTTGTTTAGCTCCCTATAGTCGATGCATAGTCTCAGACTACCGTCTTTCTTTTTCACAAAGAGTACTGGAGCACCCCAGGGAGATACACTTGGTCTTATAAAACCCTTATCCAACAGCTCCTCGATTTGTCTCTTTAGCTCAACCATTTCGTTAGGAGCCATTCGATATGGAGCTTTGGATATTGGTCCTATCCCCAGTACAAGGTCAATTGCGAACTCCACTTCTCGCTCAGGCGGAATTCCACTGATCTCTGTTGGAAATACCTCCGGAAAGTCTTTCACTACCGGTATATCTTCGATTCCTTCTTCTACCTCTGCTCGAATCGAGAAGAATACGAAATATCCCTGACATCCATGCCGTAAACATCTACTCGCTTTGGCTTCAGTTATGTGATTTAAACTTACTTCTTTTCTAGGGATTTCTTCCTTAGAGGGTAATACTAATGTTTTCTTACCACAATCTAGAAGTATGTTATTGGCAGACAACCAATTCAAACCAATTATCACATCAATATCACGAAAAGGCATGCATATTGATAAGTCTCATTATTTGCATACATTTTTAGCCCTAAACTCATGCTTTTACCATCTATATTTGCATACTTTGGGCATAATTAGCTTCCATTGTGCATAAGAGTTGGTGAGAAGGATTGTGAGATTTTGCAGGTGTTTTTACATGTTTTTATATGATTTTATATGTGTGTACTTTTGATCCCTGCTTTAGTGTGAATTTCAGGGAGTTTTAGTTCTGTCAGAGGCGCCACGGTGGATTGGTATTTACATGAAGCTCAGGATCACTAATCAAAACGGCACCGTACAGGCCAGGCGCCATGGCGGATGGATGAAGGCGCCATGGCGGATGGATGAAGGCACCGCGACGGATGACACATATCAGCAAATTAAACCAGAAACGTGCGAATAGAAGCTGGAGGAGGAAGTAGATGACCCGGATCTTAGAGCTCCATCTTGAAAGGCGCAGATCCTAACCAGATAGAGGGAGTTAGTTACAAAATGGAAAGAATCAAATTTTGAGGGGCATCGCCATTCTCCTCCCACTCTATCTCCATCTCATCTATTTCTTCATCTCACCATCATCTCATCTTCTTCCGTCAAGTTTCTGCCATGGTGATTTGGGAGCGTCTCGGTGTAGTTCTCCTTGCAGCCATGAGCAGCTAAGCGTCCGTGTTCTTCCTAGAAATAAAGCCAAGCCTGAGTCCCTGATTCGATTGAAGGGAGTTTCTTCTAGATTCTTAGCTTTAGTCTGAATCTACAGATTGATTGAGCGAGTTGTTCATTTCAAGTTGTAGTTCAGAACTTGATTTTGATTTACATTTTCACTGGAGTTGTTGAATCTGATTAGGATTGGTAGAATGATATTTCATTTGCAAGATCAAGTTGAGATTGTTCCTTCTGATTTCTTAGTCGTATTGCATTGTGGTTTCTGGACAAGTTGTTTTAGTTCTCATAATCAATTCAACATATTTTTAAGACAATGCACGGTTGTGATTGTCACAGGAGGATTGATTTATCATTTTATTTTTCCTAAGCCGAATGATTCTAGCCTTGTTGTTGATTCATACGAGTTGTAGTCTTGACATCGAGGAAGCCAGCGAGTTGTTGGCCAAGTCTTGATTCGATTGTTGAACTCCTACATCCATAAGTAGACTAGGAAGGGAGAGCACATTTCTAGGAAAACACTTCACTCATATCTGATATTCTATCACTCATTCGCTTCACAATTTCTCACTTAGATAAACCAAAAGATATAAACATTTACATTCTACAATTGCAAAACCAAAAAAATCAATATAAATAACCAGATCACTTCCACTGTTAATAATTTGTGAAGGCATTTAATTAACAAAACTCTTGAACAACAAGCCTCCTTATGAATCGACCTAGGGTTGAGCCACTGCACTAAGCTTAATTCTAGTATTTTTGATAGCCCCTAACGACAAGGCTTCATCACATATCAAGTCAATGGCAGTACAACAATGCTCATAATAGACCACACAATTCAGGCATGCTTTAGAAGTCACAACTTTAGGACTAGTGGGAGTAGAAACAACAATATCATATGGCAAGGTATCAACAGTCAAACCCAATCGCCCAACACAGTCATGTGATATAAAGGAATGGCTAGCACCTGAGTCAAACATGGCATACACAAGGCAATCATTAACAGTGATCATACCTTGGATCATGTCAGGTGACTTACGAGCCTCTTCCTGTGTAAGGGCAAACACTCTGCCTTGGGTCTGTTGTCTCGTCCCTTCTGCCCCTTGTGGGCATTCCTTTGAAAAGTGTCCCGATCTCCCACATCTATAGCACACATTTTGGCCAAATAAACATGGCCTGTCGCCATGATTCTTGCCGCACTTCTCACATTCCTTGGCCTTCCGTGTGATATCAAACCCCTCTGTACGTCTGTTCCCTTTTCTCATCTTTCTACCAGAGCTAGGCCTCTTCCTCTTATTAACATAAGAGGTTCCTTCTTGACTCGGCCTCGATAGGGGTCTCTCAGTTCTCAAAGCTACTGGCATCATTCCTCGATGATTTTGACTCGATTCAGTAATACGACAAACTTCAACTGCCTTATTAAAACTCTCTATCTGTTGAGGCGCCATGACCTCCCTTAGTGTTGGCTTTAATCCTCTAACCAACTTCTCTGTATTCCACCGTTTATCGTTAAGACGTTTTAGATAAGCAGAATAACGGGACAACCGAATATGCTTTGCTAGGTAGTCATCAAAGGTTTCATTATTCCCCTGCTGCAACACTAGGAACTCAGCTTCCATTTTATCTTGCGCTGATCGGGGAAAGTACTTCTGGTAGAACCTTTCCTTGAACACCTCCCATGTTACTAGAGTGTTGCTGGCTTGTAGTACTAACTTAGTGTTGTTCCACCACTGATCCGCTTCTTTTTCTAGCTTATAGATTGCGATCTGAGCCTTGATCTCAGATGAACATCCCATTACTCGAAAGATCTTCTCCAGTCGGGTAATCCAATCTTCAGCTATTTGTGGTTCTAATGAACCCTTAAATTCTGGTGGATTATGCTTGCAAAATTTCGTAATCCACTGCTGAATATCTCCTTGGTTCTCAGTCAGTCCTGCTTGCTCTTTAGGTACTTGTTGTTGGACTTGTGGAGCTACTTCAGCTTGTGCTTGCTCAGGTTGTCGTAACTGAGCAATCGCTGCTGCTATAACAACGTCTCTCTCTTCTTGCTGCCGTAACTGTGCCTCTTGTATTTGCTGTACGACTTGTTGCTGCTTATCCAACCTATTCATTACTTGCTGGATAGGATCTCTATGTGGTTCCTCAGGAGTGTTTCTTGCTCCTCTCTGTGTTCTTACCATTTTGTTTCGTTCTTAATTAACTATGGGAGAATAAAGGAATTTCTCAATCGTTTATCGCAAAACATACTTCTCATATTTATATAGCTAACATTTGTACAGCAACAAAAAGGATTATGCAAGGTTCTTAGCAGTTAGCCTAACTTATTTACAGCCCAAAAAGTATTCATACTATGTACATCATAAGCCTAATACTAGCCGTGATCAGCTCACGGAAAAGTAGCCCATACAAAAGTCTCTATGGCCTCAACCATCTTCAGGAAGGTACATCTGGGTAGGTGATAAGTCTCATTATTTGCATATATTTCTAGCCCTAAACACATACTTTTGCCATCTATATTTACATACTTTGGACATAATTAGCTTCCATTGTGCATAAGAGTTGGTGAGAAGAATTATGAGGTTTTGCAGGTGTTTTTACATGCTTTTATATGATTTTGTATGTGTGTACTTTTGATCCCTGCTTTGGTGTGAATTTCAGGAAGTTTCAGTGCTGTCTGAGGCACCACGACAGATATGAGAAGGCGCCACAGCGGATTTCTAATGATACTCTCGGTGAAAGGCGCCACGGCGGATGGACTAAGGCACCACGGCAGACGGAAGTTTTCATGAAGCTCAGGATCATTAATCAAAACGACACCGTACAGGACAGGCGCCACGGCGGATTGATGGAGGCGCGGCGGCAGACGACAGAAAATTTCAGATTTAAAACCAGAATCGCGCCCTTCAGCGAGGGGGACCAGATTTCAGTTTCTCATTCATCTCCAGACACGATTTTCTTGTTCTCTCTGCCTTCTCTCAATTCCTTCTTCCATTTTCATCCAATTTCATCAATTTCCACCGATCAACCATGGATCTTTCATCAATTCTTGCTGTTTCTACCCTAATCCAGAGCATGAGTAGCTGAATTTCCAAGTTCTTCTAGCAATGAAGCTGACTTGAGTTCATAGAGCTGAACAGAGAGTCATTCAGATCTAGTTTCTACTTTTTATTCTAAGGTTCATTTATTTCAGTTGAACAATTGTGGTTAGAATGAAGGTTGGATGATTAGATTTATGTTTCTTGGGATTTAGATCTGATTGAACATTCAGATGTGAGTTGTGTCCTTTAATTGAGTTGAATAGAGGTTTCTCTGTTGATTTGTAAATCTAATTCATTTATTTGAACTGTTGTTCTGTAAATCTGAATTTTGGTTGAATATATTGATGATTCACAGTTGTGGTCATCCTTAGAGAATTGCAACTTGCTTCTCAAGTGTTCTTGTCAATTGATTTTCCTTCTCACAGAACAAGATAATGAATCTAGTAAGATAAGTTGTTTCTGATCTGTGTTAAGAGAGATTTGAGCAGTAGCTGAATCTATCCATTTAATTGACATTAAGAGACTCTAAATTATAAGATTGAACAAGGAAGGTTGGATAAATTGCTAGGGGAACTACTATCTCTTATCTGAATCTCATTTGCAATTTACCTTTCATTAGATTTGTTTCTTGTTTTGATTTCTCTTTTCTAAAACTCAAGCTTTCATCTTGGTAATTTGATAATTAAAAGTGAATTGTTAAGAATTAAAATACAACTTAAGGTTCCTTGAGAAGAATGACCTACGTAGTGCCTCACTTGCTGCATTTCCCTAGTAAAACTTTGATTACCTAGTGACAAGGTTTATCAAATTGGTGCCATTGCCGGGGAACCTTACTTGTTGAGGTTCTAAGCAATTCACTGGTGTGCCAAGAAAATTTTTTATATTTGAAAACCCAAAACTTCAGAAAAAGTAGCTTTAGTGTTTTTGAGTTGTGTTGCATTTTCACTCTTGTGTTTTGTTGTGGAGTAGTTTCCGTTATTGCTATGTTCCAAAATCATTCCATAGGTTGTCAAGGAGTTAACACAATTTGGTAGGCTGTGAATTGTTTGAATCCTTGCTGTAGCAACCTTTTTCCTTTTAATTGTTCTTCTATTAAACCTAATGACGGTTGGTTGTTTTTATGCTTTTGAGATCTTTTTCTTGTTGAAAAATTAATACCATTGTGTTGAGAGGTTCAATTTGCAGGAGTGAAGGTGTGAACAGTGTCAGAAGCTGCTGCAAAATTCATCCACCTGGTTTATCAGTATCAGGCGCTGCGGCGGATATCATCAGGTGCCGCAGCGCCTTTCACAGAATCAATTCTGCAACAAGCGCCGCGGCGGATTGCACCAGAGGCCACAGCGCCTGTCCAATTTCAGCTAGGCACTCATCTCTGTAATAGAGGCCGCAGCGGATCTGAGGAAGTGCCGCAGCGGATGTCACTGATAAAACCCAATTTTTATATATTTTATCCCACAATAATTCAGGATTTAAATGATAATTTTGAGCTTAATTAGACTTTTTATGCATTATTGAATAAATTGGTTGATTTTTGGATTTTGCATAAAAATTGAGATTTTGGATTGAAAATATGAATATTTTGTGCTTTCCTATTTTTGACTTGGAATTAATTTTTCCTAATTTTTTGAAAACAAGTCTCATATTTTTAGAAAGACTATTTTTAGAAAGTTTTGCACTTTCTTGCCTAATTTTTATGCATATGTGATATTTAATTTTTGATTATATTTGGATATAATCTACATTAATGGATGCACTTAAATTCTTGTAGGTCAAGAAAGAGTATATGGGAAATCCAATGGTGCAAGATTGTTTCTTGGAATTTAAGCACAATCCAATAGCTAATATTTAGTGGGTCAATTGATTATTAATGGGCTTGAGTTTTAGATCTAAGAAAATTTCCTTTTCTCTCCTAAAATAATCCCTCTAGCACGCTTAAGACCACTTTTTTTCCATCTATATGGAGACGCACGGACATTAAAACGAGAGCCCTCTCCTTTGAATATTATCCCATATATCCACCATATACCACCTCCTTGTCCCACGCACAAGAGCCATCTAGTCAACATCATCATCAACGTCTCCATTCCACGTGCCACATACACCCATCTCCATTCTCCATTCTCCGTTAACTATGGTGGCCATGATTCCTAATAGCATGGAGGGAGGAGATAATACCATGGAAGCTTAAGCTTACAGGGAGGCAACTTGGGAGGAGCATGGAAAAGACTAGAGCCTTGGCTAGCACTTGAAGACCACAAGGGAGTGATGTTCCATTTATTTTTTTAATTCAAGGACTTGAAATTATTTAGTTTTAAATAATTTTAAGTTGTATTTTTGTTGAGACAATTTAGTTCTAGATTGTCATCTTTATGCTTGGATTGGATTGATATTTGGATTTTATTTATGTTGAGACACTTGTTGGAATTTATGTTTAGAACCTTTGCATTGTTAATTGAATTTATAATTGAGTTTTCATTATGAGTTTAATTATCAATGTGGTTTCAATTGCAAAATTTGGGTTCTTTCACCTCTTAATTGTTTAATTAAGTTGGTTGGTTATCTGATTGTTTAATCGGATAATTTCAAACATAATTTCCAGAATTAATTGGGTTATTTTTCATTGGTTTTAATAAGCTTAATTAACCAACCTTATACTGTTATGAGTTCTCTAATAGTTTAAGGGCTTTTGAAATTGAGGGTTCCCTTTGTTTCAAGTAGGTAATTAAGTTTATTAATTCCACTCTCTTATCACCTCCCTTTGGTCTAATTAACTGATTAAGGTTATGAAGGTTAAATTCATGCGAATCCTGAGTTGTCCCCTCTACCTTACTGAAGAGAACTTCTCCATTTTTACTTGTTAACTCTCTTTGCTTTCTGATTAATTTTCTTTATTCATTATTTTTATTTTCTTTCAAAAAACCCCCCAAAAATTGCATTGCATTCATTTAGTTTGATTTAATTTTCATATAGATTTTAGGACATTTGCATTTTGCATTTAGAATTAGAATTTTGCATTTTATTTAGGTCCATTTATTGTCTTTTTTTATCACCTGAATTTTTACCTAAAGAAACCCACAAATTGCTCCTTGGAAGTAATGACCTAGGTCGATCCTAAACTAGAAATCAATGAGGACCTAATTTAATTGAGTGCTTTAACGACAGAAGCATCATCAATTTTGGCGCCGTTGCCGGGGGAGCAATGGTTAGACTTTAGGTTTGAGTTCTAGGTGATTCTGCATATTTCCTCTGCATTTTTTTTTGGTGCAAAATTTTTTTTTTTCATTTCACTTTGATTTGTGATAGTTGCTTAGTGCATGACTAGATCCTCTAGCCAGGAATTATTTGAATTTGATCCTGAGATTGAGAGGACTTTTCATCAAAGAAGGAGGGCTCAATCTAGCAATCTTATAGAAAGTGATTCTTCTGTTAAGTTAACTGCTGATTCCTCTAATTCTCCTGACTCTTCTCATTCTGACAGTAGCATGGCTTATCCTGCTAGGACTATCAAGGAATTGGTTTCACCTGATCTGCATTTTCAAAATTGGTGCATTAATTATCCTGATATTGACACTGATTTTGAGTTAAAGTCTGGATTGATTCACTTACTTCCAAAATTTAATGGTCTTGCAGGCGAGGATCCATACAATCACTTGAAGACTTTTCATATGATCTGTACTGCTATGAAGCCTTCTGGTGTGTCTGAGGATTAGATTAAGATGCGTGCCTTCCATTTTCTTTGGAAAGTTCTGCAAAGAATTGGCTTCTTCGCTTACCTCCTGGATTCATTACTTCATGGGACCAGCTGAAAAGGTTGTTTTTGGAAAAGTATTTCCCAGCATCTCGTACTTCCTCCATCAGGAAGGATATTTGTGGTTGCGGACAAATGTCTGGGGAATCCTTATATGAGTATTACGAGCGCTTTAAGGCATTGTTATCCAGTTGTCCTCACCACCAAATTTCAGATACATTGTTGATTCAATATTTTCATGAAGGGCTCTTGCCTCTTGAGAGAGATTTACTAGATTCTGCTGCTGGAGGTGCTCTTCTTGACTTGACTGTTGAAGCTGCTTGGAGATTGATTGAAAAGAAAGCTGAAAATACCCAACAGTTTGGTACTAGGCAGCAAGCTAGAGTAAATGAAGTTGGATTGCATTCATCTTATTCTGAGTCTCGCCTTGAGAGCAAAATTGATAAGTTAACATCTGCTATGGAGAAAATGGTTGTATTTCAGATGAAAAACTCCCAAAATATGGCTCCTTCTGTGGGATCTTCCTCTGCTTTCATCCCACAAGCTGACTCTACAGCTCTAATTGGGCCACTTTGCTCTATTTGCTCTCTAGCTACTCACACCACTGACTCTTGCCCTTACCTAAATGATGGAGTTGACTCGTGTAATGCAGTATACCACACTAAGCCTATGACTCAAGGTGGCCAGAAATATGATCCTTACTCAAATACATATAACCTTGGATGGCGTGACCATCCAAATCTCAGATATGGGAGTGGCCAGCCTCAACAATCACAGTTCAATCAAGGCATAAACTCTTCTGGTGGTAAAATGTTCCAACAAGTTAGGCAAACTATGCCCAATCAAGATGAGAGTTCAAAGTTAGAAGGCATGATGAAACTCCTGATGGATAAGTTTGAACAAAAGGATTTGCAACATAGCCAAGAAATTCAGAATCTTCAAACTCAAATTGGGCAGTTATCTAATGCATTTAGTAACATGCAAAGTCAAGGCTCAGGGAAGTTGCCATCTCAAGTAGTAGTTAACCCTAATGTTGGCACCCAGCAGAATCCTAACATTGGTGGAATTAATGCTATATCTCTTAGAAGCGGAAATTCAATTACCTCTGCAGATCCTGTCACTACCCATGCTTCAACGGACAAGGAAGCTATCATTAAAGATTCTCCCCCTGCTTCCACATCGCATAATAAGTCCACTTTATCAACACCACATGTGGCATTGCAAGAAGAGCAAGAAAAAGATGGGGAAGGGAAGAAAGTGAGCGAGCAAGTCTTACCTTTTCCTACAGGGGTGATTAAGGCTGAAAGGAGAAAGAAAGAAGCTGAGATGTTCAAAGAAGTTTATGATATCTTCAAAAAGGTGGTGATCAATGTTCCATTAGTTGATCTAGTTGCACAAGTGCCTAAGTATGCGAAGTTTTTGAAGGAGTTGTGTACCACCAAGAGAAGGCTTAAGCATGATGGCAAAGTTGACTTAGGGGCGGTTGTCTCCTCTCTTTATCAAATGCCAATGCCAGTGAAGTGCAAGGATCCTGGTAGCTTTCTCATACCGTGCACCATTGGTAACATTGAGTTTTCAGATGCTCTAGCAGATCTAGGAGCGGCTATCAATGTCATGCCAAAATCAGTTTTTGCTCAACTTCAAGGTGTGGATCTTAAGCCTACAAATCTAATCGCTTCTCTTGCTGACAGACGCTGTGTAGTTCCAGAAGGAGTCTTGGAGGATGTCTTGGTGAAGGTAAAAGATCTCATATTTCCTGCAGACTTCTATGTTCTTGATATGGATGATGCTAGATTTAGGCAAAAGGGACATTCATCTTTGATTTTGGGTAGGCCATTTCTTAAGACTGCTAGGGCTATGATAGATGTGCATGCTGGTACTCTTACTATGGAATTTGCTGGTAAAATCATTAGATTTGATGTGCTTGACTCTATGAGACATCCACCTGATAGTTGTGCTGAGATTGATGTTAGTTTTGTTGACATTATTACTGATGATGCTGTCATAGATTTTAGAGATAGTATGATAAGTAGATCATGTGATATTGTTGGCTTAGATGATTCTATCTCTTGTTCATGTTCTGAAATTGGTAGTTGTGATACTTGTACTGGTATAGATGCTGCTGATATTGATGTTTTCACTGATTTCATTGAGATTGTTAGACATTCTAGTTTTGATTCTTCTGCACCTGTCCATAGACTTGGCACTTTCAGTGATTCCTCATCTAGTACTTCTGTTGATTCACATGGACTCTCTCAGTTACTTAGTGTGATTGATGCTATAGATGCAACTGATTCATCTACATTACCTGACTCTGAGCTGTTAGTTAACATTGATCATGTCCCTGATATAGAGGTCTTTGATTCTGATCGATGTTGCTTCTGACATGAGTGCTACTGATGGCACTTCTTTCATGAATTGTGGCATATTATCTGATTCTTCTGTTGTTACTGTTCCTGCTAATGATTCCCAAGTTGGGAAAGTCTGCTCTTTTGCTTGTGAGTCTTCAATGCAGGTTTCTAGTTTGACTAACATTGATTTGAAGCCCCTCGTGCCCTCAATTGAGCAAGCTCCTTCTTTAGAGCTAAAGCCACTTCCTGATTCGCTGAAATATGCCTATTTGGGGGAAGATGAGACATTGCCAGTGATTCTAGCTAGCGACATAGCTGTTGATGAAGAAATTCGCCTCCTGGAGGTGCTGAAAAGAAGGATGAAAGCTATTGGATGGACTCTTGCTGATATTCCTGGAATTAGCCCTAATGTGTGCATGCACCGGATTTTGTTAGAGGATAGTGCCAAAGCTGTGCGTCAGCCACAGAGGCGACTCAACCCATTGATTCTTGATGTGGTAAAGAAAGAGGTTTCTAAACTTCTTTCTGCAGGTATAATCTATCCCATTTCTGATAGCCAGTGGGTTAGTCCGGTTCAGGTAGTTCCGAAAAAGACTGGTATTACTGTTATTCGTAATGATGAAGGTGAGCTTGTTCCAACTAGAGTCCAGAATAGCTGGAGGGTATGTATTGATTATAGGAAGTTGAATTCTGTGACCAGAAAAGATCATTACCCCCTTCCCTTTATTGATCAAATGCTTGAAAGACTGGCTGGTAGATCCCATTATTGCTTTTTGGATGGTTTTTCTGGATATTTTCAAATTTCTATTGCACCTGAGGACCAGGATAAGACCACATTCACATGTCCATTTGGAACCTTTGCATACAGACGCATGCCGTTTGGATTATGTAATGCACCTGGCACTTTTCAGCGTTGCATGGTCTCCATATTTTCTGATTTTCTTGAGCATTGCATGGAAGTATTTATGGATGATTTCACTGTCTATGGTGATTCTTTTGATGCATGCTTAGCTAGTTTGGATAGGGTTTTGGAAAGATGCATTGAATATAATCTTGTACTGAATTTTGAGAAATGTCATTTTATGGTCAAGAAAGGCATTGTTTTAGGACATGTTGTCTCACATGATGGCATTGAGGTTGATAAAGCCAAAATTGATATTATTTCATCTCTTCCATATCCCTCTTGTGTGAAAGATGTGCGCTCTTTTCTTGGACATGCTGGATTTTACAGGCGATTCATTCAGGACTTTAGTAAAATTGCATTACCATTATCTCGTTTACTGCAGAAAGATGTGGGCTTTGTTTTTGATGATGCTTGTAGGTGTGCTTGGGATGAGTTGAAAAAGCGACTCACTACACCTCCTATCATTCAGCCACCTAATTGGAGCCTTCCCTTTGAGCTCTTGTGTGATGCTTCTGATTATACATTGGGTGCAGTTCTTACTCAGAGAATAGAAAAGCGGCAACATATCATAGCATATGCATCACGGACACTGGATGCCACCCAGGCTAATTACACAACCACAGAGAAAGAGCTATTTGCAATTGTGTTTGGGCTTGAGAAATTTCGTTCTTACATCCTCCACACAAAAGTGACTGTCTTTACAGATCATTCGGCTATCAAGTACTTGTTCAAGAAGCCAGACTCTAAACCCCGCTTGATTAGATGGGTAATGCTGATACAGGAGTTTGATGTGGAGATCCGTGATAAGAGCGGTGCAGAGAACATGGTAGCTGATCACTTGAGTAGGATTGAGACTCCTGTGGTAACATCTTCTTTACCCTTAGATGATTTTCCTGATAATAGACTTTGTGGAGTTGATATGACTGTTCCGTGGTATGCTGACATTGCTAATTATCTGGCTGCATCTGTTTTACCAACTGATATGAATAAGCATCAATTAAACAAGTTTAAGAGTGATGCTAGGTTCTATATATGGGATGATCCCTACTTGTGGCACATTTGCAATGATCAGGTTATTAGGCGATGCATTCCTGATAGTGAATTTGAATCTGTGTTGACATTTTGTCACACTCTTGCTTGTGGAGGGCACTTTAGTGCTAAGCGTACTGCTAGGAAGGTTTTAGAAAGTGGGTTATTCTGGCCCACTCTATTCCATGATGCCCACGAGTTTTGTAAGAAGTGTTCAGGTGCCAATTTGTTGGCAATATTTCCAGGAAGCATGAGATGCCTCAACAGCCACTGTTGTTCTGTGAAGTCTTTGACGTTTGGGGTATTGATTTCATGGGACCTTTTCCTACTTCATTTGGTTATGTTTACATTCTGCTTGCTGTGGATTATGTCTCTAAGTGGGTTGAGGCAATCCCCACTCGTACTAATGACTCTTCTGTAGTGGTTTCTTTTGTCAGGTCTCACATCTTCTGCAGGTTTGGAATCCCAAGAGCTATCATTAGTGATCAGGGTACTCATTTTTGCAACCGAAGTATGCAGAGCTTACTGAGCAAGTATGGTGTGATGCATAAGGTGGCTACTCCATACCACCCTCAGACAAACGGTCAAGCAGAACTCTCAAACAGAGAAATTAAGCTCATTCTTGAAAAGACAGTGCAACCTAACAGAAAGGATTGGAGCAAGAGGCTGGATGATGCACTCTGGGCATATCGTACAGCATATAAAAGCCCAATTGGAATGTCCCCATATCGAATTGTCTTTGGTAAGGCTTGTCATCTGCCAGTAGAGGTGGAGCACAAGGCATATTGGGCCATCAAAAGCTGCAGCCTTGATCTTGCTAGTGCTGGTGTTGAAAGAAAGTTACAATTGCAAGAACTTGAAGAGCTTAGGAGAGAAGCCTATGAGAATGCTCGGATCTACAAGGAAAGGACCAAGGCTATCCATGATAAGCTCATCTTAAGAAGGGAGTTTCACGTGGGCCAAAAAGTTCTACTTTATGTCTCTAGACTTAAATTCATGCCTGGTAAGCTCCGTTCTAGATGGGAGGGACCTTTTATTGTTACTAATGTTTTTCCCTATGGTGCTGTAGAGATTAAGAGAGAGCCAACTGGAAGATGCTTTACAGTCAATGGTCATCGCTTGAAGCCTTACTACGAGGGGTTCTCTACCCAAGATGTAGAGGTTATCACACTACGAGACGCCACGTAGCCTTGGTTGTATTCCTTCCCTTCACTCTTTTTGCTTTGCATTGTCATATTATTGAGTTGGGCTGTGCTGGATACTACTTGCTTTGTGACTTGCCTATGTGTTCTGCATTGAGGACAATGCATTGTTTAAGTGTGGGGGAGGGATTTCATTCTTTTAGTTTTTTTTTTTTTTTTGGTGTGTTTTTACTTTTGTTTTAGTTCCTCTTACAAAAAAAAAAGAGAAAAAAATGTTTTGTTTGTTTTGTTTTGAATGTGAAGATTGCAAGTTTGAAGTGATTCAAGTATGATGCATTCTTGATTTGAAAAGTGATTGATCATGTCTTGAGTGGATAAACTAAGTGGCAATGGATTTGACTTAGGTGAATTTAAGCTAGTAATCATGTACCTAGTGAGGTTTTGAGCCTGATGCATTTCTTCTTTCATGTGTGTATATCCTATCTCTTTTCTTGATCTAGAACTTGACTTGAATCTTGTTTGAGACCACATTTGTGCATTTGCATTCATAAAGATGATAAAGGCATTCATTTCAATTTTTCTAGCCAGATAAGCCAAAAGCCTACCCTTTTCATATATTTATCCTTTGCTTAACCCCTTTGAGCCTTCATATTTTTTTTCCCTCTTAACCCAAAAAAAAAAAATCCTACCCTTTTCGAATGTCTTAGGAGTTGAAGAGTGTTATATTATATGTGCTTGGGATGGAGGAACACATTTGGAGTTATGGTTTGGGTCAATTTGAAAAAAAGAAAAAAAAATATTGTAATAAGATTCCGCTCCTCTAGTTTAAGCTGTGCTTAGTAACCGGGGATCTTCATCACCAATGTTGATCTTCGCGTCAAACGGCCAGTAAGAGCTATGAGCGTGCTAGTAGCATCTTAGTGCCAATGAGTTATCCATGCTTGAGTAACCGGGCCTTTGTATCACCAATATGAAGGTTCGCGTCAAAAAGCATATACATAACGGCCTAAGAAAGTTTTTAAAAAAAAAGTGCTAAAAAAAAATAGAGAAGAAGAAGAAGAATGACCCAATCCAAGTTTAATTTAGTTTCTTGCATTCCATTATATTTTTTCGTTGGTTCTCTTCATTTCCTAAGATGTTCAACTTTGTTTTCCTAAACACTCTATCCTTATTTATTTACCTTAGCCCCATTACAACCTAATAAAAGTCCTTTTGATTTATGCTTGTAATTGCTTTATGATTGGTGGAGAATTTAGATTCTTGTCAAGCCTATGGAAAGAGGATTGAGTAGGATGATTTTGAGTGTAAACACAAGCCAATACACTTTTGAGTGATGAGTGACATACACATTAACCTTGGTGAGGGATTTCTGACTTAGATTCCCCTTTGTCAAGTAAATTGCCATGATGTTTGTTTTCTTGATTCATGAGAAGATTACTTGGATAAGAGAGATGTTGAATGCTTTGACTTGCTTTTTGCTTGTGATTGGAACATTCACTTTTGGTTGATTTTCTTTTGTTTTTCTTACTGCTTTTTGGTCTTCATTTGCTTTGCCCAGGAGTGCAAAGGCTAAGTGTGGGGGAATTGATAAACCCAATTTTTATATATTTTATCCCACATAATTCAGGATTTAAATGATAATTTTGAGCTTAATTAGACTTTTTATGCATTATTGAATAAATTGGTTGATTTTTGGATTTTGCATAAAAATTGAGATTTTGGATTAAAAATATGAATATTTTGTGCTTTCCTATTTTTGACTTGGAATTAATTTTTCCTATTTTTTGAAAACAAGTCTCATATTTTTAGAAAGATTATTTTTAGAAAGTTTTGCACTTTCTTGCCTAATTTTTGTGCATATGTGATATTTAATTTTTGATTATATTTGGATATAATCTACATTAATGGATGCACTTAAATTCTTGTAGGTCAAGAAAGAGCATATAGGAAATCCAATGGTGCAAGATTGTTTCTTGGAATTAAGCACAATCCAATGGCTAATATCAAGTGGGTCAATTAATTACTAATGGGCTTGAGTTTTGGATCTAAGAAAATTTCCTTTTCTCTCCTAAAATAATCCCTCTAGCACGCTTAAGACCACTTTTTTTCCATCTATATGGAGACGCACGGACATTAAAACGAGCCCTCTCCTTTGAATATTATCCCATATATCCACCATATACCACCTCCTTGTCCCACGCACAAGAGCCATCTAGTCAACATCATCATCAACGTCTCCATTCCACGTGCCACATACACCCATCTCCATTCTCCATTCTCCGTTAACTATGGTGGCCATGATTCCTAATAGCATGGAGGGAGGAGATAATACCATGGAAGCTTAAGCTTACAGGGAGGCAACTTGGGAGGAGCATGGAAAAGACTAGAGCCTTGGGCTAGCACTTGAAGACCACAAGGGAGTGATGTTCCATTTATCTTTTTAATTCAAGGACTTGAAATTATTTAGTTTTAAATAATTTTAAGTTGTATTTTTGTTGAGACAATTTAGTTCTAGATTGTCATCTTTATGCTTGGATTGGATTGATATTTGGATTTTATTTGTGTTGAGACACTTGTTGGAATTTATGTTTAGAACCTTTGCATTGTTAATTGAATTTATAATTGAGTTTTCATTATGAGTTTAATTATCAATGTGGTTTGAATTGCAAAATTTGGGTTCTTTCACCTCTTAATTGTTTAATTAAGTTGGTTGGTTATCTGATTGTTTAATTGGATAATTTCAAACATAATTTCCAGAATTAATTGGGTTATTTTTCATTGGTTTTAATAAGCTTAATTAACCAACCTTATACTGTTATGAGTTCTCTAATAGTTTAAGGGCTTTTGAAATTGAGGGTTCCCTTTGTTTCAAGTAGGTAATTAAGTTTATTAATTCCACTCTCTTATCACTCCCTTTGGTCTAATTAACTGATTAAGGTTATGAAGGTTAAATTCATGCGAATCCTAAGTTGTCCCCTTACCTTACTTGAAGAGAACTTCTCATTTTTACTTGTTAACTCTCTTTGCTTTCTGATTAATTTTCTTTATTCATTATTTTTATTTTCTTTCAAAAAACCCCCCAAAAATTGCATTGCATTCATTTAGTTTAATTTAATTTTCATATAGATTTTAGGACATTTGCATTTTGCATTTAGAATTAGAATTTTGCATTTTATTTGGGTCCATTTATTGTCTTTTTTTATCACCTGAATTTTTACCTAAAGAAACCCACAAATTGCTCCTTGGAAGTAATGACCTAGGTCGATCCTAAACTACAAATCAATGAGGACCTAGTTTAATTGAGTGCTTTAACGACAGAAGCATCATCAGTCACGTAATTCCCTCTTAACTTTTTGTTCTCTCTCTGACTTCTGTCTTTTGTCTAATTGCTTTTTCACATTTATTTTATTAGTCTATTCTCCTGTTCTTTAGTTGCATGTCCCAGGATAAGGCTCTTATACCTTTTGATTGGGAAATCAATAGAACTCTTAGGCAAATCAAGAAAACCAAACAAATAGCTGATCTAGTAAGCAACCTATAGTGAGTGAACCTTCTCCTCAAGTTGAAACTTGCTCAGAATCTGAATCTACTTTAGGAGGGTTTATAGACAATCATTTTGTGATGGATCAAAATAATAACAATGCTCAAACTGAGAGAGGTGATGCTACAAATAGACCTCAAAATGAAAGGCAAGCTGAAAATGTTCTCCATAATACTAATCCTCAATTGAATAGAGATGAGGAGAATAGGAGCATTAGAGAAATTAATAACTCAAGTGTAAACTGTGATCCATGTGGTTTTTATAACTTTGAAGCTGATTTTGAACTTAAAGGTACCTTGATTAATAGCTTACCAAGATTCCTTGGTCTTGCAGGGGATGATCCATATAGACACCTTCAGAATATGCATGCGGTTTGTTCTTCTATAAAGCCCCATGGTGCTCAATTGGAGGATGTGCTAAGGAGAGCTTTCCACTTCACATTAGAGGGAAATGCCAAAGAATGGTTGCAAAGTCTACCTCAACACTTCACAACACTTACATGGGAACAACTAAAGAAGGCCTTTTTAGAGAAATACTTTCCTGCATCAAGGACATCTAAATTGAGGAAGGCTATCTATGGAGTTCAACAAGATAGTAGAGAGACCTTGTATGAGTATTGGACAAGATTTCTAGCTATGCTTTCTAAATGTCCAAATCATCAAATCAGCAAGTCTAATTTAGTCTAGTATTTCTATGAGGGCTTGCTATCTCATCATAAGAACACAATAGATGCTGCAGCCCATGGTTCACTATTTGATTTGACTAATCACAATGCTTGGGAATTACTGGAGAAGATGGCTAACAACAATCAACAATTCAGCACAAGGGATAACCAATCTGTTAATGAGATTTTGAGGTCAAATCCTACTAACTGACTCTCAATTTGCTGCCTTATCAGAAAGGATGGACAAGAGGATGACTAGGATGGAGCAACTCTTGTCAAGTAAACAATGTGGTGCTATGGGAACATCTCAAGCCTTGGTAGCTCCCTCTTATGACTCCTGTGGTTCCATGATGCATTGGGCTGAATCTTGCCCTTCTCAATTTGAAGAAGTGTCAGCCATGTATCAACAAAGATCCGGTCAATATCAGCAAAGGAATCCTTTCTCCAACACTTATAATGAAGGATGGAAGGATCATCCTAATTTTAGATGGAGGAGGAGGAGAGAACAACAAGGAGAAGTTTATGCAGAATAGGTTTCAGCAACGTCAACATTCAGAACAAGCTATGTGAAGGAGAGCCTTAATTATCGTTTGCTTAGAGGTTCTCAATCAAAATAAATCCAAGCTATGCAGTATAGTGCAAACTCGGGTCGTTTCACTTTTGGGAGCCTTTATTAATTACCTAAGCTAGACTAAATGCCATGCAATGCAATGAAATGGGGTTTTGGGTTTTTAAGATTTAATGAAATGTGCCAAAACTAAATGCAATGAAAACAAACCTAAGATACTATATTTTTGGTGTTTTAAGATAATAATAATGGAATGGAAATGAATGATAGGAAATCTCTTGAAAATGGTTTTGATGGCAATCATAGTTCACTTAAATATTGGGAGTTTCACAAATCCATTAGGTTTCCTTAATAAGAACCTCATTAACTCAATGAGTCCAAAGCTTTCATTAATGAACTCATTAATGAAAACTTTGTTTAGCTTCCCTAATGTGTAAATTTGGAATGATCATGCAATTGGCTCAATGTAACACACAATCAACTCAGTACCGAAACATAACCATGCAAGATAGGAGAGAATCATGAGAGTTACAATAAGCATATATGCAACTACATATATTTAAGCACAAAATTCAACATCAATCAATCCAAATTACAAATGTTAATCATTAACTAATGATTACAGTAACAATCCCAAGTTCTTAACTAACAATTTACAACTCCTAGACCTAGAAAGCCATAAATCATAGCTAAAAATTGAAAACTGAAACTAAACTCCCCTTTGAAGCCTAGAAACTCATGCCACACCACCATTCTTCAAGAGTTGATAAACCCTAGCCCTCCATAGCTTTAAGAAAAACTCTAACTAGAGTGAATCTGTCAACCATAGCAGCTGGGAATGGAAGGAAATGAGTGGAGTGAAGGAAAAGGTGAAGGAAATGGATAGGGAAGAAGATGGAGGTGGAGAGGCAAGAAGATAAGAAGATGAGAGAATAGAGGTGTTGGAGATGATAGAATGGAGTGTTAGGTCGAAAATAGGGTTTCTAAGGGCTTTTAGGGTCAATTTGGGTCGGATCATATGAGTAGAGGGTCTATTTTTGCGTTCTGGATCCGAATCTGACGTTATTGATACGAAGAGGTTCGCCGCGGCGAACTATTCTAGAGAGGAAATGTAGTGAGATTTTGAGAGTTTGCCCCGGCGAACCAAAAAGTTTGCCCCGACGAACTATTCCAGAATAGCCACTGATGCACATTTTCAGACTTTTTGCCACAGCACAGCATTTTCTTGGAAACTCTCATGTGTGTAATGCTTTGGTCTTCAATCTTGGCTCTAATTCTCAAGTGTCCTACAATAAAAAGCAACAATTTGAAGCATCAATTGTCCTAGAAATCAATTGAATACAATTAATAACCATTATGACAATTTTACCCTAAAAAAGACACTAACTCAAAGTAAGGACTCTTAATCTAAATTAAGCACAATTATCATTAAAAGGAGCCAAAACCTATGATAAAAACCCTTAAAATGATATGAAATAACATAGACCAATTGGGTTCAATCAAATCCCCACACTTAAACCTTTGTACTGCTGGACAAAGCAATACAAAACCAGAGCAAGAGAATAGCATTGATACAAATGAGAACCTCTATGAATTCAAAGTAAGAAAGCGATAGTGTCATTAATCCAACTCTTCAAACAAGCAATTATAGTAATCCAAATTAATGAGAAGGGATTAAAGTAGAGTACAATCAATGCAATGGGAATGAACAAAAGAGAAAACACTCAAGATATAAATTGTTTCACTCTACTCACCAAGTTGGGGTAATTCTCTCTCAAATCCACTTAATCAACCACTTTACCATAAGCTTGTTACAATCCTAGTTCTCCACTTCTAATGCATGAATACAATGATCAAGAGGACTCTTAAGGTTATGATGATGGAAAGGGCTAAATGAAATAAGATAAGGTGAAAAGATATGAAATGATTAAGCACCAAGCATCTTAGAAAAGGTTTCCAACTACTATTTACTCTATTTCTCTAAAAGCACAACTTTGTTCTTCAAACCACCAATGAATTGCCTTATTTCAAATTTTATTCTATTGGTACCATTTTATTTTGATCTTTCTTTCTTTGGCTTTTCTTAAACATTTTCTTCTATTTCTTTGCCTTTTTCTATTCTCTTTTCTCTTCTTTTTCTTTTTCTTTTGGCAATTCAAAACCCAAGAAGACAAAGTTTAACACATCATGAATGTAATAGTAAAAATGTTGGAAGCTTGAATGTATAATGTATCTCTTGGCACTTAAGAAAAGATGAAGGCTCAAATGGTTAGCAATGGATAAAATCATGTGGGTTTGTGTTTGGAATGTAAGGGTTTAGAAAAGAATGCCTCTATCATGCTCATCACATTAATGCAACTAAGTCTTGATTAAGAATTAGAACAAGTTCTAGAAAGTGGAAGATATAAGTGGATGCAACTCACTATGAATGAAAATTAGGCTCAAAGAATCTTCCAACACGGCTAAATCTCAAATGCTCATGGACAAAGATTAATTGTACTCCAGATTAATCACAATACATTAACTCAATCAATATAAAAGCAAGCTTGAAGAATTGTGACCAATGAAACTAAAAGAATCAACTTTAAACAAATACCAATTCTCATGAGTATCAATACAAGTTCAAAATCATTTACCAAGTCCAAAAGTACATAAATTCAAGTGTAAGTTAATTGAAGCAAAAAAATTTCAAAAATTTTGACTCAAAATCTTCAAATTAAGTTCAAAAATCAAATCAAAATTTTGAAATTTTTTTTTTTAGAAA